>NC_066319.1:32893592-33246642 GCF_022539315.1 Serinus canaria | reverse complement strand
TTTAGTTTTGGAAAAGCAAAAATATTATTAGGCATCAAACTTTTTAAAAGGGATTTTAGGATGGTCTTGAGATTTCCTTTTGTTTTGGGTGTTTTTTGCACATATGGACAGAAATTTCCAGGGCTGACAGGGGCCTGGAAAAATCAGGCCCTGTCAGCCCTGATTTTGCCTTGTTGGCTTCCAAGGGTCCCTGGGTCCTCATGGGGAGTGAGACACCTGAGCTCAGGAACTCCCTGTGCAGCTCAGCCCTCAGCCCTGGACTTACCTTGGTCACTGCTGACACTTCCACCTCACCGACTTTGGGATTTTCTGACCAGCCCTGGAGTATACTGTAGCTTAATAAAAACACTGATAGTAGTAGGCCAAAATCCAAGAGAAGCATCCTATGGCCAAAGCCTGAGGCAGCTGTCTTGGCTAGAAACCCAAGTTCTTCATTTTCTCAGGGCCTTTTATTAATGATCTTACAAAGTGCCTTTTTAAAAAGTCAGCCCTAAACAGAGAGAAAAAATTGAGCTGAAGAGATTTTCACTTGACCAGAGGTTATAAGAATGATTAAAATAGTTATTAAAGTTTAAGGCCATGTATCCAGAAAGTGAAGGTCCTCTTTAAATGCCCAGTCTACTGAAATGTTCCAAATACTTGGATTTACTACAAGTTATTCTCATTGCAAACTGACTGGTAGCTGCAGGACGCTGTCCTGTGGGAGGTGACCTCTGAGGGAGAGTTAAATTTTAAGCCTGGATAGGGCCATCAAGATTCAGCCATGTGTGAAAGGATTGCACAAACAAAACCTCTTACACAAACAAACCATCCAGCTCAGTCTCCTACATTCACTGCCAGTCATGTCTAGGATTTTATTTTTTTCAGAGAATCCAAGCATGTTTCACAAATTTTCATCCTGCTGGCAATAATGTGCCAGCTCATTTTAGGACAAATGCATTATTTTGATTAGCCTGATGCCATTCTGGAAATCCTGAGGCATCATGCAGCTTTGTTTATCTCAAGTGTTAAAAATGCTTGAGTGACCTTTGGCCCCTTCAAAGCCCTGGCTTTGTGGTATCTTACTGAGCTTCACTGGTAAATTTGGGGAGTCAGGAAAGTGTGTCTCAGGCTGCCATCTTCACACTTGTTACCTTCTCACTCTGAGCTGTCTGCTCCCCATCCAGTCTTAGGTGTTTTCCTAAGACAATGGAAATATGCCTTTCTTTTTCTTTCATGTGAAGTAATTCTTTGATTATTCTGGGTAACTTGTCAAATATTTATTTGTGTGCATTTTACTCCTGATCTTTATCATACAATTACTAGACCAAAAATTTTGTTGATTTATTTCTAAATTATCTCAGGAATTAAAACCACTTTAAAATTGCTACATCCCAGGTTACCATCTATGTACCCTGTACATAAACAGAATTTGAAAAATATTTCTACATTTTAATATTACAGCTGTCAAAAATTGCACTAGTACTAAACAGGTTATTTTAATGTGCAAGACCTCAAAATAGCTCTATGTAAGAGTATGCAAACAATCTTGATAATCAGGTTACTTCATTCTGAACTTCCCTTATTTACCTTCCAATGCAGAACACCTTCCTAGTCTTTTCTTTCAAACAGCACTCATGTATGATTTCTTATATTCTGCACAGCTTTCTCTAACCTGAAAACTTCACTTCTCTTGTAATTTTATTGTCCAAACAGGTCTATGTTAGAGATTTCTCCACAGTTATCGCAAAGGAGAAACATATCAAAACATTTCCCATAGGTGTTCGAAGAAATTTTTAAAACATGAAAGCCTACAAACTTGAACCCAGTTGTATGGAACCAACATGTTAGTGCTGTGCATCTCCCATACCCAGCCTTGATTAAGACAGTTTCCTGGAGACAAGATGACAGAAGATGATCCAGGAAACAAAATCTGACACCAGCAAGGAGTAGTTTAGCAGTTGAGCAGTGTGAGCCAGTGCCAGAGCAGATATTCTGCCTCTTAGCATTGGTATCTTGGGGATAAATCTGGAATTTATAGGTCTTGCAGTGAGTGCTTCTCTATTGCTGATAGGGTAAAGGTGTGAGTATCAGGTTTAGGATTTTGATGAGAAACAAACAGTAGGACAAATATTCAGCACATTATTCAGCATAACTTTATTAGGAATGGGAGCAAGGAATGTGGGAGTAAGCAGGTTGGGGATTACTGTGGTTAAGCAGGATAAAGCTGGTGGAGTAAATTAAATCAATAGCTGAGATGATGACAGAGCTCAAAACGCTGAATAATACTGTCACAATAGTAAGAATGATACTGTCACAAAACCAAGAACATTTATAGATGGAATGGGCCCTCCTAGGTCATCACTGGGTGCTGAATCACTTTAGCCATGTGGGGTCCTAGCAGTGTCATGCTGCCATCATAATGTGGCATCAGCCTTCTAATTTATTTTGGTAGCTGATTTCATTGCAGCAGCTTGCCCCTTAATTCAAACTGCAATCTTATTGCATCCCACTGTTGATTTTAAGGCGATGAGAATCAAATAAATACTTCTGCTTAGTCTATTACTAAATTCTTCTCATGCTTTGGCTCCTTAACAGTCAAAGCTCTGCCATCTGCATATAACTACATTATAACACTGCAGAGGGCACTATTGGTGCATATGAGCAGCTGTTGAGAAAAACCAAAATTTCATCTGCATGAAATTAGGACAAGGGATGTCTGCAAGCATGAATTAATTCATTCACTAGAGTTAGACCTATTTGGTCTATTGATGCTAAGGGCCTGGTGATGAAACCACATCTGGCCAAACATCCCTAGACATAAAGAAAATAGAAATAAAATAAAATTTCAGTAGTCAGTTCAAAATTCTTGTAAATTTAGAATTTACTTTAAAAAATCATGGCAGAGGGAGCCTCCCTCCCCACCCCTAAAACTCTTTCATTTGAGTGATGATTAAACAGTAAGTTTTAAATCTCTGTGCATTTTTCTCTGGGATGTCTTAGTTTTTAGAAGCCATCATTTGTGTGTGCCTATACCCCTTGAAATCTTGATTTCAGTATTTAAATGAGAGATCAGCTTTTAAAAATTTCACTTGTGGTTTAAATAGGTATACTAAACCACCATATAGAAAACCCTTGATTCGCTCTCTGATAGCTATTTAAAGAGATTTGCTCCTATTTCCAGATCAGTTGGTGAATAGTACTGTGACTTTAGGCAAGTGAACACTTGGTTTGTGTATGACTGTAAATTGGGTGTGATTGCTAGTAAAATGATGTATAATTCTTGGATGGAATGCTAATATTTTCAGTAAAAAATTTTGGTATCTGCAGTTCTTGAAAGTTTTGCTCTTAAACTGATTTCCGTTGTGGTTAAGATAGAGAGTTTTGATGGAAAATGGGAATTTGGGCTCTTTGGAATTCACTGTTCCATTAATTGGTCTCCTGTTTTTTTTCTGCCGAGCAAAGTAAGCAGCCAAAGCCACAAGTCTTAATCTTAAAGGCATTTTGTTGACATCAGTTCTCTGCTGTATCTACTTTCTTAGTGGCCAAAGAAGGTCTTTACGTTAAAGAGCAGAAAAGCATTCCCAGTAGAAAAAAGTTTAGGAAATATCTCTTCACGCTAACTCTAAAAAAATTAAAGGATGATTTGACCAAAGGGGAAAAACAGCTGGTACAGAATGTATTCTCAGGCTAGTCTAGAAAGGTCTGAAAGGATCCAGAGACTGGAAGTTGTAAACAGGTATTTTCACAGTAGATTTATTTGCATTTTTAGAGATGTGAACTAGCTACTGGAAAGACATGTCAAGATGGCTTCTCTATCACTACATTTATTAATGTATTTACTTTTATCTTTGAACGATGTGCTCTTCTAGGTTTAAAAATTAATTCAGGGAGATTCTGTACTCCTCTACCAAGGTCAATCCCATATAGATTTGGATCTAGACCTAGATCTGCCTAGGGATCCTAAAGGAGGGAGCACAAACTATTTTACAAGTCTGTTCCTGAGCTTCTCTTTGGCTTATGTAAGGCTTATTTTATACGATTGGCTCCTGACAGCCATTCATAAAACTTGCAGCATTTGCTATCCAAATAGCTTCCAGCCACTGACATTATATCCTCTGGCATATCTGCTTACATTCTGCTGTTGTCCTACTTCCAGACACCATTCATCTTTGAGTGCACAGTTTCACTAGATGCATTAGTTGCTTGCCCTGCTGATATCTTCATTGAAAGCGCTCAGATATTACAAACAGCAGCTGCCATTTAAGCAAGATAACCACATGGTTTGATATGTTAAAATACTGTAGGTCTCTCTAAATCTGCTAAGCTTAAATATTGAGTAAGATTGCTTACTCACTGGCTGTTCATATTGCTTTTCCTGGATTAGTGTAAATGATGTAAAAATTAGTTGGCTTGAAGGAAAATTAACTGACAGCACTAAACATGCTACATTAACAATTTTACAGTTCTACTGCTGAAGTGCCTGAGATGATCTCTTCATGAATGTTAAATCTCCATGAGTCAGTGTATTTAAACAGGGGAGTGGACCCAGAGGTTCACACCTGTTTCTGTACCTTTCCTTCCCATTTTATCTCTCTTCCCCAAACCAGTGACCTATGCCACATTTATAGGGCTTTTACTCTAAAATTGGGGTGGAGGAGCTGACCTGGGTTAAAACTAATTCAGCACAAGACAAGCTAACTGAATGGTTTCTGCAGGCTGCATTTGCACTGTACATTTATTATGCAGCTCCACAAACAGTTATTGTGGTGTTAAGGAATAAAACAGCATAAGGTTGTAAACAACTATGAAGGGCAGTCAGAGTCTCTTTGGTGTAACTGCTCATGCTCAAAGCAGTTTTTGGGAAACCCCTTGTTCTGTGCTGCCTTAGACATCATTGCCAGGTCTGGCCTCAGCATAAGATTTAGGAAAATACAACTAAAATATTAGCTACCATCTTTCCAAGGTACCACATCAATCAGCATTTCATATGTACAGACTTTAAGACTATTAAAATAATCTCAATTCCCTGAAAACTTCAATAAGAAGCAATTCAGTTTGATACAAAAAGGACACATGCAGCATGTTTAAATGAAGCCTAGACAAATCACTTTCAAGATATTATTTCATATTAATTTTTTAACGATGTGTAAGCAAGTGAAAGGTAGCATTATACATCACTGAATTAGTTTTTTCACCAACTTCATTGTCAGTATTATAAATGTCCCCCATGGAAAAAGAAATGTGAAGGTTTATTAAATTGCATTTAATATAAAATATTAGTTGTCCAAAGCCAAATTAACTGTAAAGTAGAAGAAAATTATGCTTATATCTCCTTTCAGTCTAATTTCTTTTTGAGTGATATAGAAAGTAAATTGGAATTTTGCCAAGAAGGATCCTGAACCAATGTGTTCTTTGTTAGAGGTCCTTATAACTTTCTTATACTTAACACTGTTATATTACCATTTTACTTGGCAACCCTTGCATTTTTTTTTAAGTAGGTTAAGTATGAGTCATATTGTTATAACATGATTGTATCTCATTCCAGGCTAAGATGTTGAGCTTGCAGAACGCCAGTGAAATCTCTCTGAAAAGAAACAGTAAGTCACTGTCACTTACTCTAATCTTTTTAGATGGAAAACTTTTTTTGAGTGCTAGAAAAAACATTATTTTCAATACAGGAAAAATATCTATAGAAAGGGTAGATTCAGGGAATAAATCAAAGAGCTAGATCAAAGGAGATCAGAATAGTTCTATCTTTGTTGCACATAATTGCAATGTGACCTTAAAGTCCATCTTGCACTGTGCTTTGCATTGCCTACCTATGAGTGAGCAATTAATCTCACTGAACTTCAGTTGTCTAGAAGTTAGGTACCTGTTTAAAGTTTTCCATCTGGATTTATCTTTTGTCAATGCAGACATAAATATATCATTGAGATGGGATGGGCCTTCTTTGGGAACTTTCCCCACTGGCAGTAGACAAAATGTAGCTTGATTGGAATGTACCCATTGAAGTTAGGTAGCTAGGTAAATTAAGCATTACCCTAGTAACTCACTGGTTAATATTGGTTTCTTTCTGGATTGTTTCTCTAAGAATTTCAGATGCATTAAATTAGGGGGGTGAAGTAGCACTGGAATTTGGGCTGACTACTTTGTCTTTAGGAATCCTTAACCTCTCTTTTTTAACCCCTCCTGGCTGCAATATAGAAATTATAAATATCTACTTTTGTGCTCTGCTTTCAGCTGGAATAGTTTTAATTTTTTCCCAGTAGCTGATACCATGCAGAGTTTTGGATTCAGTATGAGAAAAAGTTGATAACTCACTGATGTTTCACCTATTGCTAGGTAATGTTTACCCTTAGGTCAAGGACTTTCAGGACTTTCAATTTCCCATGCTCTGCCAGTGAGGAGCTGCAGAAGGAGCTGTGAAGAGTTGCAATCAGACATCTGACTGGAACTGGCCAAAGGGATATTCCACACCACAGAATGTCATGCCCAGTACGGTGGGCAGTAAACTGGGAGGGCAATACTTGATTGGAACATGCCAATTGGTGCTCAGACTGGGCATTGGTCAGCAAGTGGTGAGAAATTGTACAATGCATCGCTTGTTTCCCTTCTCCCTCTCCATTTTATTACAATTATTACTATTGTTATTATTCACTTTATGTTTTATTGTTAGTCAGCTCTTATACCAAACCAACGATTTCACCTTTTTCTGATTCTTTGCCCCATCCCACCAGGGGGCAGGAGGAGTGAGAGAGGGTTTGTGTGGTCCTTACTTGACATCTGGATTAAACCATGACATTTTTGTAAAACAGTTTCATTTTCCTGCGTCTTTTGCAGTATAAGTACAGAATATGAAACAAATTAAAAGCCAATGGGATTTAATTGATATGGAATTTCTTGATTATTGATTCTGCCCTGATATTGCTTTCTGTATGGACACTGACATACTGTAACTCTGACATGCTTTTTGTTGCTGTAAGGCCACATACTGCATTCTCAAAATTAGGCTGCATTCCTATCTGATATAATAGTGATTTTGGCTAAGACTGCAGTGCAGAATAAGTCCCCATGTCTACATGCTTAGGACCAATATGAATATTAGCTTAAAATTTAAGACAGAAATGAATGTGTGCTAAAAGACAAAAAACCTTTCTTCTAACTGAAATAAATCAGTTTCTTTAGCAGTTCATCCCGTTGGGACACCTAAAGGCAGTAGTTCTTATTATGGAGTAATGGGCTGTAAATTTCAGTGTAATGACAGAAATTTGTTTCTGGCAGATTGACAGAATTTTGTTATTTTGGGGAAGGCTGTAGGGGTAACCATAGCATAAAAGTAAGGTCAACTCCAGTCAGACAATTTTTAGTAACTGGAAGATTGTGATGGTTGCCTGGCAACCACAGCAGATATAAACTAGCTTTTCCAGGTGACTTGGGAGACTTACAGCATTTTCATTTTCTGTTTTGGAAAGATTGCCTTTAAAAGGGTCTGGCAATTATAAAGGTAAATTAATCATGGTTAGTTTGGTTCATGGTAGATACAGAGACTGGTTGATCTATCTTCTTCCTAGCACCTTTTTTTCTATGTTTCCATGAAGTGTCAGTTTATCATCTAACTCTTGATATTGTGAGACACAGGCCTGATTCCACTGCTACATTTGGACAAACCAAAAGCACATGTGGGCTCAAAATATAACTCCATATACCCAACATCATCCCTTAAGCATTTGCCTTAATTCACAGAGGCTCAACAGGCAATAAGTGGGACCCACCCTCTACTTTTACTCCAATACATCAATAGGAAATTAATGCAGAGAGCAAAGTCACCCCTTCTGATCCAGGAAGGACTCTTCTAAGAATGTGACTTAAATTTTAAAGCTTCTTTGTTTTGCTGGGTTACTCCCATCTCTGGGAAATTTCTCAATTCCTCCCACTATTTCATTAAAGAAGTAATTCAGCTTTCAGATTGGCAAATTCAATTTTTTTTTAACAAAGCTTGGCTCACTGTTTTGTTCTATCCATTGGCATAGTATCAATTTTATCAGGATTCTCCACACTGAGACCTTTCTGAAGAAACTAAAAGTGCGTAGAAGGTATTGACGGACGTCATTTGTTGTACCTAGTCACAGCTGATATTACTTTCTCTTCTGGGATGATTTTATCCATGTGAAAAGAATCACAGAATATCCTAAGTTGGAAATGACCCACAGGGATCAATCAAAGTCCAACCTCTGGCCCTGAACAGGAGAACCCCAAAAATCAAACCATCATGCCTGAGGGCATTGTCCAAATGCTTGGTGCTGTGACCCTTTCTGTGGGGAGCCTGTTCCAGCCTTGATGAAAATCCTTTCCTAATACCTAACCTGAACCTCCCCTGACACAGCTTCATGCCATTCCCTCAGGTCCCTGTTGCCATAGGGTATGTGCTAACAAATTGGTGGATGATGCAGAAAGACATCCATGGTAAGGAGTATAACTGTGAATATCTGCTTGGTTTCATTCCTATTCTGACAGTATCATCTGGATATCAGCTGTTCTGAAAGAATCTTTCTAGTCTTGTTTTCTGATAGTGTACATCATTGAAACAGGTGATGCTTCACCAATCTCTGTTTTTAAATGATATTTTGTATTTCTGAACCCTTCCTCTCCGTTAACTGTAGTATACAATTTCTGAGATATGTATATTTTATACTGGGCTTCAAAGTGTCAAATACTTAACTGCTCTTAACTGTATGGTTTAAATACCCTACACCCATTCTATTTCTTTAGGAAAGTTGTGGGGAAACTTTGGGTTAATTTATTTTTATTTAGAGAATCTCAGTGAGTTTATTTTGTTGTAACAGACTCCCCCCTGTATATTTGCTTTGTTGGCCTTCCCCCTGATTCTTGTTCATAAACACTCAAACCTATTAGCAGTGTCATCAGTTTCTAGACAACCAGACCCCTCAACAAATCCTCTCTACCTCTCCTTCCTTACCTATCCCTTCTGAAGATTTCAGAACCACACATGATATATATCTGTGGAAAAAGTAAATTTTCAAAAACAGTAAACAAGTGTGTGTACGTGACTACTGCTCCTTGTGCATGAGTCTCCAGCATTAATGTAATGCTGTGGTTTTTAGTATTTCCACCTCTTTTACTTTACCAGTGTGTGATCAAATTTGGCCATCAGTCACAGCTCATTTGCAAGGAATGGTAGGTAAAACAGCATCAATTCAGAGACCTACATGCTATTTCCATTGTCAGTGAATGTGCTTTTTTCCAAACCGAGGTAGGATTTCCACTAGGATTTTCATTCATGCTTCTCTCATTTTGTGCTAGAAATTGTCCATGTACATACTTCTTCAGAGTATTGTTTTGAATATAGCTTGTGTTAAATGTGTTGCACAAAACCATCACCTATTTGAAGATAAGATATTTGGACAGCTGCTAAAAATCACAGTACCTAGTGTTATGGAATGTTAATTCCTTTCAGTGCCACAGATGCTGCTGTTAAATAACTAATGCATAAAAATAAAATAGAAGACTAGTGAATTGTATGTACCACATCCAAGGCATGGCAAGCATTTTAAAACAGCCATGTCTGTGTTGGGCACATTTACAGAACACATTTCTGGTCCCAAGAATGCTGGCAGAATTAGAGAGCCTTGCATATGCTTATACAATCATGCTTCCCTGAAAATATCCTCATTGTAGGTCTTAACACAATTATGCTGGGAAACTGATGAATCTGGGGACCCATCTGGAGGTGAGACAGGTAGTAAGTAGATAGCATAAGGTTATGAATAGCCTTCATTCAAAGCTAAGTAGTTCATAATTAGTCCATAAGTAGTAATAAATTCACACATTGCATTCATCACACTACTGAAAATGGCAGAACAAACTCAGAATACTCAGGAGCTAAAAAAGTTTAGTTATACATAGTGGCACTAAATTCTTCCTCTCAAGATATTCTTCTAAATACTGCATCTAAGTTACACTTAGAATCTATCATGCAATTAAAATTTCATTCCTGATCTGTAGTCTAAAAATGTGTCAAATTTTACAGTTGATTCAACTTAACCCTTCTTCACATGTTTCAACAAGGATAGCTAGAGGAAAACCTTGAGACAAGACAGGCTTAACTTGGTTAAACACAGCTCCTCTTGTGTATCTGGTTCTCTGCCTCCCGTGTTGGACATCAGGGAGCTGGCATGAAGTGGTGTCATGCTGTGAAAAAAATTATTTCCCAGTGCCACTACAGGGAACTAGGAGGTGAATGTCAGCTAACCTATGCATGTACAATTAACAAAGTGCAATCATACAAAGGAGAATAAATTGCAGCATATAATCTAGTCTAGCACTTCAGTGGGAAGTTTGTAGAAAGTCATCTCAAAGATGCTTTTATCCAATGTCATTTTTATTTCTCTAATACTTTAGCATTAAACACTCTCTTAGGTCTCATAATGAACTACACATTTTACACCAGACCACACAAAGAATCAAGAATTATTTTTTTTTGGCATTAAAATGGAAGGTTCCAATTTTTTCTCCCCTCTTTTTTTTTCTTCCCATTAACTTAAAGCTACTTGTAGACCATACTTCTTGGTATCAGACACTAACATATTTACCCATCTACTGTGTCCTAGCAAACTGCTAAGTAGGTTATATTCATTTAGAATTCTGATTAAATCAGAAATTATCTGTAAGTGCTTTAAGGTGCAGAATTTAGGGAAGAAAAAGAAGTAGACAAAATAAAGTAGAGGAAAATTTAAGTGCTAGAATATATCTTAGTGAAAAAAGTTACAGAAACATTTCAGTTGAGAAAAGTTAAAAATAGATTATTTTAAGAAAAATTCAGACAAAGTATGGCAATTCCTATTTCCTACTTATTCATGCAATAACTTTGCAAATCACCAAGGTAGAAAAGATTTCAAGCATAAAGAAAAAGAGAAGAAAAGAAAAAAAAGAGATGAAATTTTAAAAAAATATAAAGGATCCTACGTAGGCACATTTGCTATATTAAATATGTGGTAAAAGCAAGAGGTCACACTGATAAACTATCACAAGATGAACATGCATCCTCTGCATTCATAAAACTATAAATGGCACCATGAAAAGGGCTGTTCTCAAGTCTGCCATTCATTGCATGGCTGACCACATGGTACAGCAGCCTATTACACTTGTCTGAGAGTTTGCACCTGGGTTTTCTCCTGTCTCTTTGGTTTTCTTTGCTGCAGGAAGATGAAGATCTGATGGTTTTAGTCAGAATTAGCTGCTCCTAAAATGTTTCTTTACAGCTACCTGTTACTGATGAGGTGCATGGCATGTGATGCTGCACATAAAATATTGACAGGGCACCCAAAAAACCATTCACACTAAATATTTTCTAGATGGTAATCAAAAGAAGTCAGAGCACAAAACACTCAGAATTGGTGTTTTGGTACTCATACCTGGAACCCAACTGAACTCATCTAGGGCCCACAGCCCTTGTTTTGTTTTTCTTTCCAGCCTTCCATTCAGTACTGAGCAGCTATCATTCAAAGTTCTCTTCCTCAGATAATCTCCCAGTCTGTCACGAAGCTGATACTCTCTGCCTCTAAGAAGACAGATCTTTGCTACTAGCTTGAGAATAAAATAATATGACATTTTCCTGCAAACTCTTCTTCTAGGTCACTTAAAAGCAATATAATATTGCTGCAGTGTAGGCCTGCCTTTTCCCAATCTAATATTCACTAGTTAAATTTGACAAAATTTATTCACCAAATTTTGGATCTCTGTCTCTAAGCCTCAGTACACAGACTATGGATCCACAAAAGTGATTGCTCAAATACTTTGCCAAATATTTTGTGTTTCTATATATTCACTTGGTGTTTAAAAAACATTTTATAGCTTTCAATGTCAGTGTACAGATTCAGTTTCCTCCTGCAGCTACAAAAGAACTCTTCTAAGACAAGAAAAATAAGGTAAAAAGAAAAAAAGCCAGATGGAGACTCTGACGGACCTCACACAAACACTTCCCTTTGACTTAAGGAACAAACTGAGTGACACAGTGAGGCATTAACCTAAGCATTTTGATGAAAAATACTTACTTTAAAAACAGCATTCTTTCTAGTGTGCTTGCTTAAACCAGATGACCTAACCTTATTTAACACAGTCCTTGATCTAAACTCAGTCACTTTTTGTTAACTTCAAACCTCTGGCTACTCCCTCAGATTGTCTCATGACCATCTGAGAGCCTGAAGCCAGAGCCACAGAGCTGACAAATATTGCCAGCACCGAGTGTCAAAGGATGCCTTTCATCTGCACACAAGGGCAAGCACCAAGGGTGCCACAGATTGAGACAGAAAAATATGCATCAGTAGCAATCTGTAATCCAGACAAATTTTTTTGTGCTAAGGGTATAGGTATTCTTGTGCCAAGGTGTAAAACATTTATGAAGATATGTTGATTTTCTGAATGGTTTTGAAAGTTAGTGCTATCAGGATGCATCAATGGGTTTTGACTGTTTCTGGTTTAGGAAACATACTGTGCTTTTCACCCCAGATCACCTTGCAATTCTCACATTCATCCTTATGTGACATAATACAGCTGAAACCAGCCCTGGAGCTATTATGCAATGCTAATGTCTTTTTTGTTTATAGTAGAAATCAGCCATTTTATGTGAAGCCTGGTTGTTGCCATTCTGAAGCATCTTACAAAATGGCATAGGCATTTTCCCTGTTCATTTTATATTTCAAAAATAATTATAATTAATAATTTGCTCTATTATTGTTTTAGATTATATCTTCTGTACTTGGAAATAGCAAGACAAATGTTGGGTACCATTTTTTAAAAATATTTTTGAATCACTATTAGAAAAGTAGCATTTTTGGAAAAATTTAAAAAATCTATGATGATATCAGAAATCAGAAGCCTATGGCAAGAAGAAATTATAACTAGAATTTACAGTTATTTGCTTCCAGTGAAAATCAAAGGGACTTTTACCCTTGACTGCAGCAGAAAGGAAGGTATGCTTCCAACAAAATGCTTTTTAAAATCTCTATCACAGGTATCAGGGAACCTACAAGGAAAGCAAAAACAACAGCACTCTGCAGGTGAATGAGCTGATGCATTATTTCCCTTAAAATTGAAACAGCTATTCCTAAAACATGAATCCCCAATGTTCCCTTTCTAAGGGTTGTTGGGGTGATATAACTGAGCATTTTCAAGAGACATGTCTGCTCTACTGCAGTGGGCTTGCTTTCGTCAACAAGAAGTAAGATTGCTAATAGTGTACTAGGAAGAATAAAAAAATTCCTGCTGCTGTGTTGTGTTGATCTATCATCCTAAAATACTTCTTTTGTGGTCATTTCCCAGACTAGTCTGAGTTACTGGGCTCCATCTGCTGTGTAAGTGGCATATTACTGTAGGCATGATGTGTTACTGCCTCTATCTTTCTGCTAAGCTGAAACATGATCCTGAATTAGAGAATGGGGAGAGCACAGATAAAATGCCTTTCTGACAACATAAATTACAGAGGAGGGTGTAGACAGAGAGGTTTTTTCTTTGTTGCCAATTGTATATGAGGCAACAATATACAATTATTCAGTCAATCAGGAGCTTCTTGGATTCTTTGAATAGGGCTCCTTTTATGCAAATTGTATACATCTTTGCTCTAAGCTAAATTTATAACTATAATAATTTACTTTAAAATATTTTTGTTGTAATTTGATGGTCATTCCGTTGTTTGGAATGTTGGTTTTCACATGCATGCCATTTTCAGTAGAAATTTCCAAGTTTAATACTTTGTATGTCATTTGAGAGTTTTGCAAGGAAATATATGATTTTGTCCTGTGAAGTCTTCATTCATTATACCAGAAACAATGGACACCACTGTACATTTCTTTATTTCATGTGTTTTCATCATCTGTTCACTTGAACCTTTTTTTTTTTTAAGAGGGGCTTTAGACAACACAGGGAATGGCATCTAGATGACAAATTTTACAATTAAGAATGTTTTCTGGTTTATCCACTAATAATGAGGAAGTGGATTACATCACCAATGTGATGTAAATCTCCAAGACAAAGTTTTATTATTCTCATTGCTAATGATCTGGGTAATTGTTCCCACCTTTTGAGAACACATTATCATTTTATTTTGTCTGCAGAAGTTTGGTCACTAGCAATAGAAGACTGTATTTTCTAAACTGTCATTCATTAGTCATGATTTCTAACTGACAACAGCATGGAATTTAGATGCTTTTTGACTTGAGCTTGCTTTAATTCTCCAAAGTCTCAAGAAGTGATAGATGTGGTCAAAGTAAAAAAAAAGTCACGGGATGGTGAGCCCACAAGATGTTAAGACATATGGACATTCATTTTATCCATCTGCTTTTAATCTAATGTTAAACTAAAGAGCAGGAGTGGTCTTTCAGGCACAGTATTCAGCTGATTCTGAAACATTGTGCATATTATTTTTCATTGTCAGTTGATTCTTTACTGGGTTATTTATAGTAGCTCTTTAGGTCAAGATTAATGTGTTTAATAGGTTAGCAGCAATGAAGACTGATTATAAAAATTGCCAAATTTAGGTGGGTTGCAAGCAAAATAATATGAATTATTACATTGACAGGTTCATAGTTTGTTGCTAGTAGACAAATAGCCTCTAGTGTATCAGTTGCTACTCTTGGGCTGTTGCCTACATTTCCATGTCAAATCAAAACAACCAAAGAAAGGAGAGAACAGGCATATTGAACTATTTTATGGTTACCTAGTAGGGTGTAGTACTTGCCTGTCCTTTTGTAGGTGGCAGAAATGTTACTCAGGTTCACAGGAGACGTTTTCACAAATTGATCTCAGCTGCGCGTATTAATAATTACAAATAAAAACATTATTCAAGAAAAGTGAACCACTACACACAAGAAGCATTGACTGCAGTTTAAGACACATTAGAATATGCAGTTCTGTGTAGGACATAATTTTTCTATAAATCTTGAAGACTTAATTACTTATTAGAATTATCAGAAGATTTTCTATGAAACTGGAAAAGCATTAGATCATCAGACATGGATGAAGTTTTTACTCCTTAGTGAAAAAGCTTTAATAAAATTATTAAAGGTACAATATCTTCACCTTCATGTGTTTTATGCTTTACATTTCCTCCAACAAGGATATTTCCAAATCTCCCCAGTGCAAAAAGTAAAACAAATCCTGTTCGTGCAGAAATAAAAGATTAGAGATAATAGTGAGAGACCTGAAGAATGTGGAAACTGCAGGTAGGGTTGGGTTGCTTTGTTTACATGAATAGTAAGGAAGATAAATGAAGTAACTGAGTTTAGAGAGAGATTACTGAGGGGAAAGTGTTTTACATAAAAAGGTCACAAACGCTGCTTTGTGAGAAAGAAAATAAATCTAAACATTTTTTTCCTCAGATACTTAGGAATTGTTTTTACAAGGTCTCAGAGAATTTCTAACATATTTCTGTTTCATTATTTCGAAAGTGAAGACAAATATTGGCAGTTATCTTATATACATGTTTCCAAAATCTGTTCTTGTTCCTAGCCAGAAAATAGTGACAGTTCATGGTTGGGGATGAGAGGGATCAGGAAAGAGACTTTGTTGCTTTTTTCCTGTCCCTACTAACAGGGAGGAAAGAAAACCCAGTGATAATTTTCAGCTCTTCTTTTGGTGAGAGTTGTGACTTATTTACAAATATTACAAGTATTTTCTACAGGGAAATACAATGGGAAGAAAAACACTCCACCTTCCAGTGGCATTTTGGTCATCTCAGAAAAGTGAAGTCAGCTTGGGCCAACAGAAAAAGTCAAGAATAATTAAGAACATGGGGAAAAAGGTAAGGACTTGCCATTAAATTTGTACATCTTGAGGTTCCTATCAGATAACTGGTTTAGCATTATGATATATAAGAAGTATAAATGTTTCCTCTGAAGAAAATGAGAAATTTTAAATTATGTTGGCTCTTTTTTGAATAAAAGTCATCTCTTTTTATTCAAAAATTATTTCATAATATGTCATCTTTCAGTGAAGAACTTTTAGCCAGCAACTGTTTGTATGGTGGTGAGTTTCTTGGGGTTTTGGGGGTTTTCATGTTATGAACCTTACAGAAATCAGAGTAGCTGAAGCCTAAAGACATTGTACTGAGAGATAAAGGCCAATCTTTTCACTAGGGACAGAAACCAGCTTTGTCCTGTCTTTTCTGCAAGGGCCATATGGAGGTGTTGCTGTGCCCTCTGTAGGAGGCTACATCCCCATCCATCCATCCTTCCACCCACGTGGAGGAAGCCATGGCAGCTCTTCTGAGCAAAAGGCAGCTGGCCAAGCAGGATCATCCCCTGGGCTGCATCCAGCTCCCACAATACCAGAGACCATCCCAGCCAGAGCTGCTCATGGCTGCATTAGTTAGAGCTCTGAAAATATCATGAACCTTGGCAGAGCCCAGGAACTGGCACTTTAGAGAAGAATATTCTCATCCTGAAACTTGCTTGGAAAAACAAACAGCACACACACACGCCCTTGCATGTTAATTCCTCTGAATTTCTTTAATTTAACATGTCAGACTGCGCAGCTCCTGTGAAAAATTGAGTAAAATCACTGCATTTTGGAGGGATTTCCTTCTACAATTATAACTGTGTCTACTGCTTTTGGTTAATTGAGCAAACAATGCCCTTGATAGCCATTTCATTTCACCATAGTCAAAGGCAAGATAATTAGTTAATTGCCAGAAGGGGTTGTTAACTGCTGGTAATGAACCACTTTTGAGGAAATTACTGCTACAATGCCATTAGATACTGCAGGCATGCATGAATGGAAGAAATACTCTTTTGATATTTCTCCAGTTTTTCTCCTGCAAGGAAGTTGTAGAAGATGTATTGTTGAGCAAAAAAAAAGTTACCATTTAGAGCAAAACAATTATCCACGTGTTAAGAATTATTTTCATGTGGCAGAATTGACCTGAATGTCATTAATTTTTCATTTTAACTACAATATTACAAATCCATTAATATTAATTCTACAATATTGACCATTTGATCCAGCAGTATATAGAATAACAATACTTTGCTGATATTTACATGATGAAGTATAGTGTAATGTATTTCTATGTCGTTTACACAGGAGAATTTTAAAGAAAACCCTCATTCTAATCTACACCTGATTCACTATCAGGGAGATTCCAAGCAGCTTAGAACAGCTCTTGGGCTGGCAGTGAGTACATCTCTATAATTCTGTACAAGAATTGTAGTTCAGTACCAGAGACATAACGGTTTCACATGATTAGCTCAGCATAGTCCTCAGCCAGAGAGGAGCATAAGAACTAAGAGAGAAGCACAAGGCATAGAATCTCAATATCTCAAAACATTGGCACATGCTTTCCTTAGGCCCAAGCCTTTGGAAATAGCTATCCTTGCCCAACAGAAGATTAGCTCCCTACCTCTCTTACATAGCTTTGCAATGGAATTTAAAGAGCACTTTAGCTCTCTAAATTTAGGCTGCCACTCTAGTTCTCTAACCCAGCTGTGAGACCCTCAGAAAGCCCTGCTTAGTTGCTGCTTAACCTGAAAGACACTGAATTTGTCTCACCACTGAAATACACTGACACATTTCAGGTGCCCGTTTTTCTGATGCTGGATACTGATATCCTGAACATATCCTGACAATGCCAAGCAGCTGCAATGTGGGCATGGAAGATTCTCAAATTAGGTATCCTGCCACTTTGCTTTTCTGTTGGGATTAATCTCATAGTCATCCTTATATACCAATAATTCATTCAGAGTTCAGATATCCTATTTTCAGAGGAAGGGATGTCAGGTTATCTCTGAATAATTCACTTTTGGATCATATTTTTGGTGGGTGGGAGTTCTACTTTCCAGATAGAGCACAGAAATTAAGTAAGGACCTGAATCTTTTTACTGGGATGCAGTATAAAAGAGAAACACTGTTTCTCCCTGTTTGATTAGAGAAAGGCCATTAGAAACAAGTAATAATAATCCAGATCCAACTTTCTTCCGACTACCTTAGCAATGCTGCTGCTCAGCAGTCTTTTATTTTTCTTTGTTGGTTTTTCTTACAGACTGTCTTGGGGGATTTTTTGCTATCATAATTCCTAAAGAATTTCTAAATTCCTAGAGAACTTCCCAAAGAAATTCCTAAATCTGGACTGACAATTTCAGTAGAGAACAAGTACCTACCAATCAGCATTAGTAATGATAATACACCTTGGAAACTGGGCTTCTTGGGCTTCTTGGGCTTCATGCTCCATGTGCCTGAACTTCCAGTTCAGTACTGCCTGCTCTCAGACTTATGTTGCTGTTTCACTGTGGTGAATTGAATCCTGCAGCAAACAGGAGGTTTGTTCCACTCTAACTCAATACCAAAGTCCTGCTACTTTAAATGGTACAGGATCAAACGTGGTTCGGGATCACTGCTGCAGGAACTGTCACAGGGAGACTCTGGGCAGGTCCAGAACAGTTTGCAAGCCCGTGGCCTCAGCTACAAACTCCTTCAGACAATTATTTTATTTCATTTCCCTTCAATGTCCCATGCATACCTGCAAAAACTAAAATATTTTTGTATGAGGATAGAGAAAAATATTAGAGGATGAAAGGAGTTTGTTACTAGTGACTATAAATAGCAAATTAAAAAATATTCTGCTGTCCTTAACATGCCATAGAGAAAATATATTTGGCCTGGCATTCAGTTAAAGTGCAGTCAACTATATAGCCTCTGTAAAAATATAAAATCAAGGATTAGCCTTGATTGAGATTTAACTTGCTAGTGATCTAAAATTGTTACTAGACAGAGGAATTCTGGATAGAATAGACAGATAATATCTATCAATAGCTATTGGGCGGCAAATAGTAAAGAAAGAAATTAAAATAACTTTATTAAGTTCAGAGATGTTATGGAATATGCAGGTTTTCTATTTTTAATTGATTTCAGAGAAAAATATATACATATTATTTCCATACCTGCAAGGATAAACCCACAGTTAAGAACAATAATCATTCCTGTTGTGCACTGAAAGTGAGTGACCATGAAGTAGAGCATGAATAACTGAAACTCATATAAGATATTTGCATAATTTTCAATATTTAACATCTTCAATATTTAAAATACCTTAAAATGTTATTTTATTTAAACTCTAATGCATCTTCATAATAAAAAAGAATAGCTGCTTTTTTTTTCATTATACCTTAACATTTCAATTGCCATATAATTTCTTAAATATATTATGTTTCAGAACCTATATGCTTAGTTTCACACCAGAGATTAGACTGGGGTTTGATTGGTTTGCTTGGTTTCTGGGGTTTTTCTAGTGGCTCTACCAACCTTTAGAGATACATGAAGTGAACTAGTACTATCATGTTGCTTTGCAGTTCCCAGTGAGGTATAATAAGCAAAATACATTTCAAGATGAAACTATGAACTGAAAGTTCCTATGGGATGTATCTTCATTCCCTTTCTGAAGAATTGGACAGTTTTAGTTTGATCTAAGGTTTGACAGATGATTCTCTTTTTTTTATTTCATCCTGAAGAAAACGAAATGATTTTTATATTTCCCTACTATGTCATGGGAGACATTGGTGACCCAGATTGGTAAGTAGTGTAGCTGACTTTAGTGCCATGCCATAACTGAGTTAATCAAGCTGCTTTACAGTCTGACATATTAATCTGGATGCATAACTGAAGTATCACTGTATTGTTTTCAAATATTATCTGAAAGCCATGTCATTGCTATAGCTTTACATTGTGCTGAGGAGCCATATGGGCAAGCCTGGAGCTAGCTCAGAAACCTTCAGTAGGAAAGCATTACCCTGTTTTGACCTAGTCAGAACACAACAGGTTTTGTGAGCATGGGCGAGTTAATTTTGCAAAATTTATTTTTCTTGGGGAAATTATGGCTATAGGAAGAATCTGCAACATGTATTATGGCTGAAGATAAAGTGATGTTTTTATTTTTTTGTATTCCCCTTATATAATTTAAACAACAAACTGCAAGTTCTTTGCTTACAATGTAAACTGATCTGCCAAACAATAGGATCATTTCAGAGAGAATGTGATTGCATTTGACCTGGAAAAAATGTAATGTTGACAAAAATACTACACTGTGAGTTATGAATGTTCTTGATATTTCATTCAGGGTTGATTCCTAGTTCAGTTTAATCACAGAATCAGACATTTAGGTTGGAAAAGACCTTTATAAATATCAAGTCCAATTGTAAACTGAATGTAAGTTGTTCTATGCTAACAGTGCCTTATATAGGAGCCATAGCACAGGCACCTTGCATTGCACAACCACAATGTAGGCAAAACTGCCCATGAGGTGCCTGTAGTGGATATTTAATGGCAAACCACTCCCTTTATGGATGTAACACGACACAAATCCACATTTATGTTAATATGTGTTACCAGCACATTCCTACAGGATAATAGTATAAGCAGTGATCCTCTATTAAAAACCTTGAAAACAAGCAAAGGATTTATCTAGGGATTTTGCTACTTCTCATTCCAAAATTACACTTGGCTAATGTAGGATGTTCAATATATTATTCTTTATTTTATGTTGAGGAAAAAAATAAGTTTTCCAATAAGGGATTTCATTAAACAAATAGAACTTCAGTGTTCTGGACTGACAATAATTCTGATGTCTGGGTTGTGGCCATGTACTATGAAGAATGGCATTTGAATAAGTTAATTTTTTACATTTAATATCACCATCATACAGAGCTTGCAAAATTTAAGGAAGAGGAAGATGCAATTGAAAAAATGTCAGAGAAATATTCCAAAGATGCAAATGCTTAGTCCAGCTTACTTTACCCAAAGATAAGGACGATTTGATGTTCCTTAGTATTAAGTGGGTATTATTATGTACTTTATTATTGTCAAGTTTGATATCTAATACTCTATGCCAATGCAGAGCAAGAAAAGTAAGCTGAGGGCTGCTGTAAATGGGAGGAAACTCAGCTTTTAGCCCTGGGGTGTTATATAAGAACTGCATCACTCTGCCTGTCCAAGTTCTGCTGGCATCAGCCAAAATGCTGCAGGAGGAGCTATCTACCACCTTGACATCCCACGTGAATCCATAGCTAACAGCAACCACATACAGAGTAAAACAGGTCTACTCTGCAAAAAAAGAAAGAATCAAAGCAGCCAAAAGTAGAAGTAGGGCAAAAGCATTTGACAGTTCATATTTAACAAACTTCATGTAGTGACTTTTTTCCTAGAAATTTAACTGGTCTTACATTCAGCACTTATAATTTTTTTTTCATATTTTGACCTTCTAGAAAAAGTCACTAACATTTGAAGATGACATTTGGTTAATAATATTGTTAGCTTAAACTGTTTTCATTTGAATAATTACACATGATAAGTAAACTTGTTACTCATACCTACTCTAAACCTACCCTTCTTAAAATTAAAGTCACTGTCCTGTCCTGTCACTCCAGGCCCTTGTAAAAAGTCCCTCTCCCTCTTTCTTGTAAGCTTCCTTCAGGTACTGCAGGGCTGCAATAAGGTCTTTACATAGCCTCTTCTCCAGGGTGAACAACCCCAAGTCTCTCAGCCTTGTCTTACAGGAGAGATTCTCCATCCCTCTGATCATCTTCAAGGCCCTCCTCTGGAGTCACTCCAGCAGCTCCATGTCCCTCCTGTGCTGGCACCCCAGAGCTGGTGCAGCACTGCAGTGGGGTCTGAGCAGAGCAGAGCAGAGGGGCAGAATCCCCTCCCTGGCCCTGCTGCCCACACTGCTCTGGATGCAGCCCAGGACACGTTTGGCTCTCTGGGCTGGGAGTGCCCATGGCTGGCTCATGTCCAGCCCCTCATTCACCAGCACCCCCAAGTCCTTCTGGGCAGGGCTGCTCTGGGTCTGTTCATGCCCAGCCTTTATTGACATGAGGGATTGTCTTGACCCAGGTTTAGCACCTTGCACTTGGTCTTGTTAAACCTCATGAGATTCCCATGGGCCCATTCCTTGCACTTGTCCAGGTCCCTCTGGATGTCATCCTGTCCTTTAAGTGTGTCAGCTGCACCACTAAGCTTTGCAGGTGTCATCTGTCATCCCTCTGTCATTAATGAGGACATTGAATATCACTGGTCCCAGAGCAGATCCCCGAGGACACCACTTGTTACTGATGTCCTTTGGGACACAAGCTGTTGACCACTACCCACTGGTTGTGAGTGTCCAACCAATTTGTCATTCACCACACTATCCATCCATCAAATCCTTCCCTCTCCAATTGAGAGGGACAATTTTAAAGATCTTACAGAATTTCAGATAGATGAATAGATCTATGGTAGATCCTCAGCTCTTCCCTTATCCACTGATGGAGTCACCTTGTCACAGAAGGCCACTACATTTGTCAAGCAAGGCTTGTCCTTGGTGAAGGCGTGCTGGCTTCTCAAATCACCTCCTTGTCCTCCAAGTGCCTTAGCACAGCTTCTAGGAGGATCTGTTCCAGGAACAGAGGTAAGACTGACAGGTCAGTAGTTCCCAGGGTCCTTGTTTTCTTTGCCTTTCTAAGAGATGGGTACAATGTCTCTCTTTTTCCAGTCACCTGGCACTTCACCTGACTGACATCACATTTTAAATATCTTGGAGAGTGACTTGGCAAGTTGGTTCTCTGAAGACCCTGGGATGCATCTCTTTGGTGCCAAAGGTTTCTGTATATCCTTATTGCTCGGGGGGATCACAAATCCAATTTTCTCTTACAGTGGAGGGAAACTTGCTCTCCCAGTTCCTGTCTTGCAGTACATCCACTTAACTACATAGGGCCTCTCTATATTTAACACAGCTGGTAGGTCCTAGAGAAATGTTATTATTAATTTATTTGCTGGTTTATGTGTCAGTTTACTTTTGAGAAAGCATCTGCATGAGCATATGGGTATGAGAAATTATCAGAGCAATAATTTGTCCAATTTTTCCGAAGTCCTTCTGTTTGATATTTTCATTGTTAGAGTTTTTTTTCTGTCATGCATTTCCCAACTTAAAAGAAGGAGAATGAGAGGACATGCAAAATTATACACTGAGATTTCCATTCTACTGTGAATAAAACATATTTGAATCTTGGAACAAATACATTACTGAGAGAAGTGTATTTACATAGTAAATCAAGGGGTTATTAAAACTGTACAGAGGACAGGAAGACTAGGGTTTTTTAAATTGTGTTCTAACATATAGGAAAATGGGTAAAAATGAAACTGAAAAAATACATGGTTAAAACAAAAATATCTTTGATGTTGAAGGAACAGACAGTTTTATTTAATTATGACTAGGAACTCATGGAGTTTGTTTACAGAAGTGAGAAGATAAAACTGTGTTAGTACTGATCAGTATTATAATGCTAGTATATTGTGTTGATGAGGCTGTAATGGAAATTATGTCATTGGATTGAGTGGAATTTGTTTACTAAAACCTTGAGTCATATATTACAATACAGGCTGTAATTAGTTGCAATATAGTCATGCCAAAAAGCTGTGTTGATCACTGATCTTGGAGGTTTGAATTAGAATATTCAAATTATATTGGGGTGTGTGTAATTTATAATGTTTCAAACTCCTCCCTTGGCCTGTGATCCTTAAAATATATATCAACATACTCCATACCGAATTTTTCTGCAAGGAGAGAAGCACAATTTGAACCATTGCCCAGACAAAAGGTGAAACAGTGAATCACTCCTAATCTTGCCAGTATTGTTACTGAGGAACTGCAACATAAAATTTTTCACAAACTCAGAGTCTGCCAAGAAAACTTCTGGGATAGTACAAAATTTTACACGAATAAGAGACAATCCAGAGGCTATAGTATCAATTTTATTTAAATATTTGAGATTCATTAATACACAGAAAGGCAGTTTACCAATGCTTTATCCATTTGTAGATTAAACAAAGGCTCATTAGCTCACATGAGACAGTTTGGTTTTATTTTTAGCTACAGTATGGCTGGTGCAATGCCTCTTCTTTTAGCATTTTCATTTTGCATTGCCTTCAGTCCTGACATGAAAGTTAACATTAATCTGCCAACTCATTCTGATTGGATTGCTTTGGAAGTCACTCCAAAGTCACAATGGCTAAATGGGATGAAGCTGTAAGACAGAAATGCATTGCAGTTAATACCTCTGCAGTACTGAAGCTAAGCCAAGGCCAGCCCTAATTCCTGAAAGAAAACAAATCCACAATAATCCATCCCTCAATTCTGAACAGAGTGGCATAATGCCAAAAAAATATAAAACATGTATTCCTTACTAAAACACTGCATCTTCTTCCACCACAGTTTCTCTTGGCCTTTTATTCATGTAGTTTGAGGTCAGTGAGCAGCATACATGTGAAGGTGTTATCTGCCCTGACACTTACAGCATTCCAGTGTTCTCCTGAAATAAGAGGACTTGGGGAGAGAACAGTTGCTGGAACAAATAATTACAGTTTTCGTTTCAACAATAAGAAGGCAAAAATTAAGTTAACTCCTGATTCCCTCTCCTCAGAATTCCTCTGAGCATATTTTCAGCCATTTAATCCATCTAATGTCTGTCTGGCTAAAACTACAACTGGTATTGATTTTCCATAGTCTGGGTCAAAATTTGCTTCTGCAAAAAGCAAGGATGATCCCACTCATGTCTAATCAGTCTCAGTTTGGAGATTTTTATCAGCAGGCTGATTTTAGCCCAAACTTAGACTGTGTTACTTGTAACTTATTCTTCCCTAAAGTGCTTTTGTGATGATAACTTATTGTGACAAAAAGAACCAGTTTAGACATTTCTATCTTCATCCAAATATGTGTCCTCGTGTAGAAATAAGCCTTAAAATAGCTTACTAACATAAATGTCCCAAAGAAACAGAGAATCACATTGGAATGAATTAGGTGGCTAGGAAGCATTTCTAGAGGTTAGGACTAATTTAGAAACTCTCAGGAGGCCTTGTGATTGTATTTTTGTAATGTAAGCCTCAACAGTTATTAAAATACGTTCTTCAACCATACTTCAAATCAAAATGTGTACAGAATTTGTTCATTACCTGTTCAGAGCTGAAAAACAAGAATAAATAAATAAATTGTTTTAGGGTCAGCAGGCCTTGCTGCGAATGAAATCCTGTTAATTACTTTTGGCCTTGAAGCTGCACATCTCCTCAAAATGTCAGGTATTTTGAGAAATTTATTTTAAGTTGCTTAATAGAGTACTGGAAAAAAAATCTGTTTTCAAGCATTACATATACACATATAGAAAAAATATTTTTGCATATTATTCTATATAAATCTTTTTGAATCCTTTTCTATGACACCTAGTTAACTTTGTATTACTACTGCTATCTTTGGTAAGACAGCCAGATTGCCATCATTACAGAAAAAAAAATAAAGATCTGTGTGGCCTACAGAACTTTATACAAGAGGAATACTTAGTGCAAACATTTCAGGAGTTAAACTTGTCATGACTTGACTTGGCATGACTTGTCAAATAAGGTGTAGAAAGCTGAACAAAGTTGAGCTTTCCCCTCCCACCGTGCTTTAACACCTGTGCTACACTTGAGTTTGCTGCCATTTTCAGTACATGACCAAATGGCTGGAGAGTGGTGCAAAACAGAAAAAAGCCACAAGCCAGTCCTGCAGTTCTGTGGGATGACGTGGCCAAACTTGCTGAGAAAGGAATACAGGTTCATGTATGACCTGGTGTTTGAAACCAGTGTGATCAACACATCAGTACCAGGCTGATGCTGCTGTTTGCTGCTCTTCAGACGGCAATAACTACAGCTCTGAGGTAGGCACTCACCCATGTACATGCATGTAAGATAACATTCAGGGCCATTGTTAACACCTATTTTTAAAGGTTGAAAACCCTACTTACCTCCAGCAAATGCTGCAAACAATTGATTCACAAGTGAACTATAAATAATGTTCACAGCACAGAGCCATGCAATGTACTGCTTTAGTGTTACTGAATATTCAGAGCCTGCTGCCTCTGGTAGCTAAATGCATCATGCTCTTGACAGGTTTAGGCTCCAGTAGCCCAGAGCCTAAGTCTGGTATGTGTTTTGGAGCTGGAGTATTTGCAGATTAGTGAATACCAGCCACAGGGCCAGGTATGATGTGGAAATTTGAAAGTACAAAGTGTCTATCCTGACATTCTGAATACTACTCCAAAACAATACAACATATATATGCTGGGAGGAGATGAGGAGAATGACTGACAAATCTTGCCAAATATAAAGCAATTTGGGCAGCTATAGGCCCTGCCTCCATCATGTGCAGGACTTCTGCTGTAGAGAGATTTTTGAAGGAAACACTGCAAGCATGGAAAATGGGATGAAACTGGATTTAGCAAGGGTAGAAATTTGCAGATAAAGCTGCTAAAAGGTTCATCAGCATCAAAGCAAGTGTGGTAGAAGATGTGAGCAGCTCTGGAAGGGCAGTTGCATGTTTCAGCCATGCTGATTTTTCTCCCTTGAAGTAAGTAAACCAGGCCTTATGCTGTTTCCCTGTACCCTTCCCTGCAGGGTCAGAGTGCTTGGCTTGATGATGGTTCTAGGAGAGGACAATCTTCCACATATTTCAAGCCAGAATGATGTAGTAAGTCTCCAACACCACCATCACAACAGTAAAGCCTTGCAGTCACTTCCCTGCTTGGCAAGAAAATAATAATAAGAAAATGTAACACATGGGTTAAGAAAGCTATCCCCCATTCTGGGAAGATTTATTGTCTTGGTGGCAAGAGCATCTGAGATCATGGAGGTAAGAGTCGAGTAGTGATGTGGCTCTTTCTTTACTGTGCTGCATCTCACACAGTGAACTCCACCAGAAGCTGGAGTGCTGTGGGGCACACATGCCATGGTTGCCTCTACATGAAATCAGCTCATGTTCACTCACATCTAGGAGCTCCAGACCCGTGTGACAAGAACCCGTCTACATTTATTTATAGGTGTCGAAACATAACCACTACATTTGCACTGTGTTCCTTGTCAGCAAGCTTGGCAGACCAAATCTGGCTGCTCTGACCTGTCTGGGAGTCTGCAACCTGCAAACTGAACTGTTCAGCTACCTGCACAGTCCAGGTCAGCAAGTTTATGCACAGATCTGTGCATACCAAAGACCAGACTGCAATGCTAAAATTTCAATACATAAATCAAGCTACAGAATGAACATTTGGGGTTTGAACATTTGTTCTGAAGAATTCAGCAAACAAAAGACATAATCTTCTTCTGATTATTCATTTTTTTTAATATTTGCCCAGGCCAAGCTATCTTGAAGGTCACTCAGATATTGCTGTCAAAACCCAAGGTTATAGTAATTTTCACAGCTCGTGATAAATGGTGTCTTTGCTCCATGGGAATGAATAATTGCATATAGAAACACTGAAATCTTGAGTTACAATTGGTAAAAAAAATTCAGCTATTGCAGTGCATAACAAATTTTAAAAATGTTTTTACTGTCTCATGGTGCTGCAAAAATCTCTCCGTAGGAACTGTGGGAAAATGCTGAAGCTGATTAAACAGAAATGCCACCGCATGTGTAAAGGTTTGAATTACATTATTTCGGTCTGAATGCCAAAAATGTATAAGTGCATTTTTTCTCTACCCTGACACAGCACCTGTAATTGAAATTTCAGGTCTATATTCAAGACCCCTGAAGTTTTCGACCCCTGAAGTACGGACAAGAAGTTTGAATGAATATAGAGTCCTGAGTTGAACCTTTGCCCTCTGCCTTACCCCATTCTGCTCATTATTCTGTTTCAATCTGCTGTTAAGGGATTCTACCATCAGCTTTCAAATATCTAAGCATTACATATAAAACTCTGTGTGTTCAAATAAAATTAATCTCCAATGTGCCACTTTATTTTTAGTGTACCAGTTGCTAACTGAGTAAAATAATGTTTGAGCTGTTCTTGAATCAGTAAAAAGCTTCAACTATTCTCCCCTGAGATTTGTCAGTTGTGGGGTTAACATTTGCAGAAGAAGATTTAAAATCTGTGCTGATTCTGGATGGCAAAGGATTACAATAGGGTCATTTCACAGAAATGCTGTAGATTGTTCATGTTCTTTTGGCTTTTCTAGGGCATGGCTGAGGACTCCTAAACCTGTTGTTATTTACAGGATATTGAATTTTGTTAAATTATGTCTTCACTGAGGGCTTTTGAGATATTTTTAGCAGAAGTGGAAGAAAAAGAGGTTATTAAAAGGGCAACTAGCAGATGATTTGGCAGCATTACCCATAAAGCACAAACATTGTCTTCTTCCACAGTTGCCTTGCTGTTCATGTTCCTCTGACCAAAATATGTCTGATATTTACCTTGATCCATTTAATACCACAGAAAGGGAAATGGAAAGGGGAAAGAAGAATTATTTTTTTTTAACAATCACATTTTATTACCTAAAACCTTGAAAATTTTATGGCAAACACCATGTAGACTGATTGAGCAAATATTATCAGAATATTTTCAAAAAGATGGGATTTTAATTTTAAAAACAAAGATTTTTTATTGTTATTCATCAAATTATTTCTGCATATACTTGAAATGACACCACACTGACATGGTTTATCTAATACATCCTCATATTGCAATTATTGACGTGACAGCCTCAATTAAAACATATTACAAAACAATGGAAAAAAAAGGCTTCTGTCTAGAATATAGATAAGTGGAGCTAGTTCTAGGAAAAAATTTTCATGTTCACCAAGGACTATCAGATACTTTGGAAAAGAACCTGAAGAATGCACCTTCATTTTCCTTGCATTCTTTTCTTATGAACAAGCACAGGCAAAAAAAGATGCAGGGTATGTATTGCAAGGTAATTATATAGAAACCTGGACTTTTTGAGGTATTAATGTAGATTGTCTGATCTTCATTTTTAAAAAAATCAAATTTGCGTTGAGATTCTGTTTGCTAAACATGAGGAATATGTTCTACAAGCACCTGAAATATATACAGTAATTCCAATTCCTCCAGGTGCTTGGGACAAAAGAACTCCATCAGCCAAGATCCTCATTGCCCTGAGCCTTCAGTGACATCTTATATCTCTGTAAAAGACACCACTAAATTATTATAGAGTCTTCCAGTGGTTTAGAAAACTGTGTAAGAGCTTGGCAAGAGGCAGCCTCCCTGATGGTGATCTCCTGAGCACCCCTCATGGCTGTGGCTCAGATGCAGAAAAGTGGCTGATAAGCAATGCCTGCATAAGCTAGCTCAAAGCTGCAGACACAGAGAAGGGCTTAAAGAACCTTGAGACTAACTGGGAAATCAATCACAATGAAAGGATCCCAAATGTATCTGACAAAATTTTTTATCCTTTGGTGAAATTACAGACTCTATTGTTTAAAAGAGTGTAAGATTAGATATGGTAAAAAATTACATGAAACCCTGTCAAAGTTTTATCTGACAGTTCAATTATATCAATTAATTTAAATGCAAAGATCTGTAATGGGTGGTTTTTATCATGTAAACTGATAGATGCCAGAAATTAAATTAAAAAGTTTTTGCATAAATGAAAGGGTTGTATTTTCGTACCAAATGTAATTAGATGTTAAGTGATATTTTGCCTAGACAAAAATGCTGTAAAAACATGGAATTATTTAATTTGAAAAAGAACATTAACATCATCAAGATCAAACATTAACTTAACACTGCCAAGTTCTCCACTAAACATGTCCATAAGAGCATCATCTACACATTTTTAAAGTATGTCTAGGGACTCTGCCACTTCCTTGGGCAGCCTGTTTCAATGCTTTCACCCTGCTGGTGAAACTTTTTTACCTAATATCCAATCTACACCTCCCCTGGCATAACTTGAGGCCATTTCTTCTTGACCTGTCACTTGTTACCAGGGAGCAGAGACCAACACCCCGCTGGCCACAGCCTCCTTTCAGGGAGCTGAAGAGTGTGATAAAGTCTCCCTGAGAGTCCTTTACTCCAGGAAAAATAATCCCAGTTCCCTCAGTCACTCCTTATAGGACTTATCCTGCTGTCACCTCACTAGCTTTGTTGCTCTACTGATTTCCTCTTGCTGTACTGAAATGTAATTTCATTTCCTGTCACTAATATTCTCTAAAGTTTTTAATGCTGTATAATGTACCTGAAGAAAGTTTTCTTAATAATAATTACTATAATGAGAGAAAACTGTCATTTCACTTTTATTTTCAGGATTGAAAAGAAAATATATTTTCAGTGCTACAGAAGTGTATGCTATATATTCTGGTGGTCCCAGTGCTAGAAAAATTTAGAGGTAATAAATGGAGCAGTAACAAAACACTAAGGATGAGATGAGAAAATTGGCAATTATTAAAGCAATTTCAGGTGTTGATTTTGTTGGTGCTGAAAGCCTTTCCAAAAAGGCCTATTAGATATTTGTTAATAACAGGTCGCTTCTGTTAGTGTCCAGAATTTTCTTTGTACAGAGTTTTTATCTAATTCTCTGTAAAGAAGTAAAAGACTACACATTCCTAAAGTGACAAAGTCTTTTGGAAAAGCATCAAAACAAAGCCATGCTTATCTGTGTACCTTAATGATATACAAAGCAAGAATATCCCACAGCTCAAGGACTGGAGTACAAGGTACTGCAGCTGGGTCAGAGCAAATCCAAGGACAAAATACAGGCCAGGCAGAGAATGGATTGAGAGCAGCCTTGCTGGGAGGGACTTGGGGATGCAGGTGGGTGAGAGGCTGGACCTGAGCCAGCCATGGGCACTCCCAGCCCAGAGAGCCAAACGTGTCCTGGGCTGCATCCAGTTCTGGGAGCTCCAACATAAGAACGATGTGGACCTGCTGGAGTCAGTCCAGAGGGCCTCATGTGTGGGCAGAGGACTGAGCACCTCTCTAATATGGAGAGACTGAGAAAGTTGGGGTTGTTCAGCCTGGAGAAGACTCTGGGAAGAACTTATTGTGGCCTTCCACTACCTAGAGGGGGCTAAACAAAAGCTAGAGACAGACTTTTTACAAGGCATGTAGGGATGGGACAAGGGGGGGTGGCTTTAAGCTAAATGCCCCATCCCTGGATGTCTCCAAGGCCAGATTGGATTGAGCTCTGAGCAACCTGGTCTAGTGGAATTTGTCCCTGTCCTTGGCAGGAGGCTTGGAACTAGATAGTATTTAAGGTCCCTTCCAGCCTGAACCATTCTATGATTCTATGACTCCTTTCTTGGCTTCAAGGAGTCATTTTTTATTATGAACAGGAAACATTTAGGAAGCATTGATACTTATTTTCTTCCTCTTTTTTTCTTGCTATATCGTACCTGGTGGTAAGCCTAGATCTGGATTCATTCCTGACACCTTAAAATCCCATAGACATCTTGCTGCAGCAAGAGAAGATGCCAACTAGCTTTTCTGAAAATGGCATCCCAGCATCATGTGCAGCTGTGTGACCGTGTGGAGAGCCAGGATTATCACAAGTGAATAATGATTCTGTTACCCAAATGAAACCTCTCCCTGTGGCAGACAGAAGGTAGAGTCATATCTTTAGAATCAATATCTAAATATTTTGGAAGGAGCATAATTAACATCTTTGGAAAATCTTATCATTTAGGACAAGGGCTGCTGTTAGACAATGGTAAAGCCAGTGAAGTTGTCTTGTGATATACTGTGTTTGCCATACAGCCTGTAAGGAATGTTTGCAAAGATCCCCACTCAGATATTATATTTCTTGTGCCACAAAACTAATTGAAAATACATTGTGAGGTTTTATAACTTAGAAGATGCTCCATAGATTCATCTTTATGAATTCATGTTGTGGAAAGAAGCCTGATTATTTCACTTATTTTGAGTGAAAAGGTTTGAAAAAGTATCTTTCCTTCTGTGTCAAAGTGGTACTGTAGGAAAACAGTGGACAGATGAACTAAATGAATAGTTTAAAAAAAAAAACAGCTCAGGACTGGTCAGTCATAATTGTATGTCTTATTACCTCTCTTTAAAAAAAACCCAAAAAACTGAAAAGTCATTATTTTGTAATTCCAAGAAAAACTGACTAATTTTTTTTTTCAGAAACACCTTTGCATTGTGCTGTGCATGCCAAATGTGGCAACTTCAGCACAAGCAAACATGGAATCACCTGTCACTCATTTCTTCCAAGCCAATCTGAGAGCCAACACATGCCAAATGATCCTTCTCTGTAAGGCTGAAGAAAAAGATACACAGTGTGCTCCTAAATGCTATAATTCAGATTTTTATTGTGCAGCAAAAAGTGCTTTTGTAGAAATAAAACCATCACTACCCCAAGAAGCCCAAATAAATGAATGTACTATAACATTTTTTTTTCTGTACAAATTCACTGTGCCAGATAGGGAAGAAAAAACTTATAGGAAAGGAAAAGGCTATTTCCTACAGAGCTTGCACTTTCAACTCACAGAAGAAAATTTTCTTTCAGAAAGGAGAATTTTATATCTTAATGAATTAGAAATGGGTTCAGAAATAAGATCATGCAGTAGAACACTCTCAGTTTTCCTACAGCTGGACTAGGAAATGTGAAAGGCAGAATAGCAGAGGAGTACTTTCCACACCAAGTTACTCAACAGTTGTGGTGTCCACAGGTGACAGTCTTTAGCCTCTTTGTAAATTACATATTTTTAAACAGCACCCGCAATCTCAGGTTTTTAAAGGAGAAATAACAATCCAGGATAGCAACTCACAGGTGTTTCTGGTAAGCAAGAAGTCATGTGTAATGTCAGGCCTCATCTTTCAAGGTCATAATATAGAAGGATATTGATGTGTTTTCCAAAGTGCATCTAATTAAGAACTTTCCTATTATTAATAAAGATATATTCTAAAAGTATGTGCATGAAAATATTATACAATTACTGATATATATTCTGAGCCAGATTATTTGGATAACTTAATATTGCCACTTGTGTCAGTATTTCTAATGTTGTTCTCCTTCTGCAGTGTAGAATGGTGATTTTCTTTTCAAATGATTACTAACGAGATGGAGATTGCATGCCTCTATTTTTAAATCAAAAGGTAAGCACAAAGTAAAAGATCCACTGTTTATAAGGAGTATTTTAGTTTCACAATTCTTTTGGACATCAATATTTCTTTATTAGTAAGTATGCTGTCCAAGTTCTAGGACTGGATTAGATTAGATTAGGGTTTAGGAAGGGATTTAGTAGTTTTGTGTACTCTTTTCACTCCAGAAAGTATTTGTTTTTCTTCCACCAGAACAGAGGACTAAAAATCTAACCATACTCATTGTCTGTGTGGATGGTGACTGGATTTGCTGTCCACTGACTTGACTTGCCTGTTTCTTTTCCCACTCTTTACTATCTGTATGTCTCCTCACTTGATGAGATTGGAAGAATGAAGCACTGTGAATCTGCTGCTTGAAGTCACTTGGTGTCTAAACTAGTGAAGAAGTTGCTAAAAAGTAACCTGCTTTGCAGAGAAAAATGGAGCAGAATCTGTCTCAGAACAGTGGAGGAGAAGTTTAAAACTCAAGATGTGCTTGTGCCACCCCTAAAAGCCAATAGCAGCCCCCAAGGTGTGTGGGAGGCCTCAGGAGATGGTCACTGGATACTTAAGGAATTCACTGACCTTCAGATTGAAGAGAATACCAAGGAAGGGCAAGATGTAGAAGGTGGGTCAGCAGAACTGAACTCTTATTATGCTGTAACAGCTGTTGCTATCAAAGCAAAAATATTTCCATTCCTCCGATTCCCCCTCTGAGCCTGAACATAATCCTATGGCCTGGCCAAGGTAAATAGCACATACATCAGGCAGACCACCACATTACTTTTAGTAGATGGCAATTGTATGAATTACATTGCTTGAAATGTCCACAAAAATAAATCCTCTCTCTTAATTTACTGTAATGATCTATTTGTTTGGCTAATTATTTTTGTGAAGAAAATCTTCTCTAGTTTTATGCCATAAAATTGTCGTGAAAATGTCCTCAACTTGGTGCACTGCACTATATATTTTGCAAAAATATTCTCCACCAGTATAAAGAAAGGCTTTAAACATGTCACTCCTTATTAATATCACAGCATTAGGAACGAGAGACAAAAGGGAGGAGGGCAATACTGTTGTTGCTTTATTTAGAAACAAAGTACATGGGGAAAAAAATATCTCACTGGTTACAAGGCACATGGTGATGTCACATTCCACATTGATTTTGGTGCAGGGAATACAACAGTCTGTATCTGCTAATTTTTATAGCACTTAACACTAACTGGAGCAGAAGGAAAATACAGTATTTCCCTTTTCTGCTAAATATAGGAATTCTATGGAGCCTGTAGGTAAATCCTTGTTATCTGAGGAATTGCTCATTACTCAGTCAAGTCTGCACAGGAAGACAAGGCTATCACACACGTTTGAGATGCCTGATAGGGGCTGTTTAGAAAAGTATGACCCGAGCTCATTCTTAGGATAAATTACCTCTTGCAGTGTGTTCCTGGGCAAAGCAGAGTCTGCATGTCAGCTGTAGGGCAGATGGTTCTGCATGAATGATACCTGTATGCACACAGAGCCCCCCACAGCCTCCTTCCCTGTAAAAGGAAACTTGAATGGTCAAGAAAGAAAACTGCTGCACTGCAGTTCCAAGTTTTCCACAGTCTGTGCAGCTGGAAACTGAAGCTGCAGAAGGAGCCAGTCAGCCTGCCATATAAGTGCAGCCAAACAATGGCAACAGAATCTCAGTCCACTGAATTATTGTGTACATAAAGGAGTGCAATCTTGTGTGACGTGAGTACTCAGAGGAAAGGGTATTTTATTGATTTGGATCATGAACACCTCCTGGCAATATCATGATGTTGACAAGATACTCAGTTCTGTACCCACATTATAATTTATCCATCACATGCATTATTTTTTAGTCAGAAGGCTACTAGTTTTTATGTAACTTCTTTGCCACACTTTTTTTTTCACCTTTCCAGATTTATAACAGTGTTATTTTTAATAGAATTTTGAAAATTGAAATAATATGTTATCCACAAATGTAGCACACGTGAGAACAGAACCAACACCCTCAGATGCTGATAGCTAACTTATCAGTGCTTTTAAAAAGTTATTTATTCTGACAGTTCATAAAGGAGTCTGACAGCAACTGCTGATACCAGGAAGCACGGTGTTATCTAACATTTAAACAAATACGCATTACATATAAACAAAATATGCAATTCAGAAATTTATGCCTGGCTGAAATCTATTTCAGCTGTTTTGAAACAAAAGTATGAGGTGATAAATAGGCTAAGTATGATCTTCTTCACTGTTTGCAGTTCACAGGTGATAAATACTCCTTAATAACCATGAATGCTGATGCACACTTGAAATATAACACACAATTTTCACTGTGCTTTCCCTGCTTTGTCAACATTCTGCAATTAGCAAATGTTTGGTCATACATTTGAAAGCATACAGCACTATTTCTGCCTCCAGCACCTTCAGGATAATCAGAACACCATGTGACTGCAGTTATTGACTACTGGACAACATCACTTGCAGGTTATTCAAAGTGTTTCAGGAAGTTTTCTGTTCTTGTGCAACTTCTAGGATGGTACTGTACCAAGCCTGCTGAGCTTTAGGGTTATGTGCTGTAAAAACTACGGTGCAAACATTTTTTAAAGTAAACAGTTCAAATATTGTATCATCCTGAAAGAAAGGTGTTTCAAGGAGAAGAGATCCCCAGCTTTTGGACCACAATTCTTAGGTGGAGGGTTGCAGGTGTCTAAAGACTGGAATAGTGAGATGAGCTGTGCTGAGTAGCTAGACAAGGCATCACAGGGCTGTGGCAGGGAGATTGAGTGTCTTAATTCATAGTGATCAACAGAACCACAAAGCAGAATACTGTGAAAAGCTGCAGATCAGTCTCTGGTCAGTGAATGCAAAGAAGGAAGCAATGATTTCTAGGTTGCCATGTTAGTCCAGAGGATTTTAGGGATTTGATACATTCAGTAGGTACTCAAAAACAAACTTCATCTTACTCTGGGCCTAACTGTATAGAGACCTATGCAAATGTTTAATATTACATAGATGCTGCAGATATTTTTAAATTTTGACAAATATACATCTTTTTCCCACTTCTACATCAGAAGCATTGACTGACAAGTTATCTGATGATAGATTATGGACTGTGCATCTGAAGATTTAAATGTCCCAAGTAAAAAAGATTCCCAGTCCTCTGAAGAACTGTAGAAGTTAAAAATTTCTCATCCTAATGCCTCCAAGGATTGAAATGTCCAGGCTCAGTTTTCCCCAGCTGCACACACCCTTGTGTGAGTGCTGATGGGCTCAGCCATCCATGCATGCACAGAGAGACAGTGCTCACATTGCTGCACCACAAATGTGTTGCATCCTCGTGCCTCATGAGAGAGGGGAATTTGGTAACCAAAGCTCCTCACAGCTAAAAGCTGACTGCTTGGCAAACCACTGGTTGTGCTCTTTAGTTTCTTCAGTTGTGCTGAAATACTAACGGGGGTACTGATTCCTGCCACAAGCATTTTAGAAATGGTTTTGATGCTGGGAAAAAAGTTGCCCAACCCTACCCAGAATTTGAAGTGTTGTGTTAACTCAATCTTTCTTCTTTACTGGGGAGGCCCAAATACACCTTTAGTGAGTGCTGCAGTAAAGCACTGCTTTGGGGATTAATGTCTGCTAATTTGCTAATTTGGTGAGGGAGAAGAATGATAATATGCTAAAAACAAAGCCATAAGAGTGGGAAGAATGGATTCTTCTCTCTTCATGTTACTTTAAATTTCTGCCTTCCATTTCTACAAAGAAAGCAGTAGTTTTAGTTTACATGAGTCAAAAGACTTGGTGCAATGATTCTTTTAAAAGAGAGTATTTTGATACTTGTATAAACAGTGCCTAAAAATATTTTAGCATGCTATTTTTATTTTTAATTAGTAGCGTTCAGCCAATCCCCATTTATTCACAGATTTTGCAAACTTTTTCTCTCTATTTTTAAGGGAACCATGAAAAAATCTAAAAAAAACCAGATAAATTTAGAAAAATCTAAAATTGATCTCTGCCTTAACCTCTCATGGTAAAGTCATGAAAAAAACATGGCCTTGGGATAGCTAGAAAATGGGTTTCATAGTGGTACCCTGCTTCATGGTTTTTTGCTTATAGAAGTTACACAAAGACTAAGAACATTGGGTTATATAAAAATATTGAGACATGTAAACATCATATGTCTGGACTGCAGTTAAGGGAGAGAGAAAGGAGCCTCCAGTGAGCCATTCATTCCACTTAAAATAATTGAGAATTGCAGAAATAATTGTCCAACCCTTTCTCTTCCCAGAGATGGACAAATAGCTTAGAAATTGCACTTAATTTTCAGTAGATGAAATGTGTTGCTATGGAAAAGAAAGTAGAACTAGTTTTCAGTTTTTCTTATAAAAACTAAGAAGATCAAAGTTTGAGAGGTTTCTACCCTCTTTGGTGTGAATATTTTAGTATTTTTCTGCTTATCATACTATTTCTGTCAGCTTGTTCTAGGTTTCTTCAGATTGGCTGTGAGTTCTTGGCTGCATGCTAATACAGCTTGAAAATAGGTCCCATATGGTTCTGGACACCACCCAATTCTAAAATCAGGAGGATGGTGAAGGAATGCAAATCTATCCCGTATTCATAAATCTGAAAGGACTCAGATTCAAAGTTCTTTTTCGTCTGAGCTCTACTTAACATCAGAAGTCTAAATGTAAAGTACATGACAAGAGGAAGACAATGCGGGGAGAGGAAAGAGTGAGTAGGCAGAATTCCACTCTGCAAGGCCAGGAATAGAATTGCTGCTGTGAGCAGATCTGCCACTAAACACAGGCACAACGCTGTAAATATCCCAGCATGGCACTATCTGCATCTTACAAAAGATCACACCAGGGCAATACTGATGTGGTCTCTCTACTGTTCACAGCTCCAGCAAGAAAAGGCGGGAGAGCTGCCATCATCCTCATACATTTTATGCTGTGAAAAGACTGCAAGATATTTTTATAGCTGTCTGGTTTCCCTCTTTGCCTTTAGGCGTCTTTCCTCAGGCAGCCTTCCAAATGGAAGGCCATCATACAGGAAAAGGAAACAAATAAAATAACTGGATTAGCACTGCACATAAAAAAAACGCAGGAATTTTAAAGAAGCGGGTTAGAAATATATGGTTTGCAAGGCTTGCAGTTTGAAAGGTCGGAGAGCAGCTAAAACCTGGCAGCTAATCTCCAGTTCTCACTTGCAGAGTCCTAAACCTGCCTTTTAATGCTTTATTCTTGAAAGGCATATAAAATAATCAGTAATTGCAAAAAATTTGGGGAACGTGACATTCTTTGCTTATTTTCAGTTTTTCTTCAGTGATGCTTCAATCAGGATCAAGCTTTTATAATCCATGTGATTGGCAGGCACATGGAGAGTAAAAGGTTTGCAAAGCTCTTCAAAACAAATTAGTTAGGACTGAAATGATTGGCATCATTGACCATGGTTAATGCCCCTTGTCATTGGCCAAATTGGTTTTGATGGAATCAGATCCAAGTAAGAATTTTACAGGCCAAAAGCAGCATTTCTTCAAGATTTACTGGGAAGCATGCATTGTTGCTATTGTCCTCTCTTCACTGCTGCTCATGATTAATCTTCCAGAGCACTGCAACTGCTGAAACTCCAGAAAAAAATGTTTCCTACCCATTTCATGCATGAGGGGGAGGACTGAGAGAATCCATAATGCTGCACTCTTCTGGGAATACAAATATCGCCAGCACAAGGATTAGGATAGATGGGAATTATTAAGGCCAGCTGATTCAATGTAGGATTTTCTCTCTCATCACATCTCTGAACAGACACATGTTCTTTTTGCATGGCTCACAAGGTTCATGCAAGGGACAGTATCAAAACCCCATTTGTCCTGAAACTACTGCTGTGCCTAAAACCAGGATTTTCACTAATATAAGACAAGACTAAGTTGTCTTTTTTTTTTTTCCTGGAGCAGCAGAAAGAACCAGTTAGGTAAATTAAGATATTTGCAAAGACAATTAGAGTTTAGAAGGAACCTTCTACATGAAAAGAGATGAGAAGTGGACCAAAAAAAAAAATTAACTGAATTAAGCTAGAATGGGAAATGGAATGATATTAGTTCTAATATTATTAGAAAAGAAGATTATTTAGGTATACACAACTGGGAACAGAGATATGTCTTAGGAAGACCAGAATAAGGGGAATACTAGACACCATTCCAAAAGGGACAGAAAAGTCTGGAAATTCTTTCTTACATGTATGAAGAGAAATCACAAAGAAAGAATGAGATGTGAAATTGTAGAAATATTCAGGAAAACTAGATAATTCTAGAAAGCCTTTACTGTTGTTATTAGGTATCTGAGTTGTAGATATTTATGCTATAGTGTGAATCCTACTTTGCATCTTATTTTGCTTTTCATTTCTCATCATGTAGAATCTCTGGTACTCAGTGCTTCACTGAGTCTCTGGAAAAGAAAGAGCACACGTTCTCCTGCTGATCTCAATCCCTCCAGTTATTCTGCATTTTGTCAGGTTTTTTTATTTATGCACTGTCTTTGTGCATTGCAGCACAGCCTTACCTTAGAGAAAGCTCATGGTAATATGTAGAAAATCTTTACATAGAATTCTGCATCATATGTGCCCTGAAAAAGCATGACTTGAATGTTTCTGTGTATACATAACAAGGAGTCAATCACTGAGGTCAGAAAGAAAGGCAATGAGAACTCATTATTTCAGACCTGATAGACTTTGGCAGCTCTGCAAGAGTGACAGACTTGTTTCTTGAAGGGCAGAAGGTCATGAGAAAACAGAAGGTGGATGTATAAGAAGTATAGAATACATAAGAATATAATAGTACATATTTAATTCCACATATCCAAGGAATTGCACACACTGGCCAGGAGAGAGAGAGGAAGAAACGTAGACTTTCTGCAGAAGTATTCATCAAGCAGGAAACAGAGCAGATGGTGCTGCAGAGTGTGGGGTGAGAGAACCCACAGCTGAGGGAGATAACAGGAAGAATAATGTGAGCTGGTAGATTAAAGAGTACAGAACTGATTAATTAAGTGGGACTTGCATATTGCACTGTGGCATTACTGCAGGCAAAATAGAGAGCACTTTCTTGAAGGGTGTGATCAGCAAGTTGGGTTTTTCTCAGATTTTTAACTTAAAATGTGCTATGTTATTCTTGTACCAGGGAAGACAGTACAGGTCACAGTTGCACCACCCTCAGTAAAGTAGTGCCTCGGATCCAGTCTCCAGGTGTTGTGGGTTAATACCTGACCAGCAGATCTGGCACAAGGAGTCTTTTGCTCACTCACTCCAGTGGGATAGAGGGCAGAATTGGAAAAGTGAGAACACCATGGAGTTGAGATAGGAAGAGTCTAATATAGAGAGGGAAGCAAATCCTGTTTATGCAGGCAAAGTAAGGAATTCATTCACTGGCAGGCAGCTGCTCAGCCGCTTCCAAGTAAGAAGGGCTCCATCATGCCTAAGAGTTGCTTGGGAATACAAATGCTCTAATTCCAAATACTTCTCCCACCCTTCCTTCTTCTTTCCCTAGATTTTATTACTGTACATAAAATCATGAGGCATGGAATACTCCTTTGGTCAACTGGGGACAGCTGTCACAGCTGTGTCCTCACTTTCTTGTGTACCCCCAGCCTGATTGCTGTTATGTTGGGGGTGAGAAATCACAGAATGGTTCAGGTTGGAAGGGACCACAGTGGGCCATCTGCTGCAACCTCCTTGTCAAGCAGGGCCATCCTAGAGCACGTGGCACAGGACTGATCCACACACTTATTTAATATCTCCAGTGAGGGAGAGCCCACAACCTCTCTGGACAACCTGTTCTGGTGCTTGGTCACTCTCACAGTAAGGAAGTTCTTCCTCACATTCAGGTGGAACTTCCTGTGCATCAGTTTTTGCCCATTGCCCCTTGTCCAATTGTTTAGCAGCACCAAGAAGAGCTTGATGCTGTGTAAGCACTGCTCAGCAAACAAAATTACAATAACAAAAGCACTGTTGGGTTATCCATACTGTTTTGTTCAGAAATGTGAAAAATAGTAACCTACCAGCTGATATGAAGAAAATTATCCTTCAGCTCAATGAAAAAAATAGGGTCTCTCCATGTCATCTTTTTATTACAAAATGTGGGAACTTACTGAGAATTAACTTGGCAAACAAGGAATAAGGAGAGGAAACTTAGACATCTGCATGTGCAAGAGAGGACTAGTGACATCCTGCCCTTACTTTTTGAGCACATTTCTTTTGATGATCTGTGGGGATCTCTGTGTCACACAAATGGAGCTTCCTTTTCAGCATGGGTCTGGAACTGCCAGCTCCCAGGGCAGGGACTGTCACGCAATGGGGGACATGGCTGAAGCAAAACCAACCCCTTAGCACTTCTCCCCTCTGCACTTGCCCTCAGGGATGCCTTGGATGAGTGCTCAAGGATTATATAACCTGGCAGCAGCTCTTTAGGCTGGTTTGTGAGCCTACAATATCTGCTATGGCTTGCTCTGAGTAAAACAGATGTGCTTGTTCAGAGTTATTTAAATACTTCTGTCATGGATGTGGCTTCTCTCAGAAGTCAGGAATCATCAAAAGTTCACATTTTCTCTAATTAAAACAGTTTGCAATAATTAAATTGAATGTGTCTGTGTTTCTACTTCGAAAAGGCTAAATAGTTGGCAAACATCCTAAAGCAGGATTAGACTGCAGACCAGCTCAGACAATGCTTCCAGGCATCGAGGATGTACCACAGAATCAGTTTAATAAAGTCTGATTAGATTACTTTCTCCGGTCAATTTGAAGCACTGTGGCCATGGGATAAATCATCTTTTTATCTCACCACGCTGCTCTTTTCTTTTGCTGAATCATATTTTAAAAGCACTAAACATACTTTGTAATATCTATTTATTTACAGATGCAAAGAAGCATAACCTCATGAATTCCCTTTTGTCCCCATGCAGTTTGATATAATATCTCAGCTGAAAGGATTGACTTTGCTTGCAAAGTCTGTACTCAGGTTTCCTTCTCAATATATCTCTTTTCCCTCTGCAGAAGTAACCTTGTTAGTATTACAAGAACACAGTCCTGAATCTCTTATCTTGATTTGTCAAGACAACTGCTTGTACTGAAAACAGCCATAAAGTTAGCTGCTGCTGACAAATTGCTAGTCTAAGTAGGGTGTTGAACTCCAGATGTTTGTGTTAACATGTACATGGATCTGATTATCCTTAAACTTGATTTATTGCATGCTATGTGGAACAAATAAAGAGGTTTTCAGAATAGAGCCTAGAACTCCTTTGTTTTAGTTTTCAATGCTTACAGCAGCAGAGATTGCATTTTGTTAGTTTCCCAGCTAATGCCATGACTAATAGAAGCTGTATTTAAGGATTTAACTCAACACAAAACATGTCTTCCTCCGACCTCTTCTTATCATGGCATGTTACATTAACAGACCTTAGCAGCCAGTTCAGGTCCTTGAAAATGCATTACCCCAATCTGGTCTGCCCTCCACCAGTCTGTGCCCAGGCAGTTTTTCAGTCTCTGATGTGGTCTGGACTTTCTTATTTTGGTATAAAAATTCTGCTGTATTGTGTATATTTGCATTCCATTTACCATTGGAATAAAGAAATATTTCATCATCTTCTAAAGTTATTATTACTATATAATACCATATTAAGAAATAGATAGTGTTTCCCAGGGACTCTGGAATAAGATTCAGTAAAACTGCTTGTACTACCTGGAGGTAATAAGAACATGCAGTGTCCAAACCAAAGGCCATCTTCTATGTCAAGGAGCAACCTCATCAAATGCTGATTACTGTTCTGTCTCATTGTTAAATTCTGAACAAGGCTTTTCAATGGTTTGCAGGGCTCATTCAAGTAAATGGCCTAGGATGAGGTTAAAAAAATAATTTTAAAATTGCATTATGATTGTCTATTGTCACAAGAATGAAGACTCATGAAAAATAAAGGGGAAAAATAAAATCAAGTATTTCCAGAGTTCCAATTAAAATGCATTATTGAAGTTTATATAGTTGAACTGATAATATAAAACAGATTATGCCCATGTGGTCTGTCCACACATTCTTGTGTTCACATGTTTTTCTAGTTTATTTTCTTCTAACACAATTAACCTATCATTTCCCTCAAATTACATTTTTGCACTGCTTTTGAGTTGGGTAGCAACATATGGATAGAGAAATGAGGGGGAAAGAAAGAAAAGCAAAAGCTTTCCCTTGTATTTTCTGGGGAGTCCTCAATGACTAGATAAGGAGCCCTGACACATCCTGTCAGGTCGCTGCTAAAAATTAAAAAAGAAGTCAGACTGCAGTACTCATGTGGTGGCTTTTTTAGTAGGCTTTTTGCAATTTTCTCACTTGTCACTAGCCACCATTAATAGCTGGTGTACAGTAAATAAAAGATACATCCTATTCTTCTACAGGGAGATGCAACATATATACAGTTGAAAGACTGAGATGTCTAGTCTGGAAAACCATGTTTCCTTAGTTTCCTCTGAGAAATTCATTCTCCTGTGAAACCTTACAAAAACTGAACATTGATGCACTTTGCAGCCTGGATTTTTGGGACTCATCTGCTTGCTAGTGAAATGTCACTAGATGCTGTTAAAACTTGGTTAGACCTTACAAACCAACTCACTCAGCAAAACATTTTGAAATAATCTGGATAGGAGCCAGAAGAGATGAGACAGGATTATTTAAATCTAATATGTGTTAGAATACAGCTTAAGTCCTCTGACCCTAATCACTTTCCACCGGAGTACGTCAAATTAGGATCCTGGGACAATTTACGTAGGAGTCTGAGTAAATGTACTAGCTTTGCCCTACAGAAGAAGTTACGGAAAATTCTTCCATGAAAAAATATGGATAGTCTCATATTAGTTCCAGAGGCTATTTATATGCATGAGAAAGCCCAGCACAAAAACCTTCAGCACTGATTCTCACCCTGAAGTACACATAGAGTGAATGATGAGATGTGCTGCACCTTTAACAGCTTCTGATGCTGCTCTTTTTCCCATTGACTCCTAAAGTTAACTCTGTGTGATAATAATTTCTGTATAGTTTGTAGGCTTTCATTTTCTTTGAGCAGTCTCTCAGAATTCTGTTTACTTTCAAAACTGTCTTCCTCAGCTAATGGTTTGGAAAAAGCTGAGGTGGGCTTGGATAATGTGATCCTCTCTGCTGTGCATTCTTAGAGAAAGGTCATTCAGGTCATGGTAATGACATTGCTTTAATGAGGGAATTGAAATTCTTGAGAGAATTGTGACATGGAAATACTCAGAAGTGCTTTGGACCCCTCCAATTACCTCTTTTACTCTAAATAAATGGGGGGCCTTGAAGTAACTAGAGAAGATCATTAGTGCTGACACCCAGGATTGTTTATTTGGCATGGATACATTTATTCCTGTTTGTTCCTGATGGGGGTTATTAGATAGGTTGAAGGGAAAATATGTCAATTTTTCACTTTGCTTTACCTGATTTTCCATTTTTTTTCATGACTGCATTTATTTTTCTTGGGGTGTTCAGAATAACACAGTTCTAAAAGCAAGACTAAGCAGCTTGCCAACAAACCACTTGCAAAGAGCCACATTGCTGATCATTTAGTCATATAGGTGTCAATAAATAGTCTTAAACCTTTTACTATGTTTAATTATGGAAAGCTAGTTCAGGTGACTAAACAATTAGATTTACATGTATAATTCCTTAGGTGCCTCCTAGCTGGTTTTTGCCTCTTTTGTGTCACAGGAGTCAATGCAGATGGCTTCTTCCAACTCAGGAATATTCTATGAAGCACATCAAATATAGAAGGCCAGTTAAAATAACTATTACCTGCATCTTAAAGATATATCCCTTTAAGATATTTAGAAATCTCTTTATAATTATAAATAAATATTATTATTGTTAATATTAATTATAAATATTTACTATTTTAAAATATACATAAATATATATATCTACACACACACACACACCATTGGAAGATTTGTATTCTATTTTGATTCTGATAGAAAAAATACAAGACGGTTTTTCAGAGCAATGAGTTCAAAAATAAATATATTTTAAAAAGACTAATGTGTGTAGGGTGATGCTATTTTAAACTGGCAGCAGCCAAATGTCTCTGCTGTATTTGACTTTCTGAATAAGATGAAGTTGGTCATCTCTGACAAGCTTTTAAAAAGCAACTGGAGCTGTGACAGTCTGTTTTTTAAGGTAACATTTTCTCTTATTTTTTTCTGAGTGAAGTTTCTTGCAGGGTAACAGAACTGTGGAAACATTTCTGCACTCAAAACAAAAAGCCAAGAAACTCCTGGCTTTTCACCAGAACTGAAGCATTCTAGAAAGTATTTCACCTGAGATACTGCAGTGGCAGCATTTACTTTTGTGAATGAGAGCTCCTATTTCCACTTAGGAAGCAATTCCCATCAGCCTGTACATTAAGGACTTTTAGAAAGGTTCCCTATTCCCTCACAAAATCCTTCCATTTCTCAATAATTAAAATAACACAATTCTCAATGATCTAAATAATATAATAGAGATGAATAAATCATTTGATCACAAGGTCACATTTGAATTTTTATTTATAGTCTCACAAGGGACAAAAATGTTTATCCTAATCAGTATCTCCTCTTGTTCAGCTGTTCTTGCTATGCATTGTTGAGGCTGTGACTCTAAACTCTCTCTAGATACAAATTCAGTTTATTTTGAGGCTGAGACTAGAATCCATACCAGAATCAGCCATAGTACCATGACAGCAAATGTAATTTATGTCAATCATCTGTTTCAGATACCTGTCTCATTTCAATACAACTTCTTTTCTGGAAGCAAGAAATCCTTCATGGATAATGAAAACAAACTTCAGTTAAGTGCAGTTTAGAACTGTGACTAACCACATAAAGCTGAGGAATTTTCTGCTGCAGTGGTTGCTACAGTTCATCTCCAGCCACATGGAGGAATTCTTTTAGCAACTGCAAAAACAGTACTGCAAAGCTCGCTCTGTTGCCTTTACAGAACTGAGCTATGGTTTTTACTTATCATGTTCTCCTCATCTAGATTTATAGGTAAAGCAGGTAATTAATTGTATGATAAGAAGGGTTCTCATAGGAAATAATTGTTACAATGTAAAAAGATGCAGTGTTTAATGGGGAACTTCTCAAATCTAAAATGAACAAATTCAAGGGGTCTCTGTAAAAGCCAAGGTGTCAGGGCACCACTCAGTCTGTCTCAGCTGTTAAATTAACCTCAGTCCACAATAGCCCCAGAAGTTACCCAAACCAGGAATTTGTAGTTTTCCTCTCTCTCTTCCTCTCCCTTTCAGATTTCTTTGTGATTAATTCCTAACAGAATAGGTCCAGATGGACTGGCTTAGGTTTGCTGACTCAGTTGTGATGGCCTTTCTTATGTTTTCTGTTTATGGTTTCTGTTTCAAAACTTCCATCCAGTCCTTCTTCCTCTTCTGTCTTCCTCCCATCCGTGTAACTAGCTATATTCACAACTTTATCTTTTTTTCAGGCATGTGTGGATGTTACTTTAGATTATTACAATTTTCACTGTTCTTTGCTGACTGCTAAGTGTCTCCTTTGAAGTCCTGCTTTAAGTAATTAAAAGGTTTTGATAGGGCTCAAGGTTCTGTTTACATATGGATGAGCTGAACTGGGGGCCAGTCTTACCTGATAATTTATGTGGCACCACTGGAGGGAACATCTCTATCTGTGTTGAGGATGGTTCTCTACTTTCATTATTTCTTATATTTGAAAGCATAGTTTCTTTCTAATAGTAAAATCCTCACCCAATGATTGAATTGCAGACATTTAAAGAAAGGAATATACAAGATTTTGATGCAAAAAATGAAACCTTTTTTTCATCCTGTTAATTGTATTTATCTGACTAAGTAGATCAGATATTTTAAATCTAAACTCCCCACTCTCTCTCTATAAAGTCATTTTGGATGAATAAAAAAGTCAAAACAGACATTGTTCTTTAAAATAGCAAATTGTCACAGCTGGAAAACGTTGGTTTCTTCTCCTCAGCAGTGTGAAAAGAGAAAGAGAGGGAAAAGCATCAGTCTGCTTATTCAAGCTGCTGGTAATCTCAACCCTGCTGCTGTCAGTCTGTCCCTCCAATCAGAGTGACTGACAGTCATAATAAACATGTTCTTCCCTTTCAAAAGTCAGATCTAGGCACCCTGGCTAGAACTGCTTGCTGACAGATAGAAATTATCCAAGGCTGTGATGTATTTATCATGATATGCACTTTGTGCTAGGCAGGAACACTCTCAAGACAAAAAAGTAGAGTAGCTGTGTCCTGGGAGGCTCACTACACCTCTCAGAAACTGAACCTCAATTCTGCATCTTTGGATTTTTGCTGTTTAATTGAAAAGTGTTCTCAATTGTTTAATGATTTGAAAAATCAGGGAAGTCAGTTGTAAATACAATGCATTTTAAAATGAATATGTGATTATTGACATGGTGTATAAACGTAGCTTCCATGTGCATTAAGGTTATAAGCAGGGATTAGAAATAAGCAGTTATGCAGTGACATGAACAAAGACTGCAACTACAGCACCTGTAGGACCATGGTACTTTGGTAAGACAACACCTCTCAAAAGTAGCTATAATAAAATTGCACTAGTGTTCCTTAGCTGGAACTCTCACATTTTTAACAGTGTGCTCTGTTGATGCCAAGTAAACAATTCTGCTTGCTGGCTGAGGAGGTGCACAGTGGAGAACCAGGCAAGAGATAAAAAGTGCATACCTTTTTAGCCAATCACTTTCACTAATGCATGGTATGTTTAAGAAATCCTTTTACCATAAGCTTGCTTGACACAACCTTAAGACTTATTACTAATCCCTCTAAAGGATTGTTTTTTTTCTTGATTGTCTAATGAAAGAACTCAAGTAAGTGGACTGAGCAAATTAAAAAATGAGGTGGGCTGAGGGAAGCAAGACAGAAAATCATTGATGAAATGCAGGGGGTCAAGAGAGTTTCAAGTGAGATAATTCACATGGATAGGGGAGATGGTTATTTAAAGCATAAGAATAAAGATGGGTTATGCAACTCCATGCTTTATTACCCAAATGCAGCTATAAGACCATCTGCTCATAGTACTGTTTCTGCACTTTGGGAGATGACTACCTCTGTCTCCCAAGGAACTGGCCCAGGTCTTCCAGTCCAAATGTAATTTTCCACTTATTTTTTCAGTAGAACTACATGAGTTTGGCTTTTTGAGAAGCTTCCACATCCAGAGAGCTGAGAACCATATTTTATGTTGAATACCAAATTTTTACTGCTGACTGACATATTCCAGCATCACTCCCAGCATCATCAATAGAATATGTTCTTCCTTTGTACTAATTCAAAAACACTCAAGATTCCATAAACAAGTAGATTTGTGGTGGTTTGACCCTGGCTGAATGCCAGGTGCACACTAAAGCTATTCTCACTCCCCTCCTCAGCTGGACAGGGAAAAGAAAAAACAAAAGAGTCATGAGTTGAGATAAGGGCAGGGAGAGATTGCTCACCAATTGCTATCAAGGGCATTACAGACTTGACTTAGAGAAATTAGCTGAATTTATTACCAATCAAAATCAGAGAGAGATTATGGGAAATAAACCCACAAGCACCTTCTCCCCACTCCTCCCTCCTTCCCAAGCCTAATTCCCAATTGTCTGCCTTTTTCCTGCCAGGACTGCAGGGTGGTTACAGTCAGTTCTTTTGCATGTTGTTTCTGCTGCTGCTTCCTCCTAAGGAAGAGGAGTCCTTTTCCTGCTCCACTGAGAGGCAAAGGACAGGAAAGTCTCCTGTGGGACACTGCCTGCCTCAGGAATCCACCTTCTCTGGTGTGGGGCTCCTGCAAGTGGATATCTGCTTCCCCATGAACTCCCATGTGCTGCAGGGGTACATCCTGGCTCACCATGGTCTGCACCACAGACCTTGGCTGCAGGGCAATCTCAGCTCCAGCAGCTGGACCACCTTCTCCTCCTCCTCCTCCACTGGCCTTGGAGAAGGCAGAGCTGTTTCTCTCACATAGTCCCACTCCTGTCTTCTCTGGCCACAATTACTCATGCACAATAGCTTTTATCCTTCTGAAATAAGTTCTCAAAGAGGTGTTACTGTGTTTTCTACAACACTGGCAGGTCTGTCTTGGAACCTTGGCCTGGCATTGGCTCTCTCAGACATAGGGGATGCTCTTAGCAAAGCAAAGAAACCATCCTTGCAGTCTCCCCCACAACAAAATCCTGGCCACACAAACGCAATGGAAAATTACTGATGGTTAATTAAGGGTGTGGGTTTGCCATACCACTAGCAAGGTAAAGGGGATGTCTAAACAAAGGGGGTTAAAATTTTGAGATTAGGCATGGTGATTCAAGTGAGGAAATGGTCAAATCAGGGCAGCAGGAGCTTACAACTCCAGGCTTTAAAGTTCATTTTGCAGAAGTATATGTTGATAAGGTTGAGCCACCACTACATGACACAGCAGTGAGAAAAAGTGTCAAGTTCTAAAAGGGTGGCATGTGTCTGAAAATGCAAGTTGAATGAACAATATTCAAAGAGACACTCTAGGATGATGACTTCAATATTTGTTGTAGGCTCAATATTTCAAGGTCAACATAAAGCACAATAGCTTTCTTTTAGAGACTGCCAAAAAGGAAAACCTATGGTTTAGTGTAGGTAATAATAACCAAGATGAGTTTTCTGAAAACAATGAAGACTGCACTAAGTATGGCACACTGGGGCTGAGAAAAAGATTAAATCTGGCTACAAGCAAAACTGAAAAAATGGCCATAATTACTCCTATTCCAAAACTTAAGGATTCATTTATAGCTTGTATCCTCTCAGATGCATGTTATACTCCATTAATAAGTTCTTTTTTTATTTCTTTCAGGCACTTCTCTCTGTGTCAGGCTTAAAGGCATTTGCCATTTGTGATTGGTCTTTCTCTCCAAACTCTATCACAGGTGGTGGGGAATGAAGAGGTACAAAGATATTTCTGAATTTTTTTAAAGGGAGGACTATTTTTCAAAAACAGCAACAAAAATATTTACTTCCTATCTTTTCTCTACTTGTATTGACAACATATCCTATAGAAACAGGAGAAGCATTGATATTTCAAGACACATAACTTGAGGAAAGCTGTGGTACCGTGAGTACCATGTAAATATGGATTTTTAATTTTTTTTTTGGGTAAGAAACCTTCTGGAGAGACTGTAACTGACATGCTGGTTAAATCTGAATGTAGAAAAGGGCAATAGCAGGCAATGAGGTTAAGCAGAGATCTAAAGATTAGTGGAAGCAATAAACAGAAGGCTTTTAAAAATGAAAACAATATTGAAAGTCTGGGAAGGAGAAAGATATAGGAACTGTAACAGAAAACAAAAAATATATTGCAAATTGAGCTACAGATAATACTCTGGTACATATTTGTAAGTGATCAGAATGCTCATTTAAATGTAAATAGCAATAAAAGAAATGGTAGCTGATGAACTAGAGATAATAAATATAGCTAGTTTCATAAAGTAATATGATTGCTGAAGCAATTTTTGCATTTAGAAAAACAAATATATTTAGTAATAAAAGAGATCAGCTTGAAGAGGATAGAGAAGGCTAATGAAAAATTAGCCTTCTCTATAATGTGGAAATGGTATTATAAAAATACTATTGAAATAGTTTTATAAGTAAGGTTCAGAAGTTTGATATTTCACAGAAAATTTAAATGAGGGAAAATAAAGACTAAAACTTGTTTATAGCTTCAGTTTCTGGTTCAGCTTGGGTTTTTCCTCTTTTAGGTTATCTTGACTTTGACAAATTTTAAATTCAGCAATTTAATATTCTTAAAAATATAGTTTACTCTAAATGAAAAACACTTATAAGAGAGGATAACTTTTCTTCAGTGTGCTTTTTTTAGACTGCAGAACAAAACTGGCAGTCATTTATATGGTAGCAATTTATTGCCTCTTTAATACCAATATCAAATGGGTTTTGCTCACAGAAGGAAGTGTAAGTTAGAATACAGAAGAATAGGAGAACTTTTCTGTTCTGAAATTGTTAAGTGAACATTGAAACTGAATTAATGAGCTGATTAAGTGGGTTCATTATACTCCCTTTAAGAAAGCTGATGAACCGTTTTTTTAGTAGATACAAATTGCAAAGTTGTTTTTTACATCAGCCCTCCTTTGGAAATAAATACGAGATGTATTCTCTAGTGTGAGTAGAAAACGTTCTTCTGAATTTGACACAAAAGCCAGGTCAGGAATAGCAGTGTTGCTGACCATCACACGCTGCTGGCTGGACTGCTCCAAGTTTCTGACCTTCAGTGATCAGCTTAGGGACTACTTTTCCATGTGTCCCTCCCTAATACGAACAAAGAGGGCCTGTATTGTAAGAGCTTCATGACCTGTCCTTTTCTGTGCATTCATGTGCCCACACACAGGGTGGGTGAGGTTTTAATATTCTGTAGAGAGGTATATTTAGATTATGTAAGTGTAGGGGTTGGAGCCACAGCTTTCTTGCATGAAAAAATAACCAGTAAAGTAAAAGGCTCTTCATTTTTTGATATAAAAGCTAGTGTCCAGCTAAAATCACAGTGGATAAATCTTTGTATTTCTTTTAAAATACAATTTAAAAAAAAATAAAAAATAGTAAAAAAGTATTACTAAATATTATTTATTCATTTGTATTGTATTCTCTAGCTCCTTCTTATTTCATAATGCAAAATAGAAAAGAACTGCTAGTACAAAAATTAACGTTCAGTCTTATGCATAAAAAAATCAAATCTTTTCCATAGAAGTACCTTCTCTGGCTGATGAGTGGCCCAGAAGTTTGTACCATTCAGTTATTTTTGCAACTTATGAAGGGAACTCCTTTGGTTTGTTTCATGTTGAGGACCAGCTCCAAATAAAATTCCCATGAAGTTTCACATTTGCAGGTACAATTACACATATTTAAATGGAACCAAGTTGTCTGCATTTCTGGCTGAGTAAATATGGTGCAAAGAACCTTGTGCCTGTTACCATTTGATGTTCCATGGAGTTGTGCAAGACTTTTCACAAGAACTCATGTGCTGTGTTTCAAACCCAGCCAGGAATTGAGCTCCATGCAGATGCTTGTTTCCCCTCCCTGGTACCTCTAGGAGAGAATCAGAAGAGTGAGAGTGAGAAAACTAGTGGGGTGAGTTAAAGACAGGTCAATAGGGACAGAAGCTGCATGTGCAAGGAAGGCAAAAACCCAAGGAATTCATTCACCACTTTCTCTGGGCAGGAAGGTGTTCACCCACCCCAAGGAAAGCAGGACTCTGTCATAAGGCAACTTGGGAAGGCAAACACAATCATGTGAGCCTCCTCCCCTTCCTCCTTTTTGATCATGTTGCCATATGGTATAAAATATTTCTTTGTTCACCTGGGGTCAGCTGTCCCAGCTGTGTCCCCTTCCCAAATTCTTGTGCACCTGCAGTCCCCTCACTGGTGGGGTGCTAAGCAGAAAAGGACTTGGCTGTATGCAAGCCCTGCAGAGCAATCACAAAAACACCCCTGTATTATCAATGCAGTTTCCAGCACAAACCCAAACATAACTACTTACTATTTACTGTGAAGAAAATTAACTATATCCCAGCCAAAACTAGCACATCATAGGTTAGAATCTTGGTGTGACAGCTAAAGGCTTCTCCCTTGTAGTCACTTGTCCTACTTATTCTTTAATATCTCTTCATACCAACTCTCAGAGGGCCACACAAAATTTGCAAAGTTTCCTAGTTTTGTGCTGGCTCTGAGAGCACAGTATCAATATTTAATTTCCCCAAATCAATTCACTTCCCTGCTTTGGACAGCACAGTGTTTGATACTGGTTCATTCATGTTTAAAAGGCAATTCTTGCATCATTTTCTCACTTCAAGGAAAGTTACATAAGAGAGTAAAAAAAAAAACTACATAAAGAAAAAATATTTGGTCAAAAGTGAAAACTTGAAAGCTGCATGTTAGGTATAGCAGAAAGAAATATCAAAGGAGTCAAGAATGGGAATCAAAAGGAAAAGGGAGAAAAAAACAAGGTGAAACACTATTCCAAGGAAACCATGAGACAGGAAAAATCCCAGCAGAGCAAGGGTAAAGACTTGAGAGGCATAAGAAACCAGCTTGGTTGAAGCCAATGACTAAACTGAGGGGTTTAGACATCTTAGTGTCTATGCAGAAAACTAGTTGGCAATATTAGATATGACATTCTCATTGGTGACACAGGAGAAAAAGAATTTTACTTTTGAAACGACCTATGTGTCACTGACATCCATTTATGTGGGTAGTATTGTTGTTGCACACATATTTTAGACAAAGATACTACTTTACCTTGATAGGACAGAATACTCCAGTAGAAATATTTCAATCTGTTACAATCATTTACTACATTACACAATTAACTAATTGCACAAATAGCAGAAATAATTGAGTAAAAAAAATTATATAAGTAAATGAACAAAATATTTTTTTAATATTTTTACTCTAATTTTTCATCAATTAAAACATATTTATTCTCCGTTGAAAGGTGAAATTTAATGTGAAATTGAACAAATTAATCTTTCTCCATTTATCTCTGTTAATGTATAACTCCTATCCACATTAAGAAAATGGAACCAACTCAAATTTTCAGAGCGCACTTCTAGATAAAAAGTTTTGCTTGTTAACTTTTCAGTACAATGAGAAGAGATAAATAAAAACTATTTTTGAGCTGAAAGGATAAAAAACCCAAGTCTTGCCAACGGGTGGATATTCTGATTCCTTTGCCAGAAGGAGTCAAACCTAAGATATCCAACAGGAAAAAGCCTAATGCAGAACTATGTGGAAAATTGAATTTTTAATAAATCCAAAGAAATCTTTCAGTACAACAGCCTCAAAAACTGTTCAAAAAAAAAGGTTTTCTAAGTAGCACATGCTTGTTTTCCAATGCCTATTAGAAAGAAAATGCCTGTTTGGGATGCACATTGTACAATGCAGCGGCCAAAGATTTTTTTACCAGGAGTAGATCTTTCACCTGACGTCAAAAATAAAATGCATCAAAGAGAAGAAAAATATTTATTACAGTTTTTAAAATCTGACTTGGAAGGGACCCACAAGGGTGCCTTAGTCCACAATAGTCATTTAGTGCAACCCCTGGCCCTGCACAGGACACCCCAGGAGTCACACCCTGTGCCTGAGAGCAGTGTCCAAATGTTTCTCGAGCTCTGTCTGGCTGGTGCTGTGACCACTGCCCTGGGGGGCCTCTTCCAGTGCCCAACCACCCTCTGGGTGAAGAACCTCTCCATAATATCCAACTTAAATCTCCTGACATAACTTCATTTCCTCAGTCCTGTCCCTGTCACCCCAGAGAAGAGATCAGTGCCTGCCCCTCCTCTTTCCTTCGCAGGAAGCTGTAACTGCAGTGAGCTCTCCCCTGAATCTCCTCCAGGCTGAGCAGACCAAGTGACCTCAGCCACTCCTTGTACAACTTCATACCAAGGCCCTTCACTATCTCCTTTGGACACCATCTAATAGCTTTACCTTCTTACACCTTGTGGTGCAAAACTGCACCACGCAACTTTGTGTTCCAAAGCTGCAACACAACAGAGGCCACCCCAGCTCAGGGCAGAGGGGACAGTCCCCTCCCTTGCCTGGCTGTGATGCTGTGCCTGATGCCCCCCAGGGCAGGGCTGGCCCTCCTGGCTGCCAGGGCACTGCTGCCCCATGTTCAATCTGCCATCAACCAGGACCCCCGGGCCCTTTCCTGTGGTGCTGCTTTCCAGCCTCTCCTTCCCGGTTTGTGCGTCTATCCAGGGTGACCCCAGGGTGCAGGGCATTCTGTACAGAGCTCTGTTAATGGCCTGTGACTGATGGGAGTTCTTCCACGCTACTTGCTTCATTTCAGCCTTTTGGAAAATATCATCTGCGCTGAAGGGTTTTCCTAATAGCTCCTGATCTCTGGAGGAGCTAAAAGTATATGAAATTCTATGAAAAATCCTTGCAAAATCCTTTTCCAAAAAATTGGTTGTTAAAGCAATAAGCTCAATGTGGCTTTTTATATAAACAAAAAAAGACCAGGCAAAAAGAAAAACAAAAATCCAAACCTGTAGTTCTTCTATTTTAGATCCTAAAACTTTTTTGTTCACTCTTAGGTAGAGATCAACTCTCATCTACATTTGCTCATAGAAAACTGGAATGTTTAGTTAAGAACTTTGAAGCTGTGTTCATTTCTCCTAGGCAACTATCAGGATTTCACCTTTTATAACAAAACTAAGAAGTACTAAGAAAAGATGGTCACATCTATACATGCATGGTATATCTAGTTTGAAAAACTCTCTTCAGTCTATGATTTTAGTTTTGTCCTCAAATTTTGCAAACTGCTTTTACACTCTTTTGCCAGACCTGAAACCACAAGATACTTGTACCAAAAAGTGGCTTGCAAAAAGGATGGGGAAAACAATCTTAGTCTCTATGTCAGTGAAAAATAACACTCATTTCAGTTTTGTCAAAGTAAAACCAAAGTAAATGATATTTGGACATTAAATGGTATTTGGAATTAGATTGAGCAGTATAATTTTTATAAATTCATGGAATTTATATTCAAAACAATTAATTGCATTTAAAGCAGAATGCAGTTAAAAATTGCCTGTGGATAAGGACTTTAATCCTTAATAATCCAATCATAGGTGTACCAATGCAATATATAACATTTTTTAAAAAATTAATAAATATACCAGGAAATACCAAAGTCAAACACAGTTCCATTTTTCATTGTTTTTCTTTCCTTAATGTTTCCTAATTCCCCAAAGCAAAACAAATGTTGATAGTAATCTCAAGGACATTGTAACAGGAAGGGTTCAGAAAGGTGACTCCAAAAAGGGAGGATTTTAACATTATTTAATCTGAAAAACTAGGATAAATTGAGCTTATCCCAATTTGTAAAATGAGTTTAAATATGATGCACTGGAAGAGGATAATTTAATTTCAAGGGGTCAGGAGTTTGCCTAGATATGTACACTCTGTGTGTATTTAATAGGTCACAAAGTTTGCAGCAAAGGAAGTTTGTCCTTGTAAATTGTAGGATACTGTCAAATACCCATGACAAAACCCAGGGCTGAACACACAGCTTTGGCTGTGGTTTTGTAAAACTCATACAGAGGACTAATTCATGGTGTAGTTTAGATTGGTTCAAAATATTTTCTCTTTTTCTTCAAGTACATGTAATTGTTGTGCAAATCTCAGGTGGTTTCTTGTAGGAGGAATTTGAGCCAAAGGTTTGACCTGAGAAGGGAGATGGCTTTGGGGATGACTTCTAGACTACAGCTACGGTCAAGACAAGATGTTATGTAATCTCTTTCTTGGCATGTTCAAAATATATTCATCCTTTAAAGAAGTATAACAGCTGGTGTTTTCAAGATGTCAGCAAAAACTAAGATTCAGAGGGTCAGCCTGCAATTGAGCTTGACACGTTTTATTTACAGCTGCTGCAGCAAAATGGAGGGAAACCCACGTGAATCTAAGAGGTTGAGTACCTGACAATAAATGATATTTTTAGTCTATGCAAGACTGAGTTTGTTTCAGATTTGCTTATGACTGGTTTTGATTAATCTCTGCTAACTTTCATAAACCTTAAGGTACAAATGAAAAGAAGAACGGTTTTTAAGAAGGTGATCCTTTCTGCTTTTATGCTGAAAAAAATCATCAGTATTGTTTTTTCTCAAATATTTATCTTCCATAAAAAGGGAGAGGGAGGGAACTAGGGCCTTGTTTTTTATCAAGCAGAAGCTTTATTATATTTCCTGAGGTAACAGAAGTCTGGTTTTCATACTCTATTTTTCTATATAAGGTACTGTCTATGTTTCCAGGTTTACTTTTTTTTTTCTGTTGATACTTAATCCTTTCAATTTGTGGTAGAAATTCAATATCTGAACACAGGTCTTAAGAAATGCAAATGCCAATATATGTTTTTCTTTAATTTGTTTTTCAGACAGACCCTATAGAAAGTTCTGTCAGAGACAATAAATTTGCCTTATTTTATCATATTTTTTTCTTCAAGTGCCCCTTCCCCTGCTTGCAATAAACAGCAGATTCTTTGCTTGCAGCAGCTTCTACCAGACTAAAAGTTAATCAAAAAACAGATGTTACCTGTGCTGTGCTAAGCAACAGAAAGACTATGAGAGCCATTTTACTTTCTGTGCTGTCAGGCATAGGTTTAGATGAGATAGATAGGATGTTGCTTAAACTTGCTACAGGCATTTTATCCCAACAGCTCTCATCTGTTTCCAGTGAACCATTTTATCAAGGTACTATTTCACTGGAGTGTGAAGTGGCAAAAGTTATCCTCATACAAGCTGTTCTCTTGTAAATGTCATTTATCTCTAGGCTTTTATACTTGTTTTATTTTATGCATAATTACAAGTTAAAATATCTAATATTTACATGGAAGTCTTATATCTTATTCCCTACAAAGTTATGAAAATCACTGTCTTGAGCAGAGAAGCTTGGCTTGATGGAATGATCCAGATTTGAAATTCTAAGCTATTCTCATCTAAATGCAAACTGACTACTAAGGAGACTAAATTTCCAGAAAAGATGTGATTTATTTGCTGTTTAATTCAGAACAGACTTTTTGTAAAAGTATTTCTGTTATTTACTAGACCAGAGGAGTTCTGAGCAATAAGCACTTTCTGCATTTGAAATGTGGCTTTCAGAACATAGAGAAGTGCAGATGTGAAAGGGTCAGAAGCAAGCTACACAGACATGTAAATTATTTTTTTATCCATACCAAAACCCCCTATGCTCTAGTTTACTTACATAATGTTTCCTTTTCAGTTACTATGCAGTCAAGAAAAGCCAGTCATAAATATATTCACACACACAGTAGTATGTGACTTTACTCATGAACAGAAAAACTACATGTTTTTCCTGTGACAAAGCTGTCTTCTGACATTTCCTGTTCTGAGACTGAGAAAAAGGGTGAAATCTATGGACAGAAAAATCCTCTATCATGCTTTTGAAAAAATTTTTCAATTACAAGAGGAAAATCATAATTACTGTTTCTCTCAGCAGGCTGGAATTCTCATGTTTAATACTGGACTGTTATTTTGTTTAGAAACACTAATTCCATCAGACCCAACAAAGCTTATGTCTGTTCCTAATGCACATCCTGCTGAAGTGTGTGCAGTGGAGCCCAGCTCACAAATGGCATTTCAGCAAGTAGATATTCACTGTACTTGAGTAGATGGTGCAGACTGCTACAAGTGTGGATCAAGTCACATTAGACCCTGAATCTCTGGGGGGACAATGCTGATGGTCGATGAGACATCAGGAGTGCCCTGTGGAAAGAGGGAGAAAAGCCTCAACACCTACCTAAAGTATCATGGGAAGGAAGTTAATATCCACAAACCCTCTATACATGAAAAAACCCCTCTTACATGAGGCTCTTCAAGAGAGTGATCTGAAGCATGTTCTGAATTTACTTCATATTGAAATATGAGTCAAAAAGCAAGTAGCCTCCTGGTTACTGCTTGTGTTGACAAGTAGTTGCTCTTTATTTATATAAAGAGCTATAAACTGTGGTGAACTATATTTGTTTCACAGAAGTAAAAAAATCTAAGTGAAAACTGCCTGATCTATTTTGGGATCTAACATCTTCTTTCATGTTAGGCTGAAGTCCAGAGACCTTACCTGTCCCCTTGAAGAAATACTATTTTAAAGGAGCATTTTCCATGCTATCATATGCTTTTTAAGTGGAACAGCTAGTGAAACTTTGAAAGTGGAACACAGTGGAGCTGAGCTGAATAATAAACTAAAATTTGCTTCTAGCCAAAAAAAAGTTTAAACTCTTTTTCCTTCTTTTTTCTGCTATGCTTCCATGTCTTTACTTCCTTGCAGTTCCCAAAGGACAGAAGATAATAGCCTTCAACACAGACACTGCAGAATGGGTAAGATGTCTGTAATGTATAATTCAGCTTGACTGCTCCAGTCTGTAGCATAAGAAATGGTACTGTTATCACCTTTTACAAAGAGCTAGCATTCATTTATTGGTTGCATTTCCTTTTTTTTTTAATCCTGTGTGTGCTAATCTGCGTGGGGGAAAACATTGAAGGGAATGATGAATAGACTGGACTCTCCAGGGAATAAGGATTATTTATGAAGTTACTCCAGTTCAGTGAACAGTGTAATTCATGTCAAAGTGTGTGACTTTAACCCAGTGAATTACAAACTTCACTCGAGGAGAGGAATTGAAACCTGGAGTTCAAAGGAAAGCTGTGACAAGGCAGTGTTTAAAGTACATTTCCTAACAAACCTTTTCTACCACATGCTAAAGAAGTCAGAACTCCAAAATTGTGCAGATTTGGGATAACAGATATTATTTACTCTTTGCACTTCTTTCACCACGTCATACAACTAGCTTTGAAGTGATAGGCAAGCTTATTTTTACTCATTAACACAATGAAGTTCTAAAATGTTTACAATTGAAGTGTCTGTGGGAGAAATTACTATAGGAAGTATTCTGCAGTTTTTCTCATTTATGTGGTATTTTAGGATCAAAGACAGCATTTTATGGAAAATCTTATCAATGTTGAGCATCACCCTGCTTGTTTGTCACTTCCTGTTTATTTTCAGACCAGATCTCTCACATCAACACAATGGTGTTAGCAGGAACTCTTTTGGTTGTGATTCAAATCATTCCATTCTATTTCTGTTTCTCACTCAACTGCTGCCCTACTACAAAACATGTTCTGCTCCTCTGTATTTTGTATGCTGCAAAGGCAGGGAAGGTACACAAAATATTTAAGCTTGCCATCAAGAATTTGTATACATTCAGTGGATTTCATCTTCACCAGGATATCAGCCTAAAAGGATTAAGGAAAAACAAATGAAACAAGCATGTAACAGATTCACAGTAAACACACTTCTTAATAAAATGTGCTGCTATGAGTGGCTCTGAGGTGCCTCATGGATTTCTTTATCTGGATTAAAAAGACATGAGGGCAAGTTAACAGAAAAAATATGGGATATTGTAGACTGTGTCATTCTTCTTAGATCCTTCAGATTCTACGTTAGAAAGTTGCAGTGGTGATCTATATATAACTTCTTAGCATCTCTCAGTCATCCAACAAGCCAGGCAGGATTTTTAAGGGTAATCATCAAATACTCTACACAAAGAAGTCCAGTGCAAGTATCCTGAATGGAACTGGGCTTCCTCCCCTGTACCCTATTTTCCCCAGGCTCTTGACATGTAAGCCATTCAGAACTAGACTAACCCCTACTTTTCCCAGGCACCTTCCTCCCTTCCGGTCTTTCTTTTTCCTTCATTATTTTAATCAATTTTTGTCACTGCTTTCCTTTTTGGAGGAATGACAGGAAGGGCTATTTAGCTTTCCACCCCCGTTTCTTTGTATTTTCAATCCTCTCTCTTTTCCCCTGACTCTGCCACCTGAGGTTGGGGCACAGGGTGACCTCTGGGCACCTGTCACTGGGGCAGAGCCTGGAGCTTTCTCCCGTGTGTGTGAGTTGGCTGGTTGCATTAGGGTGGCTGTCAGAGCCTGGACAGAAGGTGGGCGGTTTTGAAGGATCTCTTCTCTATGCAAGTATGGCTGTAAGAGCACAGTCACCCTGAGGACTGGAGGATCTGGGACACACAACATTTTTATCATTTTTTTTCAGTATGGCCCAGCAAGAAGCAGATGAAAAAATCATGCAATTAAAAAAAAATAAAATTACCCTTTGACATAGCATATTTAAGACAACCTGGAACTGTTAAAGTCTTTCAATAATGCACTGATGCTCTCCTCCTTGATATAGACTAGCATGATGTTTCAAATCCCCTCTGTAAATATGATTTTTTATTCCTCTTAGTTTCTCTTCAAATTCTCTTCTGCTGTAGGACACTCAGAAAGCAGAAATCTGAACAGCAGAGCCTACAAAGATCTGTTGTTACTGCTCTTACTTCATAATTCTGGTACTGCTGTTGTTTATTTATCTCTGCTCCCTTCTCTAACCTGCTTCTTTGTTGCACCCACCTGATTAGGCTTTGCAATCCCAGTGGCATTGTCTTAGATTTTTCCCTGTGGTCTAGATGAGTACGTCCTACAAGTTCCTCAGAAATAATATAACTTTACTTCTTATTAATTAATACTTGCATTTCAGTGAGTGTTTAGACTGGATGACAGAGTGCTGGTATCTTGTCACATTGAACATCATTACAAAGTCTTTAAACACTTAACACAGAAAGAGGTCTCAGATTATTGATGAAACTCCAGAATTTTTGTAAAAACATAGAACCATATAATTTTTAAGGTTGGAAAAGACCTCCTAGATCATAAAATACCCCTGCTAATCTGGCACCACTGTGTTCACCACAAAACCATGTCCCTAGGTGTCACATCTACATGTCTTTTAAATATCTCCAGGAACAGTGATTCTGCCACTTCCCTGGGAAGCCTGTTCCTGTGCCTGACCACCTGTTCCCTGAAGAAATTTTTTCTCATATACCGCATAAAACTCCTCTGGCACAACATATTTTGTCTCATTCTGTCACTTGTTAGTTGGGAGAAGAGACCAACCCCCACCTCCTACATCCTCATTCCAGGTATTTGTAGGAACAATAACGTCCCCCCGAGTCTCCTTTTCTCCAGGCTAAACACCCCCAGCTTCCTCAGCTGCTCCTCATATGAGCTGTGCCCCAGACCTTTCCCCAGCTCTGCTGCCCTTCTCTGGGCACATTCCAGCATTTCAATGGGTTTCCTTATTGAGGGACCCAGAACAGGACACAGGATTGGAGGTGTGGCCTCACCAGTGCCAAGGTCAATCACCTTCCTGGTCCTGCTGCCCACACTATTCTAGTACAAGCCAGGATGTCACTGGCCTTCTTGACCCCCTTGGCTCATGCTAGCTCATGTTCACTCACTGTCAGCCAACAATTCCAGGTTCTTTGTCCACTGGGCAGGTTTCCAGCCCTGAATCCCAAGACAGTAGTGTTGCTGGAGTTTTTGTGACCCAATTGCAGGACCTGGCACTTGGATTTGTTGAACACCAAAACTGTGCCCTTGGCCAGATCCCTCTGCAGAGCTTTCCTGCCCTCCAGCAGATTGACACTCCCACCCAGCTTGGTGTCATCTGCAAACTGACTGAGGGTGTGCTCAATCCCCTCATCCAGGTCATAGAAAAAAATATTAAATGGGACTGGCCCCAGTACTGAGCCCTCAGGAACTTCACTTGTAAGCTGTCACTATTTGGACTCAACTTCATTTACCACCAATTTCCGGCCCAGCCACCCATTTTTTTACCCAGCCAAGAGTGGACCCATCCAAGCAGTCAGTTTCTCCAGGAGAAGGCTGTGGGAGACATTGTCAAGGGCTTTACTAAAGCCCAGGAAGGCAATATCTATAGTCTTTCCATCACCCACTAGCAGGTCTCCTTGTTGCTCAACATCATCTCCATCTCTCTCTCTAGATGGAGATGATGTTTGGCAGGACCTGCCTCTCATGAAGCCATGCTGGCTGGGCCTGAGTCCCTGGCTGTCCTGTAGTGCAGCATGCTGGCACTCAGGATGGTCTGTTTTGTGACCTCCCCTGGCACTGAGACTGACAGGCCTGGAGCTCCCTGTATCCTCCTTCCAGCCTTTTCTGTGGATACACCTCATGTGTGATAGCCTCCAGTCAGCTGTGCTTCCCCAGCTCTCCAGGGCTGCAGGTAGATGGTGTAGGGGGACCCAGGGAGCACTTCTGTCACCTCCCTTGGTACCCTGGGGTGGATTCCCTCTGGCCCCATAGACCTGTGCAGGTCTGGGCAGCAGGTTCTGAGCATTTCCCCTTGGATTCTGAGGGCTTCATTCTGCCTCCTGTCTCTGTCAGCACAGGGCATTGGGTACCTGGAAAACAGGTTGTAGCAGGGATTTTTATCTGGCATGCATTTCTTCATTTTCATGAAACTGATATACAATTAGCATACCAAAAATAGCTGCATCCTATAGTTTTTGTTTAAAATTAAACTTTTAACAGAGATTGAGGAATTAATTCTTGAATGAAAAGCAGAGGATGATTGTTAGGAATCCCTAATAATGAAAAAAAATCAGATACCATAAGCTTTACTTAATCTTTTCTACATAATAAAATGTTGACAGAAATATTGTATTCATTGTCTAATAAGTACTGCTCTAATTTCTTTATTTTTCTATAACTGCTAGCAATGCAAAAATTAATCCAGGGAGTTTTCAATGCCTTTTGGGCAGACAGGCATAATAAGCACTTTTTTTTCAGATTTGCAATTTATTGCAATCTCTGTTGTGAATAATGAAATAAAACCTTAAAATGTAATAATTTTTTTCAACTGCATGTAGAGTGTGTAAAAAAGTGCTAAGTCACAAGGCAAAATTCAGATATCCACTAAAACAAGGACTACCAAAATACTATAACTTCTTGTTAATCTCCTATTAAAACACTGCTCTCTGGTCTGAAGCCTCTACATGAAGATTGCTCCAAGTCCTTCACAGGAGCATTACATGATCTGTCTTCCATCAGAGCTGAACTCAGGGATTTTTAGTGTCAACAAATTAAAGCAAATGTCATGCAACTGTCTTGCCTAACAGCCTAGCTCAACAGGGAGCCCAGCAAGCTCACTTCAGCTGAAATAACCTCCAGATCAACACACAGTTTCAGATCTGCAAACAGGCAGAAAAGCAAGGTCAAGCAACACAACACTGAATGATTCACGGTCTTGAGACAAAATCTCCTGCCTAATGATGCTGGTGTACATGTACTCCTTCTACAACACAAGGAATAGCTGCAAATCACACAATTCAGTCTCAGTACATCGGGATCTGTGTTCATCGAAGGAAAAATTGATACATCTAAATCATAAGATGGACTGCCTATTTTTTTATTTTTTCTTTTTAAATGTGGCTACTGTTATATTGCACCTGCTGTGACAACCAACCTAATTCCATCTTTTTCTGCTCATTACTATCTAGAAAAACATGAAAAATTGAGGGTTTTGGACACCTCAGTTCTAATGATTATACTCACCGTACTATTTAGTTCTTTACTATTCTAATCATGGCTAAAGATGATTTTTAGAGGATGAGTTTACAGGATTTATTAAGTTTGCTGCAGTGGTTTAAGAGTTTATTGTGTGCAAATTGGTGGCAGAAATCTTAAAACTGTCAATTCTATGAACAAGGAGAAGACAGAGTATATCTACCCCATAAAACACTAATAATAATCTAACACTAATAAGGCATTGACTTTTCATATAAAGTTAGGAACACTTAACTGAGAATGAAAATACCTGATAGTTAAATTCTGTCATTGTGGAACTGGAACTCCTGAAAAAATCACTTTGGGTGATATTTTCAAAATACTACACCTATGGTTAAAATTTCCAAAACATTTCATGCATTTTTGAAATGTAATTTACATTTGAAAACTTATATGGAATTTAAAATCTCATTGCGATTCAATAATACATAAAGTCTTCACTTAATTATGCATAAAAAAGAAATATGGGGTTTTGAGTTAAGTAGATGATTTTCGAAATTTTACTTTTAATATTAACCAAAGCCTAAAGACCAAATATATTTTTGTTTATTATTGAACTATACTATGAAAAATACACTTGACCACTAGTTTTTAAAATATTTCCTTCTGTCTCCCTGCCCTGAGTTCATTCATCTATAATTTTGTGATATACAATACATGTATAACATGCCATATATTAATATCTAGAAATCCAAGTATAAAGATGTATCTAAAATACTGTATGTTTATTTCATTCACATATTATATGCAGTAATTCCTTACAAAGCAAAGACTTGTCCTGTAATGTGATCTGATGAGACCATTAAATCACAGATACAGTATTACTAATTCATTTTGTATTAACATGGTGACACTTCAGCTGCTATTTATGCTCTCTGAAATGTTTTTAAAGTATCTCTTTATCCCAATACTCAAGAGAAAAATTATTAAGCACTAAAAAATTCCTAGTCTCTGCCACATTTTTTGTGAAAGAAATCATGTTTCTGTTGATGTTTTAAAAAAACCAAAGGTATTTTATCTTCTGTTCAGATGTCCAGTTATGGCATTTTGCAAGTTTCAAGTGAGAAGTGATGTCTGCATTATTATTTTTAGGTAAGCTGTTTTAAAATAATCTAAATAGCATTGCAGCTCCTGAGACTCTTCTGCTCAAGTTAAAATAAGAAATTCAGGAGATGGTTTCAGTATCTTCTGCCTATGGCTGGAAACTGCTTGTCTGACAAGACAGTACTTCCTGTCCATTGCCCTAGAAGGATCAAACATAAAATCCCACATAAGACAGAACATCTGTTTATCCCCACAATCCCTTCCCCATTCATCCATGCAGGCTGGATGTTTATCCATTCTGAGTTTTCTTTCATCCATCAGGAAGGAGCTGTGGAAAGCTCTACAGCCGGTAGAGCTCCATGTGTAACTGAGTGACATTCTACAGCCACTGCAAGGCACATGCCTCTTTTGAGTACTGCTTTCTTGCCTTAGTATTAGCTGTCCCTACAAATAGTTACTTTTGGGAAAATACACTCTTACACAACACTGGACAGCAGCAGAATTTAAGGGGAGTATAAATGCTGACTGAATAAGATATTCTTAGCAGCAGCTGCCAGATAGTTTAATCTTTGTTCATTAGTAGCAGTATTATATTTGTCTAAATAGAGCCTTTCCTAATTAACTTTAGTGACAAAAGAGACTCTTCTAAAGCACATCATCCAAATTGGCTGCAGGGAGAGATTCCAAACTAGACCCAAGGTACCATGTAAAATATTCTACTGTAAATCATCTTCTGCTATTGTAATTCAGGTTCCTCCTAAGCTTATTAATTCAGAAGGCGTCCTAATGATACTATAATCCTCTTATGTTTGCAGTGTTTTCTTTTGCAAGAAGTGGGGTAGAACTGCCAATGTGCTATCTAATGAGTCATTAAATTCATTTCTAAATAGTGAGAAAAAGAGGCCACACAGGCAAAATTTAGGATTTTGCTGCAACAGTTTAACAGGATTTCTTGCCTGCTTAGATTTGGCCTAATAGTCTTTGAGAATCTTGATTTGTAAAAGATCAGTCTTTGAGAATCTTGATTTGCAAAAGATCTTCTCATTATGAAGACTTAACTGAGCTTATAATCCTAAAACAAACAGGTCTTAGAAAATACACTACAGCAAACACAAACATTTTGGTCATGGCTGACACATTGAGTGATGTACCAGTAACTCCTGTCCTCGTAAACTGTCATTGATTAGTCCAGATCAAACACTTGTTTCGTTTTGCCAGTGAGTTATCACATTCATATTTATTAAAGGACTTCCATTTCTGCTTAAATTTCACTTAAGACAACCTGAGTTACACATTTATGCTAAGATAAAGCTGTATTTTAATGTAGGTTTTTGGGTTTTTTTTTTAATGTGGTCAGAAATCGTGGTCAACAAAATGGAGATGTGTAGCTCTATTGACCTATTTTTTACCTTTATTTTCCTTCTTTTTTTATATCAAAATTCTTTCTCCTAGAAACACAAAATAATGATATCACTGTTGTCCTTACTTCATGCATATATGATATGAATTAATAATATTATTAAGAACTAAAAATACATTACGAGTTTTTAAGCATCCACTCTTTTATAACAATTTTTTTAAATGTGAAAAATTGGAAAGAAATAGTCTTGTATTACAAGCTACATCTTCTGAAAATCACTGGATTACATTTGTTTATTTTTTTAAATAGAAAAGGAAACAAGATAAAATTTGTCAGAGTACTGGATTTATATGATATACAAATTCTATCAAGAGACTGAAAACAGTAAAGATAGCCAAGAATATAGAGCACCATCATGAAACTTGTCATGCTGACATTACCGTTTAATTTTTCATTTCATTATTCATTCATTATATATTATATTTAGTGTGTTCCTAAGTCAGTTTTTTTGTGTATGTTACCATTCACTTTCCAATGTTTTTGAGACCTGCACTTCCTATATAGAGCATGTAGTGCATATAGTATCTGACACTTCATTAAACACCTAAAGGCATTTTGAACCAAAATCTGTAATCACTTAATGACTTTTAAATGAAGGAAACAACTTATGAGCATTCCCAGTTCATTAGTCACTAGAGAGTTTCTGTATATATTCCACCTCTGCAGTAGGGACTGAGATCATTTGGGTTCAGCTTCCAAATGGTTAATTTCCAAAAATACGTGCTTCAAGTGTTGTTAACTGTTTCAACCCTTCTCTGTAAGAGTCCCACATGAACATTGACCCATTTGATGCATCAGTTATTTTTAACCTGTGTATCCAGGCTCCACAGTCATGCTGATCTCCAGTTTCTGCAGCATTCCTGTTTTAACCAGAACCCCAGACTTTGGAGCAGCCGCCTTGCCAGTGTGATCAGCTGTTTGCTACATATTGCATGCTTTTGGGAAAAGGCCAATAATGGCTGGGCATCAGAGGTGGAATCATTTCTGATGGCCACCTTGGGATTTCTGGTGGCTAAAATGAAGGTGTTTATCTAGTGAGTTAAGGAAAGTAACTATCAAAATATTGGATGTGATATCATTAGCTTGAAAAAGTTCAAGCTAAATTAAAAAAAGTTCAATTCAAAAACGGTAATTGAATAATAGACAACTTTCATTGCATGCTTTGCAGCTATTCATTGTAAAACTCAAGGAGTTCTGCCAGTGGCTTAAAAGGGGTACTAAAAATAATCTCTTTTGGAGAAAAATCAGATAATCCTCCCATTTGTATCAGAGAATGATCACTTGCTTTGTCTTTCCTTGAAAATATGGATCTGAATGTGGAAGGACACAAAATCTTACCAGGCTTACATCAGTTGGTGCTTTTTGAACTGCCTTGTTTAAATCCTAAGCTTCTTGAGATTTGAACTACTTCTCATTTTTATTTTACTCAGGATCAGCATAGGTCAGTGAGACATATCTGTTGTATATCTGTAAGCAGCAGTTATGATAACTACTCTCAGAGAGTGACAACGTAAAATGAATACAATTGTAAAACAGTAGTGAAGTTTAGTCATAACACTGAGAAAACAAACTGCGTAGCTCAGTTAAAAAGATTCCACTCTTAAATTCAAGGTTTGGTTGGCAAGCAAACCTTACAATCTTTTTAGTGTGAAATGAAACCTGAAGATGACAAATGCAACTAGAACATTCATCAGAAAACATTTTGCATTTAATTGCTTGCTGATTGAAACTAATTGCAATTCAAGACCCAGAGATTTACTTAAGAGGCTAAATTGGAAAATATGTACAAACAGATACCATGGGGACTATTCCAGCACAGCATAAATCTGGAAGATTGTAACTTGTCACTAAAGGGATTCATTTGCTACAGTGATACAGTACAAGCAGAGACAAGTAGCAAAGGGAGGATGTGGCAAGTGTGTGTTTCAGTGGTAATAACTTAATAAGTGTCTCTGAGGATCTGAACCTTTTGGGTGGTAGATTGAGACCCTCATTCCCAAAAGTCAAAGTGCTTTCCTATAGAACTTTTACACAAAACACCATTCACGTGTTTTGATCCCTATTTACTTAACTTCTAAAATAAAGAATAAAAGCTCAATTAAAGGAACAACATAAGTTACTGTAGACAACCTGCCTGGACCTCTACACTCAAGGACTATCAATTCCCAGAATGATGTTCTATAAATGTTTTCTGAATGGTCAGTACACACAGCCTAAATATTAAGCATGTTGAAATTAAGCACGCTTGTTATGTTACATGTAACCTCTTGAGAGCCCCTTAGACATGGATATTGCTCCTGAAAGAATTTGAGTCTTAATTTTGAAATGCAACTGGATTCAAAAGAGGGCATAAGGGGCATAATCCATACAGTGCAAAGATTCCTGAACCAAGAAGTAGGGCTTGTTGATTCTGTTAAACTCAAGTTCACACTTAGATTGTGCCTGGGTCCAGAGTTAGGCTGAGTTCTGAATTCTAACTCAGATTATTCCCATACCACCCCCCACAAGAAGCTTAAACTAGCAAATTCCTCTTGGACTCAGAACACTTGTATGCTTTCTTTGAAACTAGGCCACTGTTCAGGATTTAGTAAAAAAGGAAAAAAGTGATCTACCATCTGCAAAATATGCAACCAAACTCCTCACCTCATGAGGAGGGCTTCAAACCTCTCAGATATTCATATGAATGGCATCAGCAATGGATTAACTACTACTGTAGGTAACTGGGCATTGTCCCAGGCTGCATAGCTGATATCATCATAGGAAATAAATCAATAGCCATGACCTACTAGATTTCAAGCTATTCAGGCTTCAATTAGCATTAGTATTATTTTCTGCAGATTCCACAGTTCATTAGCAAGACTTGACAGTCCTGACAGCTGGTGCTTTGTAGCACTGCTGTACAGCATTCTTCAGTGACCTTGATGAACCTTTTAAATCACTTTAGCTCTGTTTTGGAGAACAGATTGTCCATGCTGAATTTATAACCTGCACTTCTACTGAGGCAGCTTTCTTGGCCAGCTTCTCTCTCCCAGTTTCTGAACATCTGCTATTCAGAAAATCTAAGTCATCACCTGAATACTGGATGAACTTACAGGTAGCCAAGTTCATAAGGACATTATTTGCTTTTTTCACATATAATATAAAAGGGTTAATATGGATTTTCTTAATTCCTACTGTAGTGTGCTTTACAAAATGAAATTACTGAAAGTGAGCTTTTCATCATGTAAATATACCAGCACAGTCAGCAATCCTGAAACTGCTACAGAAGTATTTACTGTCCATGCCTTAGAAAAAATGAGCTTTGGTTCCTTTTAAGTCTTAGTTTTTTTGTTTAATTTCACTGTTGTTGTTTTCTTGCCAGCTAGCAGCATCCCTCTCCATAATCCTGCATTCTCCTGTGAGTCAGAACCAATTTTGTCTGTCGCTATAGATCTAGGATTTTTGGACAATTGCCCAGACACACAGCAGAGTCACTTTTCTCCTTTGTCTTTCCAGTCAGCATGCACTAAGTGCTCATAAGTCACATTAACCAGAATTGAGGCAAAGAAACAAATTGAATAAATAAGTATGATGACTGGCAGGGAGAGCAGAGACCTGTTTATAATTGCTTGGTTTGCTGAGTACATGAATGTTAACATGACTCCCTCAAGGGCAATTATTTTGTAGCTTCTGACAGGTGTGATATGGTATTGTTGATTTTGGCAGATATCTCTAGTACAAGTGCTCTAGTCGACCTTGAAAAATCTGGTGTCAGCAGTCCCTACCATGGCCCTGATGCTGGTCCTTCTCTTCTATGAGAAATGAAACTTTAGTCCTTTTCACCAATATTTTTAAAAAATAACCCCGGTTTAACTTATCTTTTTATTGTTGTTGTTCTGATTTGGTTTTGGGCTTTTTTTGTTTGGGTTTTTTGTTTGCATTTTTGGGGGACTTTTTTAGTTTTGTTGTTGTTGTTTGTTTGTTTGTTGGGGGTTTTTTGTATCTATCACTCCCAGAATCCACAAATCATTAAGGCTGGAAAAGACAGACCTTTAAGATGATCAAGTCCAGCTGCCAAAATAGTACCACCACTATGCTCACTATTAAACCATGTCCTGAAATACCATGTTCACATGTTTTTTTAAACACTTCCAGGGATGGTCACTCCACCACTTCCCTGAGTAGTTGCTTTACAACTTACTTGGTGAAAAAAATTTCCTTAATGTGTAATCCAAACCTTTCCTGGTGCAATATCCCACTCCTTTTCCATATTTCCAGCAGATGATAGTGTGCTTCTCCCCCTTTTTGTGCACAAATGTTTTCAGAATTATCTTTATTAATAGTTGCTCAGGTCTTTGGGGTGAAACTTTCATTTCTCTTGAGCTATGTCTCCATATTTCCCCCTGAAGTTCCCACAATATCTGGGAGCAGTGGTTATTTATGGTCATTGCACAGGGCTATTTCCATTCTCTAAGTATCAAGCTCTGGCAACTGGTAATCAACAAAGTTTTGCTGACTTGCCATGAGGATAGTGATTTGAACACCAAGAATATTTTAAAATTACCTGGTTCGATATAAATAAGTATTTAGCCCACCTTAAAAGTCAAGCACTTTAAATGTATCTGGTTTTTGACACAAAAGTGTAAAATTTTAAAGCTTAACTTGGCTTCTTTTCACAGTCATTTCAGGAAAGTTCAATTAATTAAACATTACTGAAAAGGTTCTTAAATGAGGACATAATTTCAGCTGAAAGAAACTCATTTTTCTTACAGAGAAATGTTCAATGAATATTCTTTTTTCTTTGCCAAGCTCTGATACTTATTGACCTTCAGGTGAGTGTAAAGCAGACTGCAGTTATCACTGCAGTCATGTCTTAAAGTTTAAGCTCCCAGAAGTTAAAAGAACCCAAGTGACAGGGAATAACCAAATACATTTTGTGCTCTAATTATGAATACACACTGATTGGAACTCCTAGGAAAAATCAAAGCCTGATTTCTTCCCTCATATTTAAAATGTACTATGACTAAGAATAGTCTAATACACAGTAAAAAATAATTATCAAAATATACATTGGAAGCTTTTTCAAAGGCAATGAAACTATTCCCCACATTGCAAAAAAATTGCACAAGAAACTTTTATTGTCCCAAGAATGTTGCAAAGTGAGTTAAGTGAAATTCTTGCCTTACACAGCAGTCTTTCAGAGCATGCTATAACTAGTAATCTATCCAGGATCAGAGCCAAAGAGGGATTAACCCACCACAGAAAGACATTCTATTTTGGGCAGCAGGCATAAGTGCCCAGTGACTGAACACACTGAGCTGTGTGCAGTATGCCACTGCAGCTTGCTGCTTGGTGAAAAAGGGCACTATAATTTATCTTAAGCTCATAATGCTGTGTTGATGTATCACACCTGTTAAATTCATGCTGGTGCAGTAAACTGGCAGATCAGATACATCTTCCAAAATCCTTTTTTGGTGATTCTTGCAGTTTAGAAAACACAGCTATATCTTAACAGCAGAATCAGATTCTTCCTACCGTCTCTGTAGAAGGTCCCTACATCTTGAAGAGGGCTGGCTAGCTGATCAATGTTTTTATTCTTTTATTAAACTGACTGTTGAACCATTTGTTGCAAGTGACCTTATTCCCCAGAGAAATATGCTTTAGTCCTTGTACTAGAATTCATGGATCTGACACAGGGGTTGGAAAAATATTTCTGTGTAAGGGACATGTGTGCACTCTTTTGAGCTATTATCCATGGCCTCAGGTGTCCCTGTACTGTAAGACTGCTGTGACAAGGTGTCTGACCTAAGACTGCAGTGGTTCAAAAAAGCTGCTCAACAATTGAGAGAAATGCTCCTGTTTGGGTGGGAAATACTACAACTCTAAAATTTTAGCTATGTTATCATAGAAGCATTTCTGATCAGCATTTCCCAGATGACAGACCAAGGAATATAACTAATAGACCCAAAAGTCATCTTGAGAATAAAAGACTTCATGTTCCTTTGTAAAATGCATGTTAACCCCTTTGAATTTATTCTGGTGGTTCTTTGCTATTATTGATCTTAAAGCACAATTAAAAGTATTCTCTAGAATTGATGGGTCTGTGAAAATCTCTGTCAAACGCAGGTTTAATGAAAGCAGAATACAATTTAAACAAGCCAAGAACTTGTCCTTCATCCAGCTTTATTCATCATTAAAATGTTTCTGAAAATCATATCCGCTAATTTTCATACACTTTAAAGTAGTATTTTGTAAATTAAATTTATTTTCTCATTTTGTGCAGTAGAAAAAGATTAGCTATTTCCTATTCTGCTAGATTTTCATAAATGGTTGTGTGGTACCATCTTATTTAAGGCACATCAATTGATCTCTTTTCTGAACACCCAATTATTTACCTCCATCTGTCCAATGTTCATAACTCCTTACAAATGTTATTTATACTTATTTTCATTACTGTGGAAGCTGTTATTTCTGTCAGATACATAAATATCAGAATTATTCACTAATTTGGATTCCCAACTTCAAGTCCTTCTGCAAAGAAGTCTTGCATGTATGTACAAAAGAGAGGTTTTGCTTTTAGTTACAACTTTAAATGCCCAGCCTTTCCAATTAAGTGATCAGCAACACAACTCACCTCTTCAGAAATGAATGACTGCGTGTTGAAAGCCAGTCTAAATTTGCACTGCACAGAAACTATGGGACAGACTCAAGGGTAGAATCCAGCTCCCTAGAGTGACTGACTGGTTTTTTTTCCACTTTTTTTAAGCTTACCCATTCCCCTATATATCTCACAAATTCTCTGACAAATGGAACAGTTATCCCAGAGATAGCAAACTAATTCAGCCACAGTACAGATCTACCTGGTGCACTGAAGTAGGCATGGCTGAGGGGAAAATGGTGTGTGATCATGTCATTTCAGATCAGAACTCCATAGATTACAAAACTAGAAGGGCCCATCTTGATCATCTAGTCTGACAACCTTTATAGGAACAGGCCATGGGAACGGCTCAGAATGAATTCTGCTTTCATAATGCATAAGTACAGAGGAACAGAATTAAAAATGTGTAAGCAACTTTCATTCTGACAGTCCACAATTTTGAAAGCCTCTTTTTGCAGCGTAGATCTTTTTTTGAGAGAGGAAAAAGAGTACAACTGTTTCATGTTTAATTCCTAGTTGCTGTTTTTCCAAAGCAATCAGCAAGTCCATCTGAATAATCTATAAATATCCTCCTGATTCAATTTCCTTCCCTCTGGGGTGTGTAAAGTACTGGCTTTGCAGTGTGCCAGTGAAGCCACCATGTTGTCTCACTGTCCTAGATGCCAAGGAAGGGAGGCTGTGGAAGCACTGTCACCAGAGATTAAGGTATGTCGTTTGTGGGGCAGTGAAGGAGGTTGCAGGGTGGGATGGGGGGCTGTGTTTGCAGCTGGGAAGGAGGGAGCATGGACAGAAGCAGAAAGGGAGGTTTGTTATGCTTTATTCTCTCCATGTGTTGGCTACCGTGTTCTCATGTCAGGCACATGTTCCTTGGAACAAAACCCACTTCCATAACCATTTCACTGCTTTATCTACTTACAGACTAAGCACTGTTTCTAAGGCACTCACACATTTTAGTTGCAAACACCAAGGCCACTATTTAATTATCAAGGCCACGATATTAATTACTGGTAGCCTCACCTAAGGAGATGTCGGATAGACAAATGTTTCCCTGTTGATTGTAAATAAAGAGCACTAAAACTTGGCAATCCCTCCCTGTGTATTAAATATCATTTAATTATGTGTGTGTCAGTGTCTGGTCAGAATAGGGTGGATTGAGCACTAAACAAAGAACAAATGGAATCCCTACTGCTCTCTGCCTCTGGATGAGTAGGTCTGCTGGGCTTCCATCAACAGAAGGCAACACTTTGGGAGCAGAGGAAGCAGCAGAGTACCTGTCTCTACTGCCCTCCCATACCACACCTGCCCTCTGTGCCCAAGGTGCCAGGCTGTGTCACACAATGTGTGTTCTGTGCCCCAGGCTTGCTCAGCCAGACAGCTCTCATCCTGCATGCCTAAGGGCACTACTTTTACCTCTAGGTGCCTGATTTCCTGTAAAGTTGTTCATAGAAAATATCATAACAACCATCAAAGCTTGCAACTGTGGGCCAAATCCTGCTTTCAGGCAAACTTGAGTAAAGCTGGAATTGAATAGTTGGATGTTTTTCAGATCTGAGAGAGTACATAATCTATTTCCCTCATCCAAATGTCTCATCTTGTAATCCAATCAGCCAAGAAGTTTGATCTCAACTGCGCAGATTTGATTTGCAAAATCAGATGGAAATGGCCAGCATAAAGCCTGCAGTATATTTGACTCACAGACCTCATGCAGTTAATGCTGAGAAAGTAACAGGGCTGTGTTGGGGGGATGGGTTAAAGCCCTGCCTGAATATTTCTTATCTAAGAAGGGAAGAGATCTTTCTTATTGCTGCTATTATTCTGACAGCAGTGCTGGAGGGACCAACTCAAATTTAAGAGCTAAATTTAATCTGAAATTATCAATACCCTGGAACTTGCCATGTCCCAAAAGATTAGGCCAAATAGCAGCATCATATATTCTGAGCTCATATTGAAAACCACTGTCTAGTTACTAATTCTATTAGGGAGAGCATATCTCCTCCTCCTCACCCATTTCCAGTGGATAAGCCCATGCTAATGAATTTGACATTCAGTGTTCAGAGAATCAATGGTTAGCAACATACAGAAAAATCTTTGGAGCCCAGGAAAAATGTATTTCATGTATCTGTCAGAAGAGAAAACATTTATTTTTTAATCCAAATGAGTAATGCCTTAGCGATCAGTAAGTGAATTTTTAAAGCTAGAATGTGTTCCTGACATATAAATTCTTTAGTGGCACATTCTGCATGAAGCTGTGTGCTACAGGCTTAGGGGCCATCCATGCACACAAAGATTCTTTCAAGACCAGAGATTTAGGTGCTTTCCAATCATCACCCCAGCACACATCTAAAAGTCACTGTGTCACTGGTGCTGGCAGTTTGTCTTAGCCCAATATGAAAAACTTGGCTTGGGGTTCTGAGCAATGTGACAAGAGTTTAGATGAAGCTTTTTTAAGGGTTAGATTCTTTTTTTTCTCTATTATCCAAGGGTTTTCTGTAACCCTTGATTCTTCCTGTATGGCAACTGGTATAGAATGACTGAATTATGTACAGAGGGGCTGATCATTTTTGGTATTACCTGGAAGTTAAGCTGTTGTGTACAAAACCACCTTGGGAGAATCATACTGCTTGAGTTATTACAGATTCATAGCTTATTACTTTTTTTTCTTACTCAGTAGAAATGTGGACCAGAAACTGTGGACCAGACAGTGACCCAGATAAAGTAACACTAGCATCAGCATTATTTAAGGATAGGTTTTGGTGAAGAGGGAGAGTTTTAATTAAGAACTAAGTACATTTTTTGTTTCTAAATCAGCCATAGGCACACAGGCATATACTCACCATGTTGAAATCAAAGATCTGACTGAGAGTAAAAGAAGTATGCAACCTCAACTGACATAAAGGAAAATATACTGCATTGATTGGATTGAGCTTCATCACTTTCAGAATACTGGACACATTTAAAGAGTTTCAGAGTTGGAGTGCATATATTCACCTTTCCAAAAATGTATGAATGAAACTACATATGCCAAGTATCTGCACATATCTCCAGCCCCCAGGTAGTCTAATTCTGCATTAAAGACAAAGCAGAGAAAAAAATCTGGATATACTCACCATGTAAACATCTAAAAGGCATAAGTATTTTTTCTAAAGCTATGTCCAGATAAAGCTTTTTTTAAGCTATGTTCAGATTTTATATAAAGCTATGTCCACAATTTTCTAATGTCAATCTGTATTGTAAGAAGCATGAAAAGAAGGTTGAATGTGTGTACAGAAAGCTGAGACCCAAAGTTGTTTTTAACTTCACTCTCTACTTAATGTCCAGTTGCTGTACCAACTGCAGTAGCAACTGCTTGGCTTGGAGCCCTCTTTTGCTTCCCTTTGTTTTGACATGACTGACATGGCATTATGCTAAAATTTGAATTGCTGGTTTGGAGATTGTGTAGAAGTTTTTAAATATTCCCTTAAAAAGAGATGGAAAAACCTGAAGGTAAAAACCACCTGTTGTCTGTAGCACAAGTTGTATCCTTCCCCCACCAAAAAAAACCCACATTTTCTTTGAAACAGTTGCCTCAGTACATGCAGGTTTCTTCTTCTCAACATTGTCACCCATCAAATATGGGAGCCATTTATATATTCTACAGAGCAATAAAAACCCATTGTCTGCTCTGCCTTGTAACTGGCATCACCACCAGACTACCCAGTGATAAATGTCTGGCAAATGCTGAGCTCTCCTTTCTGATTTAGAAACAAACAAGACCTCTCACTCCAAGGTGTTACTTTGCTATCCACTGTCAGTCTGAGAATCCACAACAGCCATTAATCAGCACATCCCTTTACCAGCCTCTTCCTGTTCAGCTGAAAGTCAATACCAGAACTGCCTTAGTATGCAATGTCACTGCAAAATTTGCTCTGGTTTGCACAACCCTGCATGGCTTTTTACTTTTGCAGGAAATATAAGAGCAAAGAAACAAGTACAGCAAAGGACTGCAATGTGATCTTCTTCTGCAGCATCTCAAAAAACCCTAACAGCAGAGTAAATCCAAACTGCCTTCCTACTGCACACTTGGGGAGGACACTCCACCTTTCTGATTCATGGCTGAGCCCTGAGTTTTCATCAGTGTACCATCCTGTACTTGGTCATGTGTATTGGTAATAGTCACCCACCTTCCTAATCTGTATTTCTACATCATGTAATGCACAACTGTTCAGAGAGACTATGGTTTATGCCCCAAAGGAGCAAAGTTCACTAGCTAACACAGAATACTCAGCTAGCATTCAGATGGCTGACAGAGACACAGTATGCCATATAAATAACCTGATAAAATGATCAAATGTCATTCTGGTACTGACAATGGCAAAAAGCACCCTACCAAACCAAATTTGGCCAGGATCTCATCATAAATATATTTCAGCCATGTAAGTGGGAGGCAAACATGTGAATTCCTTTTTTTAAAGCAAAAATCAGTGTCACAGTGATATTTGGTAAATTTTTCAGTGTCAACAAAAGAACTCTAGTCCTTAGGACTCTCAGGAATACCAGAGAAACATGCAAGCATAAACATAAAGCTTTAAGGAAGCTTTAACTAGCACATGAATCACTGTTTTGCACACAGGAGAGTTTTCAACTGAGCATTTAAATACAGGGATTTAGTTCCCTAAATATAAACAGCCACTACTGAAAAAGTGGGCTAATAACAATACGTCTGGAAAAGTATTTGAAATCCAAGTATTTTTTCTTGCAGTCTGTCGTGTGCCACTCAGTGCCCTTAGCCCAACATGAAACTGGAAGTCTGTTTCCCTGAAAAATGTAGATCCTGCTACAACTTTCATCTGTGTCTGCCAGAAAACTCTGGCTGGGAGGTTTAATGGCTGCCGGTTCCGCATATGTTTCTGTCAACGTGATCCTCAACTCCAACTGTGTCTCACAGAGAAATGCTTGAACACATGAGAGCTACAGCTGAGCTGCACAATGGCAAAGGCAAGGCTGACACAGTGATCTGGTTTTAGAGCAGAGATAATATCTTAATTCATTATCTAGAATATAAAATGTACTGCTTGAATAGGGTGCTGTGATTCATAGCTGGATTGCCATCATGTATGCTTTTTATATAAGGCAGCAAATAGATTTGATAAGGCTCTCTTAATTATTATCTTTTAATTTATTCTGAAGGCCATATTGCATGAATTCACAAAATGAAATCTGGTCCAACTTGCCTTACTGTGTTGCTGGTTCACTTTCATTACCTCTCAGCCAAAATCCCTTTATTTTTCTGTCTATGAAAACTTTTCATATCATTAACATTTAAGCAAGCATTTAGGATTGCCTACAATATTCTGCAAGACTTTGAGAAAGATGCACATCACATTCCTTGTCTTCACTCATCTCTTTCAAAGGTGTAGGTTTACAAACACAAGCTCAGCAAAAGAGGATTGATAGTTTAAGAAACCATTCAAAAAAGGGCTGTCACATCTCAATCAAAATAAGGCCAACTCAGCAGTTTGGACTGAGAGTTTGGGTTTTTCTTAAATCAAAACCTGGTTCATAAACTCCCAATAAATAAATCCAGCTGTCATGCTATTCTAATCTCACTGCCTACTGATAATGAAAAGAGAAGCATCTTCTGGGGCAGAGCAGGTGTTAGAAAAAAAAGGAGCCAGTCTGAGCCCCAGGCCCAGGACATGGCTATGTCCCTGCTGGGTTAAGTTACGAAGAAATCCAAATCATTCAGTATGTGGGTGAAAGGAGGGAGAGGCCCATGCCTTTCCTTCTCCTTAGGCTCCTTGTGAGACTAACACTGCCCCTCCTCTTTGAATATGGTTATCAACAAATCCATCTCAGAACGGCAGCTAAGGATATTCATGACGACAGCAGCTGCAAAGTTGTTAAAAATATACAAAATTTCATTGTGTGGGTGGAAAGATTGCCCTTGCTGAACAGAAACAGAATTCCTAGTGCCCTGATGTTTTTGGCTACAGCTTGCTATATTTTGACACATAGTCTAGAAACCCCAATCCAACTTGTGCTTGCTGCCCTAAAATCTTTTAAATACAATGTTTAAAAATAAAATCCTGAGGCCACAATTTTTTCCCCTCTCGAACAAGGCTCTCACATTCAGGGATGAGACAAGAGATATGATTTTTCCACCTGCTATCAATACACCAGGCCAAGCTGCCTGGGGTAGCTAAAAAAAAGCATTCCACAACTCCACATGGATTTCAGTGGATTGCTTAGCAGAGCCAAGATTTGCAGCTTTCAGCTGCTCCTGTGGGTTTGTGAGGCAAAGTGCACAGAAAATGTCATGCCAACCATTCTTTCAGAGCAGATGGGGAGAGGCATATTTACTAGTCATCACAAAAGGCATTATATATGTGTAAGTTCTTTTATAAAAACAATTCTCTTTTCAGCCATTTATTGAACAGCTACTAAACTGAACCTCTGCTCAGCAGTATGTGACCACAAAATCAGGGTTTTACTTTCTCTTCAGGATACAGCTGGACAATGAATGACAGTGACCACAACATGCTCCCAAGTGTGACTCTGACTTCTAGCAGTCTTTCTGAAAGCTGAAACTTTCTAATACTTTCTGATTCTGTATTTCTGAAACTAAAGTTTGTTACAACTGATGCAGAACCTGATACCAAAAAGTGGAAATTCTTTTGTTTAGCCTAGCTTATTTTTCCATAGTGGCATAAGCTACCTGTAGGAATGCACTCAAACCAAAGAGATACATCACATGTAACTCCCCTTACTCAAAGCTGTACTTCGCTTTCTAGCCCTGTTTCCATGTCTGTAACTGAAAAATATGTGAATCTCTTGTCCTCTCCAAAAGCTTCTGAAAGCACCTAAAGAATCTTTAAAAGTATCTTTAGACTCAAAATAATATTTTCTATCATGAAAGGCAAATAATACTTGAAAATGTGTGTACTGGACAGTCATTTTCCCTTGTTCCTAGCCAAAGGTAATGACTGTTAGATTTCTTATGCATGTAGTGAAGAAAGAGTAAATAAATAGCTATGCATCCTCTCAAAATCACTGCTGCACTCTGCAATTTCCTCATCCATCATAAAGCTAATACACAAATTACTTAAAACATCAAGCACACAAAGACAGCCCAGCTCTGTGGTTCCACAGCTGTCAGGGTGCTGCTGGCTGCAGGAGGCAGTGAATGAACAAGCACTGTGCCCACTGCTTGGGCTCTCCTTACACATTATTCACTCCAGGCTGGGTTGTGCTGGGGTTTTTACCTTGCACACCCCCAGTATCCCTGTTGCATTTTCATCTTCCACTGAAAGGGTTTGAGATAGCAACAGACTATGATTCAACCTGATATCCCTATGATTCAACTTGAGGTTCCATCCCTGGCAAAGTCTCCTTGCTGTTACATTATTGTAATTTTAAAGAATTATTATTATTATTATTATTATTATTATTATTATTATTATTATTATTATTATTATTATTATTATTATTATTATTATTATTATGTTATTAGCACATTGCAGCTATTCCATTCAATATTCTGTAGTATGTGCTCCACTGGTCCTTTTTTCATTTCTCTAATTCCTGTGTTTCTCTCTAGTTTGAGGAAATTTTCTCCTGAAAAAATGAATCTATAACCATTACACCTTAGTATTTTATAATCTGGTTTGTATGCCTTCTATACTTCAGTTACTTGTATTTTTCATTCATTTCTTGCATTATCTGCAGTGTGTTCACTTTAAACAGCAACACTTCTTGATGTTTCTGAAAGGCTCATTTTAAAGCCATACATAAAAATAGCTTAAGACACCATCTTGTGTCCTCAAGAAACAGTATCATTTGTTTACAGTTAAGAATCACGACAGCAGCTGCTTGCAGTCCAGGCTTGCACTGATTATTCTGCCATGGTATCATAAGAATGTTTCCTCTACTTGTATTACAGATATATTAGAGCTATCAGTCAGAATGAAAGTGTCTGCATGAAAACTCTGATGAAAGAAATAGGTACTGACACCTAAGCCTTGACACCTAGAATAGTGAGAGAAACTGTGATAGAAGCATTTAGAGAAATAATACATTTCTTATGAAAAAAACCCAAACCCTTAAGAGCCAGAAGACAATTTGCCCCAGGAGCAGCAGAACTGCCGAAGCGTGGTTTCCTGTAGATCTGTAACCTTTATCCCAATCTCTCTCCTGCTGCTTACCTTATTATGATGATTACAGCTCCTTCTGCCTTCTTTGAACCCTCCACTCGTGAAGAGACAGCCTGTTACCATCTGCATTTTCACTGATGGCCATGGAGTTATTCTTAAACAGACAGTAAGTCTGGCATTGGGAGCTCTTGTCTTCCCTCCATTAATTTTCTCCAAACTTCAAGGATGTTAATTGTCTCTGGGATTTTCCCATCCTTTTTTAAATACTCTGTAGGCTAGAAAACTGTCAGGCCAGGAATAGGCTCAGCAGACAGACATTCTGCTTGCATAAGCCCATTGCCTTCAGGAAACCAGTCTAAGAAATGTTACTTTTTCTCTTGGCAAGACGGCTACAGCACTGTTAAACTGGAATGGTTCGGGAGGTAAACTTCACAAAAATCATTTCCAGTGGTCACCTAGCATTTAGCTAGTCTATGTTGAAAAGTATTCCTAATTTATCTTATTCATATCAGAAGAGACAGAGAGGAACAGAATTCCAATAGGAATCTTATAGAAATATCAATCTATTGTTTGAACAGGGTAAAATGAAGTTAAATAACATAGCCAGTGTCACCAGTAGAAGAGAAGGCTTCTTACCTTGCACCAAAGAAGTGAGAGTGATTGATCCAGCTTTTTTTGGTTTTCCAACAAGAACAGAGGGCATGCACAAACTGGATGGAGTGGTGGTAGAGCCAAGCATAATCCATGAGGATCAGTTTAAAGGATGTGATGCATGTTGCTCCTCTGATACAGCTTGCTATTCATCACTCCTGCAGCCAGCACAAACCTCACTTCTGTTGTCAAGGCTGTGTCATGCTCTAGAGCAGGAGACATTTATTTTAAGTCAGTCATGGCCCAGAAGAAGCCAAGGCTGTGCACTGACTTCTGAAAAGTAGCTTGCACTGTGTAAATTTGAGGTACATATCTTGTATGAGCTCCATTTCACTATCTTTCTTGCCTCAAAAGACAGCACAAATTTGCTTCAATGACAAAATAGGATCAAAGGTAGTAGGCAGTGATCTGGTACATGCAAGTAACTTAACGTATTCAGGCTCAGAAGTAATTCTTGGAGCAGATCACCATACAGAGTGGAATGACTTATGGAAATGAGTGTTGAAAGACATGGAATCCAAAGGGCTTCTAATGAAAGACAGGCTGAAGGAAAGCATGAGACTTTGAGGACTGAGGAGAAGACAGAAACTGGAGGAGGAAGCTGAAGTATCAGGGAAGCATGAAGAGTAGTCTAAAAGATTTCATGAAGATTACTTGAGTATGAAGGACCTGGAGACAGAAAGAAGCACAAATCTTATCAGGTATCATGTAATTTTTAGCCCAGGAGACTAAGTTTTGGATAAAGGCCATGACAGGAATAGAGAGGTCATAAATCGTGGGACATTACTGTTATTGGTTTTCATCACAAAATATCATACTGGAACCAGGTTATATGTCTGTACATATGCATATATGTAAGGATAATTCTTAAAAGGGTAAATACAGATACTGCCCCAAGTAAAACTTTGTTAACCTAAATACATGACCTTTACAAGATGTACAAGCCATGAATACAAAAGCTACACTTTCCCAAGGTGTCATCTCAGCTTCCAGCAGTCTGCACTTCAAAGATGTCCTGAAACAGGGGTTAGACTGGGATGATTGTATTCAAAGTCCCAAGCAACTTTGCTCTCAAAACTCTGTCAAATTCAGGGTTTTTCACTTAGGGCATGAAAATGTTTCCTAGTAAAAACAATCCTAAAATTTAATTGAAAAATGTACAATTACCTAATGTGATTATTTTAAATATGTTACTTTTGATGTGAAGTCAATAATAAGCAATAAACTTAAAGAAAAAAAAATTAAAACAATTTTCCTCTTACTAGGTTCTGTTAGTGTTTCCTTTACTGTTGCACTCAACTATTCTAAGGTTCTTGCTGACTGAACTGGGGGAGCATTTAAATTTTCAATAGCTATCGCAGCCTAGGGATACATACTTCAAGAATAACTTTTTACTTTTTTCACAGAATCACAAACTGGATAAGGTTGGAAGGGACACAGCAGGTCATCTGGTCCAACCTCCCTGCTCATGCAGGGACATCCTAGACCACATTGCATGGGATTGCTTCCAGATGGCTCCTAAATATCTCCAGTGAGGGAAACTTCACAACCTCTCTGTGCAACTGGTTCCAGTGCTCAGTCACACACACAGAGTGAAGTTTTTTTCTTATTTTTCGTGCAAAACTTTCTGCCCATTGCATCTTATCCTGCTCCTTGGCACCAATAAGAAGAGGCTGGCACAATCCTGCTGACACCCTCCCTTCAGACACTCACAGAGGCCCATTGAGGAGGTCCCCTCTCAGCTGCCTTTTGTCTAGGCTGAACAGGCTCAGCTGCCTCAGCCTATAAGAGAGCCTGTAAGAGAGATGCTCCAGACCCCTCATCATCTTCACAGTCCTTCACTGGACCTGCTCCAGCAGGTACATGTCTCTCTTGCCCTGAGGAACCCAGAACTGGACACAGCATTCCAGATGTGGCCTTACCAGGGCTGAGGACAGTGGCACCTGCACCTTCATCCAAGGCATTGAGGAATAAGGTAAACAGTACTGCCATGACAGTTTACATTTTACTGTTTAAATAAAAGGGATTTTTTTCAGTGTAGAGAAAACTGCAGTCAAATGTTCTAAAATGTTTTATAAACATTTTGGAAAAATGTTTATTAAAAAAAGAAAATATTTTCACATATTTATATTATTCCTTTTTACATCTAGAAATCAGCTGTAGGCACTTAAAAATAAGAACAGCATGATAATGTGGAAGGCAAATAGATGTTGGAAGCATTCTCTCCTGAGTGCATGGAATTCTTAGCTATAATGGAGAGAAAGAATACGGCAAAAAACAAAGCCAGCAACTTCTTAAGGGATGCCCAAGAGACAGTCACAGCTATAAAACTAGATGGAGGGAAGAATCTGAGAGTCATTTGCTTAGAAAAGGAAATTCAAGTGTTGTGAATGGAAGGGGTCAATCAAGGATATGGGGACCGTAAAGCACTAAATCTAATCCAAAGACTTCACCCCAGTTACAGTAAATTCCAGAAAAATGCACAGGTGTGAAACAATGAAGAATAAATAGAAAACAATAAACAACATTTTATGACTGATCCCACTGGACTCCATAATAGAGCTTCCTTTTACTTTGACAATGCCCTAAGCAATAAAAAGGAGGAGTTCTCTCCTTTCTCAAATAAAAACAGTGGTGGAACTGGGCAGCACTACTGATTTGTTCACCTGACAACCCCAGAAGTCTATGTAAAACCAACAAAAAATTTCTGAAAGTTTTTAGTTTTACTTTTCAAAGACAGAGGCTAATATGAGAACAAAAATCTAATATTAATATAATCTAATAATGAATTCATCTAATAATGAATTTTCTAGGTGCATTTAATTACTTATGCTTATACTGGTCATTTTTTGGCACCAACAGGTGAACTGTTGGAGCCTTACAGCCCTTATTACCAAGGTGGTTGTCTATACATTGTCATTCAGTGTCACAGGGAGCATACAAGGAATGTGATTTAGCTAACATTTAGATGGTACAGTCCCCAGTAGACCTTAGTTAAGCCACTTTACATAAATGAGCATAAGCAGATATGACAATAAAACTCCTGCTTTACCAGCTGCTAAGGAAAAATCTTTTGTTAGGCAAAAGACTGTATCATAAGGTAGCATAAATCCATCTGTGTTGTTCTATTTATGTGGTACAAATGCAAAAGGAGTGTGGCACATCATAAAGTTTCATGTCATTTACTGTGGGAGGAGCAGCACCCCATCCAAATGAAAAGAAACTGAAAGCATATGAGTTTTAAAGCATAAAAAGCACCATCAGCATATGAGAACTACAGACTCTTAGCATAGATGTTGTATAAAAATGAAGGCAGGCTTGAAAGGGTGATGAAAGGGTGAGCAAATGTTCTTTATTATACCTCCTGAAATGCTATTCTCTTTTCAAGAAAGATGTTAGTAAAAATTTTAAATTTTGTCACTTCTTATATAATCAGCATCAGCCTCACAGCTAGTAAAAAAGGTCACAGTTATTCTAGGCCCACCATTTTTTCACACCTGACCATTCACAATAAAAAGTCACTCAAACAGACTCTATTTCATATACCTACTAGATAACATTTTCCTTCTGGTGGACATCATAGAAGGTTCAAATTGTTAGTACATGTCTCTTATCATGTAAATTCATCTTGTCTAGGAAAAGTAAATTTTCAGAAGCAAAATGGAGCAGAAATAAATTCTCATAGTCCTTAGAGTTTACTGCAAAGAGAGTTCAGAGCTCTGGCTTTCCCCCCTCTCCTTGTGTTAAACACTAACAGCAGAGAATGCTTAGCCAATCTGTTCTTCTGAACTAGTATGTCAGAACTGTCAGAAATTATACAGAAGCACAAATTTGTATCCTCCCAATTTAGATGTTCCAAACTCTGACCTTTTTATGCCCCCTTCTTAAAGTCACACACATAGCCCTCGTCCCCTTTCCTTCCCTGCATCAAACTTCTGGCCCATCTCCAGGGCAGAGACTGCAGAGTAAGGAGGAATGAAGCAATCTCCTTCAAGTGAACTCTTTCATGTGGGTTGAATTTAGTGCTCACAGTGGATAGCCTTTCAGTGCAGGACAGTTCTGGGATATGAATCAACCTTTCCTTAGGCACAGGGAAGAACAAAGAACAGGGATGCAGATGATGAGGACACACTCTCTTTTTCTGACCCACTTTTTCAATGGAGAACCATTGGTTGTTTTTCAATTTCTTGATCCCCTGTCTAAAAAATTCTAGGTTTTGCTAAAAAAAGTGAAAAGCACAACTTGAAATGGATGAAAACACCTAAAATGCTCTAAAATTGTGAATTACTCTGAATGATAGAACAATATTGAGAGAAGAAAAAAGTAAAGGAATGGTTCTATAGTAAGGCAAAAATGAAAGTGATCCCTCTCATTCCAAAATAAAGAGGAATAAAAATTCTTTATGTCTTATTTGCAATTCTTTTCCTTCCATTTGTTGTAAATGTTCTTTTGAACACTTCTACATGTAACAAATAAATCATAGTACTTTCAAAGTGCATCAATACAATTGTTAATTGCATATTTATGGTAAGTCAGAGCATAACAGTATCTTTGTTTAATCAACTAAGTACTTTTGAGCACTTCATATATGGCAAACTATTTTAAAACTGTAAGTTATACAGACAAGCTATTTCATTGATATCATGTAACAATTCCAGACTTTCTGTGTCCCTTCGAGCAGAAAATGAAGGATTAAAACTCATCAGATTAGGAATTCTAGCATATTATCCTATCTCTTTGCAAAAACTGCACTTCAAGGCTCTTTTTAACTGCAGATCCAGATTTCAGCTCTCTCTCATTCTTCAGTTTCACATCATTTTGACTGCAGCCACATAGAATTAGTGTTTATATTCACATACCAAGAAGTCATACAAAACAGAACAGAAGTAATTGTGCTTCTCACTTTTCGAGCTGCTCTGCAATGGGCGAGAAGTTTTCCTTTAAGCAGCAGCCAAGCTGTTCCATGAGTGCAGGGTAGTTCCAGCCCACCACACAGCCTCATGAGGCTTTCTAGGTTTGACCTCAGGAACTCACACATTCCACCATCACTGGAGTTTGGCAAGCCCAAGGCAGGCAGCACATCTCTTTTCCTTGATAATTCCTGATGAGACTAATGTCTGTAAGCAGTAGTGAGGCCCCTGGCCAGCCTCAACATTCCCACGTCATTTGTTAATGAAGTGTTCAAATCCTATGACACAGTTTGCTAGAGTTTTGTCATTGATACCTTTCTAGAGATCAAGAAAAATTCCCACTTAGCACTTAGTGGGAATTCCCACTTAGTCAAATGCTTTTTCCAGTAAAGGTTGTAATGGTTTTACCTGGCCCAGAGTGCACGTTGACAAGCACAGAGGAAGGGCAGTCTCTGTGTAATACATTTGATGAACACTGCACACACACCACTTGCCAGGTCTTTAGATGACTTCATTTTCAGTGCTAGAAGCAAATTAAATCTTGTCCACTATTGTTGTCACTATTAAGAGATTATCACTTATTGTTAATGAGCTGAGCATGCATTCCCTCAGTGCCATCCTTTCCCCAGCACAACACAGAGCTATTGGGAGTCCTTGCATGGCATTCAGTGCTCAGACATCAGATGTCTCTGGGCAGTTTACCTAGAGAGAAAGCATCACATTAAAAGATCAGAGTGCTAAGTACTGGGAACAATTTCAGTGCAAATGTCATCTCTAATAGTTCTTAAACCATCAGTTTGAGCTTTTAAAAATGCAGCAAGATATATATCCTACTCTTCTGGTTTGGTTCTGACGCTGCATAAGCGAGGTCATTTCAGGTGATCTATATTTAGAGAAAGATCTTAGTCTCCTGAATACTACACTGTAAAAACCCTGCATAATTGACTGCTACAGGGAGTGAATCCAGCTCATTATTTGAATTACACATCCATCTGTTTCAGTCAGGGGGGTTTACAAAGAGCTTGCAAGAGCTAGTTGAAATTGTTAAATAGCACATAGGATAATTTTAAACTATAGAAGAAGTTTATTATGTACTTACTTTTGTGAATCAGCAATTTTAAAGGAGAGGAAAAAATGTTTATTCTGTAATCCAGGGGTTTTAAGGAGCTCATACCATCCTCTTTTTTGTCCCTGGACTATCCATTATCCTGAGCCAGGAGGTTGTGTATTCCTTGCCCCTTTGCTTTCCAATTAATTTACTGTGTTCAGTTTAGCTTTCAAGTAATTTTTTCAGTATTAAATGTTTAAACAGTGGTTTTAAATCTTAACTTACATAAAAAATATATTAAAATATATTACAAATATATCTCTTTTGGCCATGCATTTCTCTAAAATATTATGGAAAGGAAGAATGAAAACATTTCTTGCTATAGATTCGTGTAACATTTTACGAGCATTCAATTTCTTTATGTTTTGGCTACTAAGAGATTGGGCAGATTTTGACTATGTGATTTTATGCAATCCATTAATATGGCTCACATATAGAAATATCCATTTACTGTCTTCTTTTCCTTGCTCTTTGTATTAGCTCCTCCAAGCTGAGGCTCTCACCATGCCTGATGCTGAAGTGCAATCCATTGTGCCTTGCCTTTGATCTTTTACAAAATCACAACCTGATTTTCATAATCTTGAATTTCCTATGATCTCAATGCCTCTCCTTCCAAACACCGCAGAACCCATACCCCTGCACGTGGCCTTGCTATTTTTATTACAAAAAAAGCCAAATTTCCCCAGACCTACTTCAGGACACTCTTACTTGGGGATACTTTTGCATCTTTTAGATTATAGATGAGGTGGGAATTACCCAGTAAATATGCACTTGTGTCATCTATTATTAAAACTCACAGACACACCATTTTATTTCTGTCCAGAAGAATGGATTGAGATACCATGAATTTCTCTTTTTTTAACCACAGAAAACATGTCAACCCTAACCTACCAAATATGCTTTACCTTCATTCTTTGGCTTGCTTAGGAGCATGTTAGCACAACAATTAAGTATAGCAACCTTGTTATTCACACAGAGATAAAGTGCAGGGACAGTCATTTATGATACCATCCTCACAGAATTTTTGTCCAGTTAACAATAAAGCACAGATGTTATGAATCCTGGTCTACAGATTCAAAATTACAACGTACAGTTAACATTTCCACCCCAAAGAGATATTTTCCCAACAGAAATGTACACATTTTTCAGATGGGCCTGCCATTACCTCTTTGATTGTCCTCCTTCAATCATGTTGGCATCAGAGCAGGTCTCTTACACACCTACAAGGTCACAAGTCTTCTCCACAGCTCAGAGGAGACAGGACAGCTTGCAATATCAGATGAGCTCATATTCTTCAAATGGAGCAGAAGGAGAAGTGCATCTGAGGGGTGCAAGGCATCAGCATTCCACTCTGCCCATGCCCACAGTATTGCTTGTGAGGGTCAAGATGCAAAGGTGAACCCTGAAGAGGAGTCAGACAGCCTCTCTGTGACCCACTTAGTTTTCAATGACTGTCAAGAGAGCAGAATTACTCAGGCTATTACCTGTCCATGCCTTCATTCACCCATTCTCTTTTTTTGCCAGTTATTTACATAACTTTCTTGAATAAGCAATGTCTTAAAACAGGTCTTTGAAATGACTCAGAGAACTAATGCTTGTCATTCAGCAGGCCAGTGCTGTGGCCCATAAGTCCACCTGTCCCCAAGAAATTGCAAGGTTAGACCAGCCATACGCCTTTTCTCAGCAGAATGGCAGGTTTCCAGATTGACTGCAGCTGACAATGCCTACACTTCCAGCTGTGGTGAAGGACAGAAAATGCCCATGTGAATCCCTCTTCTTTTACATTAAATGGAAATGAGACAAAGATATAAATAACTGCACTCTGCAGAACCAGGCTTCAGATGGATCAGCCTTGATTTTAATCCTTGAAATGTCATAACTGTTGCAGACTATTCTGCATAGTGGTTTTGGGGAAATGTAGAAAGGCTAGAGGTGTTCACTTAGTGTATATCTGATACCCATTTTTTCCCTATCATTAGAAAGGAAAACTGCTGCTTCATGTAGCCTCTGAATCACAGCAACATTTCTGAGTGCAATGTTTCTTTCTATATTGATTTGTTTCTGTACTGAGCTGAACTGTTCTGATTCCCTTGTAAATGGCACATTATTTAGTGCAAATGTCACATAGTCATTCTCAGGAATACAGATATTATACAATATCTGAGACAGCTGTACTCAACAAAATTTCTCAAGAAGTGCCATTCCCTGAGAATACATACATCTGATCATAGAATATATAGATCTGTTTCTCTGCAAATATCATTTCAGACACTCATTAACGAAAAGAAAAATCAACTGTTCTGAGTAATACTTAGGGTTCTGAGAAATGCACACCTAAAGAAAAGAGAGTTTTCAATCTCTTAGTTTCCAGATTGAACATTGGAAAAAAGTTTGTACAAAGAAGCAGTTCCTCTGAAAAAATCCACTGAATAAAACTGAAAAATTAAACTGTAGACATTAGTTCCTACTAAGCTTAATAAAACTGGACAAATAAATATCCAAAGTCATAGGCTGCAGCATGGGAAAGTATTTAACCATACACTTTTAGGAAAGTATTTAGATTCAGGCTGCCATTTAAGTTTTTGATTAGTTCAAGGTACAGTATAGTCTGGTGTTTTTCCTTCCGAATTTTGACACATTATTTACAATGCCTGACATTATCTCAGTCATATTTCATTGAGACACCTGAGATACTTTATCAGCAGAGCACAAGACATCTGAATGGTGCCTGGAATATGGGTCAAACACCAGTTGCATGAAAAGGAGCTGGCTCCTCCAGGCTGTTCAGCATGGCAACAAAACTACTACTGCCTTTTGTGCCTGAAGCCTTGGGTTCAGGCACCTCATCTGTTTATCTGAAATGGGGAGTAAAGCTCAATCCAGCATGGAAGTCTGCTTATTCCTCTCACACTTCTGGGTGCAGACTATTTAGGCTGCCAATCCAATAAAAACTCACTTACAATGCAAGAAAAGTATATTTTTTTTAAATTTTTTATTCAAAAGAAAATTTTTAACAATTTAAGAAAAAAAAAAAAAGAACACATATTTCAGACCACTTTATTGGTATGGAAAATGTTAGCTCATAAGATCACACAATTGCATATTATTCTACATGACACAGAATTTCTATATATTAGGACCTTTAAAGCAGACACTCAGTATTCCATGGAATTTACCAGTTTGGAAACAAAAGATTCACAACACTTTGAAAAGTTCTGAATAGACATTCGAAGTTCAAGGGGAAGGCTACCCTTGTTAAAAGCCCCAAGCAGCTGAAAAACAGGCTTAGAATCACTACAGTACTCCATACTCCTGCATTGTGCATTGTGAGCACAACCTCCCAGTAATTCAAATGGGACTGGATGTATCCATACAGTTCCACGAGATAACTCCAGTTACTGATGCTTCTGGACTTATTCAGATCCTGTGTTTGGCTGGAACAATGTTGTGTACATCAACCCTACCAAAAAAGAAAAGATACTTTAGGTTGTTGGAGTTCTCTGACAGCTCCTTTAGGAAATAATACAAAAGTATATATTATTTATATAGAAGCCAGCATGTCAACACATTTTTAGATAACTCTCAGTACATTTTTCTTTTTAGCAATGGAAACTACAGAATAAATTATATATGACAATTGTGGCTATTCTAAGAAACTTGCTATTGCACAACTGACAATCTACAAATTAGATGTAAAATGCTGCATGGAATTGATATTTCTTGGTAAACTGTGTATGTTCCTAACTATTTTGTGCCACTATCCGTATAAAACTAAAATTAAATCTACTCAACATAGCCTTCTGTAGTCTGACAATATCTGTCCACTTGGTGCACTTTCTGATGTCCTGAGGTGGTATGCCAGATGTTAGGGAGGTTGTATTTTACTTCAAAACCTGCAGGTAGAGAGCAAACATATTTTGCTATGCATACCATCTGGTACCTGTTTTTTACCAGAGAACAGAGTGTGTTTAATCATTAAATCAAATCCTGTAGTAGTTAAATCAAATTAATTCATACGGATATATACATTTTCCCCCTATGGTCTTTCCTATCAAAGTAATCTAGTTACTTTATGTGACAGCAAATGAAGTCACTGGACCAAATTCTTCCCTTAGATACACATAATCAACAGGAAGTTGGTAGGATTGTAAAATGTAAATGCTCACAAGATGATCAGATATGAACAATAACTATGTTTAACAAAGGTACCTTACCCACATGGCAAAGCACTATTTTCTATTTTTCTATTTTGATCCTAATTATTAACTTTTATCTATTTCTCTGACAGTTTTAATAAACAAAGGTTTTTTTTTAAGAACAAATAGATTTTAGAGCTGTTGCTTCATAACCTGTTCTGTCCATTCTTCACTTCACTGGTCTCTGCCCTCTTACTGCAATTAATGATAGGAAAAAACAGGTCAATATATATATATAGGTTGGGAGGTTTTTGTTAAAAAACTGATAAAGTACCTTCACAGAGTTTTTTGGTACAGAGAGATGTTTACCTCTCGGCTCAAGTAATATTTCCACAGGATTCTTTTCCTCATCTGGCCTGAGATGCTCATGCCATAGAAGTGTTAATCACTGTGAATTAGTTTGCAGCTTCCATCACATTTTAGATTCTGTGCTTATTTTATAAGCAAGCCCACCTTATTAGGAAGACCTATCATGTTCCCACACCGTTCATGTTCCTTTCCCAAGCAGACAAGTAGTTGCTAAAAGAAGAGAAATTGGACAGTTTGAAGAGCCTGACTTAAACAGCAGTATTAAATGATTTACAGTGGCTGAGCAACCACAGTACAGGTAAGAATGACAGTGGAAAAATTAGGGTGATTACCCAGACTAAATACAATCATTATGGCTACCAAATATTACAGGAAGATATTCTGTCAGGACAGCAGTCTGCTATGAATTTCCACATTTGTTTAACACAGACCAGCCAGAAATATTTGCTTCACAGGTAGAGAGTGCAAATGCAGCAGTGCTGCTCATACACCTTTGTGTGCAGTAGCCACTAAATTACTGAGAAGGTAATGAGAAAAGGTGATGAGAATTTTACATTGTCTTTGCTAAATCCAAAGCAATAATGAAAGCAAAGCTGTTCATTGAAATTAACCTTGCCTGAAGGCATTGTTCAATAGTCTTAGTTAAGTGGAAGAATATATTAGAACAGATTAGGTACTAAGTTTTAATTTTCAAAGGCAAATTGCTAAATTAAGCAAACTGGTCAAAGAAATTGTGCTGAAGAAGTTTCTTTTGCCAGTGAAAAAAAGGCTGAAATTTCTTTCAAGCAGATTTGCAAAAAGTACCGAGAATTTATATCGCAAACAACAACAAAAAAAAAAACTTTTAAGGAAATATTATTCAATAGATTGGTCACCTTGAAAAATGAAAACTGATTTTCTCAGTAATTTAATAAAAAAATTTATTGCACTTTGCTCAATAAATCAGTACAAATTTTTACATGCATCCTTTTTTTTTGTCGAAATAAAGATAACAAGTTTAAAATTAAAATTCCTCACTAAATTGAAAACATTATTTGGTGGTTAGAAAAAGTGGACCTGCAAAGCTGGGAATTGGTAATCCATATAAATAATTTTGCAGAAGCTAGAAGGCTGCAATTAGATGCATATCTCACTTTTCCCCTTGATATCAAGCTCTCTTCAGGTGTCACCACACTACATATGGAGAATATTTTTTGAATTCCCAGTTCTTTCACCTTCAAGATTTTTACATAATGAGATTCACTTCTATTCATCTGGTTTTGCTCAGAAAAGATTATGAATTACCCATTACTTTCTTATAAGCATCCTTGGGTTGGATTCGAGTGAATAAAGCCAAATAATGGACAAAAATTCCAAATGTTTCTTCTTGCCCAGAGTTTTAGATAGTGGTCATACCCTCCTGACATGAAAGTAGCCTGCATCTGAATGAGTTCTTGGTCCTAAACCATAGCACCTTCAACAGCACCAAATGCTGGCTCCATGCACAAGTGCCACAGCAAGTATGAAAATTTCAACATGAATGAAAATGCTGCATGATTTTCAGGGAAATTATAATTTCCTACACAATCCAAAGTTTCTGCTAGTCTTTTAGGTGCTGATAGCAGGACTTCCAGGTGCTGTCAGATTTTGAGCTGTTTGCAGTCTCTGACCTGAGGTGAGCAGACAATCCTCCACTGTGGCTAATCCTGCACTAGAAGTACTGGCTGTCTCTCTGCCTTGTCCTTTCACTGATCTACAGGCTTAATTCACTCCCAGATCTTGCTTTATTTTTCCAGGATATTTTTAGAGTCATAAACACCTCTGTAGGCATAACAGATGAACCTGAAAGTGGAGAGAACTGATGCTATTTTGCTTTTCTTATACTTCTTTATGTGCAGCACTGTAAGACAGAGGGTGAGAGAACGATGTGTGAAACCTATTTAATTACAGGTTCTTACCTGGAATAAATTCATTCAAAGCAAGAATGTTTAATATAACAATTTTATTTGCTAAACCACACTAAGGAAGTTTTTGGACCAATTAGCTCAAGATCTCTTTCAAACAGCTTTAGCTGCTTGCTAAGACCAGAGGTAGTCTTTTGGCCATTGTGCTTTGTTATAGGAATGTCAGGAGAAGACTTTGAATTATATTGATGTGATTTAGTGCTGACTGATTTAGAGATTATGTGATTTAGTAATGTGGCTTATACATGAGCTACAAAGGTGAATGATGATGAACCTGGCAAAGCTGAGTTACTTAATGACTTAGATGTGACATGTGTGACACTTATGTGTGAACTTATGTGTGATATATCAGTTAGCAGATTCCAATAGATGCTTGAATATCTTCCTAGTAATTACAAACAAGGGTTCACCAACTATTAAGGACAGAGCACTAGAAACTAATAAGATGCTGATTTTTAACTGCTAGGGCTTTGGTTCTCCTCTAAGTTTTAATCTAGACTCTGGCAATTATTTTCCTGATGTTTTGTAACTTATCTTTGCCATATTTTTTCCAACCTGGCAGCCACAGACTGCTATTTGCACATAAGATATCAAAAGCTAGTTCATGAAAAAAGCTGTGTCTAAAGAAATAAGAAACCTCACACATTCAAGAAAGGAAACAAAATTAATAAGCCATAGAGGAGCAACTAAAAGTTGCTACAACAAAACATCCAATTTAAGATTATTGTTATTTTTATGACATAACATGAAACATTTTTCATAAAACTGATGTTTTTTTCATAAAACTGATGAGGCCTCTTGTTTTATCATGGCCCTGTAATGACAGGGAAAAAAAGGATTTCACGTCACGATTTTCCCTTTTATAACAGTGTAGTCCTACCAAAATCTAAAAGTTCATGGAAAACCCACAGTACACTGGGGGGAGAGTCCCCAAATTGCCTGCAGTGGAATAGAACAGAACCTGTGTTCAGTTAAACTGTGGCCATTGAACCTTAGTAGGATTGCACAGAGCAGACATTACAGGGGTGGTGTGGCAGGATGGCCAGGCTCATTGCAGCATCTGAGCAGAGCTGTGCACCTGCAGCATGGGAATACTCCCAGTGAGTGAGGGAGTGACAGCAAAGTGTAGAGGGACTAGATAGCTCACAGAGATGTACAGATTTCCTCAAAGCACTCAGGTCTGTAGAGTAGCTAAACAAGTATAACTGCCAAATTCCACCGGTGTGGTTGCACAGAATAACCCTTAAATAAAGGTGACTGCATTTTCTCTCACTGTGATAACAAGACATTCTGCTGTGCCATGGGGCTGAGCCATTCACTTTCCTTAACAAGTGTTTCTGTCATTAGCTTTTAAAGTCACCTGAATGAAGTCAAAAGGAGCCTATGGCTAAGCAGCTGTCGAAGAACTGTGCACATAGAAGGCCTAGGATGCCTGTGCAATGAACAGGACTTTTTAAAATGTTTCCTTTCACAAGGATTTAAAGGACAACTTCAATACATACACACACACACACACACACACACACACACATATATATATATATTAAAGTCTTTTGACACTCATGTGAGTTTAATGTGGAGCTAGCAAATTGACCAAAAATGTGAACGGAATAAAAAAAAAAATTAAAAGCTGTCTTACTCATTTTGAGGTGTCATACAGCTCTACAGTTCATATTGCTGTAAAGCTGCAACAATTGTGCAACAGAATAACCTGCATTATTTTTAATGACGTTACCTAGTTGTAAAAAACAGTGCCAGATTTGATTCTCTGCTGACACGGTGAAAATGTAACTTTACACAGTCTACTAATATCAGTGAAGTTATCCCCTCTGTTCATGGGTGACAAGTGTCCAGACCACAATGGACAACCCACACTGCAAGTATTTCTGCATATTTTTCTGTCATTTAGCTGTTGATGTCCTTGTCCTTTCCACGTCTGTTGCACTTACTGCACTGCCTTTGCAAGAGGGCAGGCAGTGAGCTGCTGCTTCCCAGTGATCTCAGACCTGCCATCTGAAATAGAACATTGCAAAATTTTTCAAGTAGACATGGCTGGGGTTCTAACAGAACATTCATGAGAGACATTTTATATGCTCTGAAATACCTTCTCCTGTGCCTGTCAACAGCCATCGAGCTGAAAAATAGGGACAGAGTTACAAGTGCAAGGGTTGAGACAGCCTAGCATTTGAACTAACCAGATTAATAAAATGAATTTAAACAGAAAAAAGTAACAAAATAAAGCGACCTGTTCCTTCATGGTTTTAGGAAAGTGTAAATCAAAGATGTCAAAATTTTCCAGATTTTAAGTTTTTGCTGCATTCTTTAAATAACACAGCTGTCAAAAGGAATAGAATAATGGAAACTACACTATATATAAAAGGGTAATTTATTTTGCCTTTTAAATGAAAACTTTAGATGCATATTGCCCACAATGCTCAGAAACCCTACTGCCTTTACAGAAATCATGGCATTCTTCCTGTTGATTTGGCCACAGACCTTAATGTCTCGATCCAAGAAAGAAACTTAGTGTATGCCTTTGAAGGACAGAAGCTGTTTTGTTAGCTGGGAATAGGATCTAAGGGTGTTGATAGGTATGGGATCCTAAGAGTGGTGATAGTTATGGGATCTAAGAGTGCAGAAGAACCAGCCAAAATGTTTTAAGTCACTGGCTCCAGGTCTCAGATCCTCTTCTCTGCAGGAGACTCCTCAGGACTGAATTCTTTGACAAGTGTCAAGCCAACTTTCACTCATGTTATTGTGAAATTCTTCCACTTAGTTGAGGAAAGAACTGACAAAAAGTAATTGACTAACCTTACATAATAAGCAGAAAAAGCCTTCCCTATTTGCACAGATCAACTTCCTCTTTAAAAATCTCATCATTGTAGTAAATCTCCTTCAGCACTTTGAAAGCTGTTAGAGGATATTGCACAGATACATCTGCAACAAATTCGGTTTTTTTATCATGCATTTCTGCTATAAGTTCTCAGAGAATCACTGGAAAGATTCTAAGACCTGCATTAGTACCTGACAAAAGATTTTTATGTGATCAAAACTCATCTGCACACCCACAAAAGAGAGAGAGATTAACAGCAGGTGAGGAAACTCAAAATACACCCTTCCCAATTACTGCCCCACCCACCACAGGAGCCATAAAATACTCATCTCTATAAGACCAGAGAGGTGCAGGAGTGCAAAAGCAAGGAGAGGACCCCAGCTAAAGATTCAAAGGAGGGATTGCTCTGTCTAGGCTTCTCTCAGAGCTGCCCTAGGAGAGCCTCAGCACCAGAGTCTGAATATTAAGGCCAGCAGCATGAGTTATGACTACAGCATCATTTGGTGGTTTTACCCTAGCTGAGGTGTGGGGAATGTGCCTAAGAGTATGGGACATATCATGGGATGCAAGAGAAGTTCATTTCAAGATTTATTCTGGGATGTTTAAGGGACAAGCCAAAGGTGGGGAAAGAAAGAGATCTAGACAATTTTGGGAGGAACAAGTGTGAGGATAAGAAGAGACAAGGAGGCCAGTCCTGCACAGTTTTCTCCTGGTATGCTTCTCTGGCCAGAGCTGCACCTGAGCCACTCAGCCTGTCCCATCTTCTTTCAAAATTTCTTTCAGTGAAGGACTCTCTGCTGAGTGTGGCTGGGTGCCAGCAAATGCAGTCAGACCACGAGTCAGGAATTCCATGTGCCTGTGTGGAAGCAACTGGAGAGGCTTGAGTGAATGAAGCCCAGTGGCAGCTTTGGGTATGCATATGTGTGTGAGCCTCAGTGTGAGTGCAGGCTCTGCACCAGCAGCTGCAGTGAGGCTGCAGCCTCAGGTATGTGCAGGTGACAGCACCCAAGGAGACTGAGATCTAGTGGCAAGTTGGTCATGTATATATGTGTATATATATATAAATACGTGAATATATATATATGTACACACACACATATATATATTCTCACTAGAGTATCTCCATCCTACACAACAGATGGAAGTGGGATGAGCTCCATGTGAGTGTTCTGTGTCTGATCTGTGTAGCCAGCCACGTTTATGTGTAGTGTTCTGTGTGTGCACTCTGTCTGTGTGCATCCTGGGAATATCTCTCCAGTCTCACTGCTGGTTGGACCTGGGGCATGAAGCTTACCCATTTCAGGGGTATCAGATCCAGCAAAATATAAATTCACCACCCAATATGTTAACATTTTTTAGTGACAATCTAAATTCATTGCCCCAGTTCTTTAAATACTTTAAGTTACTCTCTTCTGGCACTTATTTAATTATTGCATTGATAAAATCTGTTTAAAAACCCAATTCAAAGTATTTCTAGAGTGTGCAGGCAACTATATTTTTTTCCTTAGGAAGTCCTTTAAATTTGAGGATATTTATCTATTAAAGTATTTTCATCTTCAGTGTTGAACTATCCTGGAGCTCTGAGTATGATGAGTACAAGAAGTTTTTAAAAATATTTTTAAAAAATAGCACAGGGACAATTATATATTATGCTTATCAGTAGCAAAAAGGAAGTTCAGGAGGAAGTTCGGGGTTTTTACCTATAGTGGGATTTTTTTTTTTTTTTATAAATATAGGGGAACTTTTTAGAAAATGGTAATCTTATTGTCTTTCTTCTCTCTAGTTTGCATGTGACATTATTTTCTTTTCCAGACAAGTCTAAGGATTTCTAATTGACATCAACAGGGCCATCCTCACATTTCCTTAGGTAGAATTTAATGTGAAATATGTAATTCTGTAATGAGTCAGCATTTCTGGATAAAAGTACCAACATAAAGAATTTTGCAGTGTATATCTCTTAGCAACTGAGAAATTACAGCCTTCATTTCATTTTAAAACCCCTTTGTTTAATAAACCTCTTTTCTTTTTTTTTTTTTTTTTATTCACTATGGAGTGAATACCTGAATTATCAAGGCTTGCCTTGGACTCTTGGTAATTCAGCTGTCTTGCACAAGGAAAGCACGAGCTATTGTTCTGATGGATGGTGAAAGGATCCCTGGACGAGTGAGAATTAGCAAATGCCAGGGTCTCTGGGTTGCTGAGCCCATTACAGCCCCTGCAAAGGCACCAGCAGCAGGAGAGAGCAGCGAGTACAATCGCAGAGCTCAGAGAGCTGCTGGGCCCAGGGAGCGGTCACATATGCGAGGTGACAGGCGCCTCTGAGAAGTGAGGGCGGGGTGAAGGCAAGGACAAGCACAGCTTTTCTTCCCACTTCTCCTTAGCAGCAGAAAACTGGCAAAGCCAGCTCTTCCTGTTCTCTCTCCCTCCCTCCCCCGTGGTTTTGCTTAATGCTGCTGAACAGGCTGGAGCCAGTTTTGTGTTCTCTAGCTCCTGAGGATATGAGCCACTGTCCTGGGTAAAATCCGAGACAGCAGCCTTGCTTGGATGGGAGTTTTCCCTCTTGGTAGGTATTGTGTGAAGAAATGCTGGCCAAAACAAATTAGAGAGATTAGCTCTTTTAATAGTTAAGTAAGTCATACAGTACCTTCAAGACAGACAGATAACCAGTGGCAACTCAGGTGTTAATTACAATTAAATATTTTCATACAGGGTTGCGACAGCCTTGCAGAAGCTCTCACAGTCCCAGAGTATCATTCATAATCTAGCAGGGTACATTTCTAAGCAAAACTCTTTGAATAGGACTGGTAGTCCAAACACAGTTCCATTTTTGTATTTTTGTTTCAGAAGCTCTCACATTTGCTAAGGAGACAGCATGGTCAAGGACCTCCTGACCATAATATTGGCAGAATTCCTTTCTTTCTCCTTTTTTCAAAGCAAGGTCACTGTAACAAATATTCATAGGTTTTCAGTATTGAAAGGAATCAAATATCCAACCCTTGGCACACTGTATTGCTATAAACTCTAATACTGCAAAGTGTAAGGTTCTATTCCAATGGTGCCACAGTTTCAATGTATCAAATTTGACACCTTTTCAATAAAATAGGCTAAATTTAGATAACCATATGCTCATGCTGACAAACTAGCTTCTCCCTGATATGTGTTTTCATGAAAGAGTACAAGAGGGCCTCAAAGTTTAATTAGCCCTAAATTAATTCAAAATATTGTATTAATTTATGGTAGAAAGGTCAAACTGAGCAAACAGCAGGAATGAATATTTTTTACTCTGTACAAAGATATTTTTTACTCAATGCACAAAAATTCAGCTGTAAAAATTCCATTAATGTTAATAGGAGTCATGCTGCCAAGTTCAAAAATCAGGCTATAAATATTTTATCTGTCTATCCTCTTACTGCGGTCTAATAGAACTTGTACAATTAAAGGCCCTTCTCTCTTGACTACCTGCTAAGCAAAGCTGAAGATTACACCCATAAGAACAAAGAAGCCCTAGTCTGCACTGGGGCAGCCTCACCTTGAGTCCTGTGTGCAGTTTTGGGCACCACAATACACAAAAGACATGGAGTTGTTAGAGAGTGTACAAAGGGGAAGGCTCTGGAGGGCAGCTGAATAAGGAGTGGCTGAGGTCACTTGTTCTGCTCAGCTGGAAGAAAAGGAGACTCAGGAGAGACCTCATTGCAGTCTGCAGCTTCCTTGTGAGGGGATGAGCAGGGGCAGACACTGGTCTCGTCTCTGTGGTGACAGTGACAGACCCAAAGGAATGCCATGAAATTGAGGGGAGGTTTAGGTTGGATACCAGGAAAAGGTTCTTCACTCGGAGGGAGGCTGGGCACTGGAACAGGCTGCCCAGGGAAGGGGTCACAGCACCAGCCTGACAGAGCTCAGGGAGTGTTCGGACACTGCTCTCAGGCACAGGGTGTGACTCTTGGGCTGTCCTGTGCAGGGCCAGGGACTGGACTGCATGATCCTTATGGACCCAGTCCCACTCAGCGTATTCTGTGACTCCATGAAGTAGTTTATCAATGGAGATGTATTTATAATACATCTGTGCTTTATAATACATTCTGTGCTTCAGTAACTTCAGATAGGCAGGTGTCGCAGCTACATTTCAATCTTTGCATCATTGTAAGAGAATTTTAAACAACTATTCGAGAAACAAAAAATGCAATGATTTTAAAGAAATCCTTCTTATTAGTAACACTGGCTTTTTCTTTGTATGACTCCCAACACTATAAAAAGATAATGTATTCACCTATGTGTTATTAGGCCATAAAGACTGATTTAATTTAGTGTATGTTATTTATAAGATCAGTGTCACTCTAAAATTCACTTCTTGCTCAATGTGCCTCATTAAACGTTATGATTCTCTTGATTGTTCATGCTCTGTGCTCCTACTGGTTCAAAGTAAGCTGAAATTTGAGCCATAGATCACATAGATGAAGGCAGATAAAATTTTCAGTCTACACTTAAATAAAAATTACATTAATAAATGCAGGAGATATATTCTAAAAATGGAATAATAATTAAATTAGTCTTTACCAGTTTTTTTAAACAAACCTCCCACAAATTAAATAAAACATAATTGGATGACTTGTACATGTTTTTGAAAAAATCTGTATTTGCTGACACTTTAAGAATTACAATAATCTGAGTTAATAAAAATAATTTAAAAAGAAAGCCAGAAAAATTAAAGTTCCCTGTAGTTGTATGAGACACAATCGAAACAATAACCAGAATATTAAATTGAAGAATACACCAAGAAAATTTGCCCCACACAGAATTAAAAAAAAATAAATAAAAATCCAAACCTCAAGTTGTTACATTAATATAAATATGTTAAATATTTTTTTTTAATGTGCTTCATAATTTTATAAACAGAGGAACTTTAAAAGTTTCATGAGAAAGAAATATGAAGAATTTCACTTTTGGAAAATTGGTACAACATATATAGCAGATGTAACAAATTATTTCCTTGGTCCTAAAAATTATGTTCCCACTTGCATGTGAGAAAATGGTGGTAAAGACTTGAATGTGTTATCTCTCTATGTATGCAAACTAAATATAGCTAAATTAACACTCTCTGGTGGGCATTTAGCAATATCAGATGTGGGCTCCTCTCAGAGCTGTACGTATGTACATGTGTGGAATTATACATGTTCTTACACAAAAAACATGTTTTGCCTGCTTTTTCAAAGGAGAAAGAAAAGACATTCCTATTGCCCATCTCTTTCTTCAGAACCCCTGAATCTCTTGCACCTGAATATCACATGCAGTGAAGATGTGGAAGCCCCTTCATTTAAGTTGTTTTGGCCTTGCAGTAACTCCATTCATAACATGCTCATCACAAGCCACCCTTTAATGTGCAGCTTTAGGTCTGGTTGCTGCATTAAAGCCTGCTTGATATCCCTGTCAAGTAGCACCTGTTTTCTGGCAGGCAGGTTTTCTGGTGGGAAATGCACCACTGCTCTGTAAGGCATAAGGTGCATTTTCAAAAAAAACCCTGAAATTTGCAGTGAAGCTAGGGACATCACTATTCATGGTGGTTTTGGACATTGTAATGCACTATTTAAATTATTCAAAGTAAACCTGTAAAATTGTTGCAAATAATTTCTAGAAATATTTTACTTACATAAGAGATAATGCAAAGAATCTTCTATATTTGCTCAGAATATGTTCTGAATATGCTTTAATCCTAAACTGTCAATAAATAGGGAAAAGTAAGTCCATAGCATACCTACTTTACTTTAATGCCCACAAATCCTTATCTTTTTTCCCCCAATTTTGCTGTTATACATTTCCTTAAAGTTATCTCTTCACGATATGTACTTCTAATATATTTAAAAATCTCTGTTCAGTGTAAATTAAAAAAAAAAAAAGGATTTGACAAATAAAGCTTGTCACTGAAAAGGAAACCATCTCTTCCAAATGTAATGTTGCTTTACTGGTACAAATAATTTTCTATTTTAGCATTCCTCAAAATAAAACCCCAAATTGTTACCAAATTTAAAATAAGGAATAATTATTGTAACGTGTTTCAAAAAATAGAGCTGATTTCAAACAGAAATCTTATAACCTTTCTCTTAAAAAAAATTGAAAACATCAATCACGATTTCATTAGAAACTTCACAAAATATTTCAAAAATGAAAGTTACATTTAATTAATTATGTGCCATGAAACAGATTTATAGATAAATCATATGCAGAAAATGCTGTCTTCGGTGAATGAAAAAAAAAGTCAAGGATTGTGTAACCACTTTAGGGTGTATTAATTATTATACAGGTACTGGTAACCTCTCTATGTCCTTTTTTGCCTCATTATATATGCAAAAAATAGGTGGATTAATACCTTAATTTCACATTCTGTTGAATACAAGAGTAATTCTCACTTTGAGGGGATATCAGAAAGTAATTTTATATGTGGGTCTCCATAACCTAGAGATCAAACTCACCCTGTATTTCAGGCACCACCAAGAAAAAGCTGATGGATTTTTATGTTGTGAAGAAAAGCCTTTTAAAAGCTGTCACTTGGAGAGACACCTGCTCAGCTAAACTCTCTAAAGCAACTGGTATAGCCCATGGCCCCAGGAGTCACAGGAGAAGGGTGATTGTTGGGGGATTTTGCAGGTTGAATATCCAGTCAGGACATTGCCTCTAGTTCAGTTTCTGTCTCTGAATATGGGACTTCTGCATCCATCTCTGAAATTCAATCTGTAACACATTAATTCAGTTTAGGTAAAATCTTGTAGTGACCTTGCAAACATTTAGCTTCACCTATACATATCTATATGCATATCTATTGTTTTTAATGCAGTGCCAGGGAATACTCCATATCTGCACCTATCTAATGGACTGCTGACTCTTGATTGACTTCTTTTGTACATTTTAATAGACATAATATGAAACACTTCCTAGCACAATTTTTCTCCATAGAGATACTATCAGAATTTCATTGAGAGGATGGTGATGTTTAGGATCTGGTGTTAGTAGCTGATACTAACTTAATGTGTTTCCTGAAAGCCTACAATAAAATAGAATTTCTGGAAAGAACATTCCAAAATATCCACGGATGGGTGTGCAATATAGAAATGCTGTAATCTCTCCTGTTAATCTCATGAAATAAAAACATTTCACCCAGCTGGGAATTGACTTGGTCCCACAGAAAACTAAGACTTATCATGAAATTAATGAAGTACAGACCAGACTCTAAGTACTGAAAACATATGCCTGTGTTCTCCTCATATGACCCAATTTTTAAATTCCCATTTCTATACTTGTATACCAAACAAAGACTTCTAACCTGTTTTGCTAAAGAAGCAAGATGAAACAGTTATATTCAGGTAAAATAAAGCCAAAAGAATGCAGGCACGATGTCCACCTGATCCAACCTCTTGCCCTGAAAAAAATGTAATCTTTTAAAAATGCAGGAAAAGAGTTCTTCCTCACGTTTAACATTTCATGCACATCTTTTCCTACAGTTCTCTACACAGCAGCAGCTTTGTCCTACCCTGTTAGGTATAATGCAAGAAAAGCGTTGCACCCACTCTGAAGATTTTGAGTTTCTTCTTTAGTGGAAAACAGTGTAAAATCCATCTGACCACTTCTGTGATTCATTAATCTCAGCTGATCTCTCAGTTTTTCAGTTTTCCCTTGGAAAAGCTGAAAACCCTACATTTCTTCAGTCAGAGGTCTGTAAAACTAAACTCTTTATGGGGGCAGTGAATTCAGCTTCCCCATGCAAAAATGCTACACTTAAAAATGCAGCTAGTTTTCATTATGAAAAAAAATTTCCTCTTGAAATATTGAAAAATATTTTAACAGACTCTCCTTGTATCTTATACATATCTGGTGAAATGGTTCATAACCCCTATGTAAATAGTTTCTGAAATTCACACAGGTGTGGAAAGCACAAGATCAAGTCTATATAGAAATGAAATATTGTCATTATTTTATGTACATTTTAAAATTCCTTGAAACTACTGGTTTATTAGATCCCGTTGCAATTTTCCATAGGAGCTTAGAGAATATAGCATTAATGTCTGCATTTATCATGACACATAATGTTGTCCACGAGTGCAACAAACAATGTAAACAATGAAGAAAACAAACATTAACTCAATTTTCATTTTTAATGTTTGATCCTTACAGAGATGTCAATGGTGAGACTAATTTATTTCACTGAGGCAGGAGCAAGACCTAAGTAGCCAGTAATGTGCTCTTCAGCTTCATGTTCACTCAGTTCTGTTCAGTTAACACACTTTTCCATTGCTGTGACAATTTCAAAGCATTTATTCTGTAAATGAATAGTCAGCTTTCATGCAAACAGTCCATTAGCATTAATCATATGATTCTCACATACATTGACAAAAAAAGTGTTTGCTATATTTCCCTTGTCCATGACAAATGAGTAGTCAGTAAGAAATGAAAAATAACAATTTAAAAGGAAGGTTAGAATAACTGATCTCTTGACACATTTCATCTCTCATCTGAAATATGAAAAGCCATATTCCAAGTATGGTGGATGATGTTTCTGTTGATCAAAATATAAGTCTTTGCCTACTTTATCACTGATCCTGTTACATAAATCAGCATTTACATTTCCTGATATTCTTCTCTTTGGACAAATCCAAAGAATCCCAACGTACTGGAGTACAAATGTACAACTACATAAAAAAAAATTAAATTAACTGAGTCATTTGCATTGACTAATATAGACAGATACTTTCTAAATATTACCTTAGAATTTTAAGGTATTAAAATCTTATCGCTTTCAAGACATGCACCTTCACTAGAGTTTGACTGAAAACTGCTATGCAGCCACTGGAAAGAATTTGCAATGGGGCTTCTGCCTAACAGGAAAATACGCTGAACCTGAAGCAAAGCCCAATGAAGTTGTTTCTTCAACATTAATTTGCACTGGATCAAGCGCTTTGCACACAATCTCTCATTTCTTCAGCATTAAAGGAGTGCTAATGACTGTCAAAGAATATTTTCCCTTTCAATATCTGTTCAAAATGAGATTTTGAAAACCATCCCAGGACTCAGCAAAATGAAAATCAGACTTGGATTTGTGTGTCAAATAATAATCTTCAGAAGCTTGTTATTTTGCAGATGGAGAATTTAGCTGCCATGTTGTCCTTCTAAAAATAACATGCAGTTTTCCAGTGAGCATGCAGTCAACTAGCAATATCAGTGTGCGTTTTTATCACAAAGAATTTGAGAAATCCACCTTTACAGGTTTCTATAATCAAATCAGGAAAACTTTTAAATTTATACATAAGGAAAAATATTTTTAAAATCTTTAAAAACGTGACACATCTTTGATGCTTCACAGTGAAAGAAAAAAGACAACAGATGAATGTGGTAATGGAAAGACTATCTAAGAATTAATAAACATTTTTTAAAGTGACAATGCTGGCAAACGACAAGAATGGAATGTTAAGGTATTTGCTGTAAGCCAAGAGGAAAAGATTTATATGCATCATCTTCAAGCCAATACATAATAAAATCCATTTTCAGGCTTGACATAAAATACAATCAAAAGGCCATTTGTGACTCTGAGCCCATGTCTCCTTCTTGTGTTATAAAGTACCTCCAGATTTTCCAGCACCATTTTGGCCCTTTAAAGGGCAGATACTATGTAGTTAGAATGCACTTGTATGGTTTTTAGTCCTGATCCAACTCCTACTGTTGCCAGAGAAATATTTTCTGTTGAATTGAGAAGGAGTTTTAAAAATGCCAAAAAAAATCATTAAGTAAACCTTAGTATTCTAGTCTGTATTAAGATAATTGCTGTTAACAGAGATTAATTTGAGACTGCCCCAGTGGCTTGTCAGTAAGTTGATGGGACACGAACAACATATTTCTTAAACCAGCTGTAAGGCAGAAAAGCTGAGGTTACTATTTGGATTCCCTGATGAAAAGTTGCAATTGTTTCATTTATGGGTAAATGTATTCTGGCTATTCCTAGAGTGACCTTAGCAGCCAACTGTGTTGCCCTTAGTGTCAGCAGAAAGAAGGCTGTTGGTGTCAGTGGGCTTTGGATCAGGCTTTAAAGACAGAGGAAGCTTGCTTAAGGAGGAAAGCAGGCATAAAAAACAGTCCTGATTTCCCAGGTTTTGTCGCTTAGAGTTTAGAATACCAACAAGACCTTTTAAACCCTGAAGAATAATTGTTGTAAGTCAATTATTTTAACCCTGTAAGTTTTTTTACAATTGTATACAAGAATAAAGAACAAATTTCTCCGGCTTACAAAAAAAAAAAAAAAAGGCAAGTAAGTATTTATTTATCAATAGATACTTTAGCTGCTTTTTACACCATTGCAATGACTAAACAAATAGCATAAAATAAACAAAAAAAGAGTATAAAATCATTTCACTCCAGCTGGTATCCCAAGACAACCTTTTGACTAAGTACAGAGTTAGATGTTTCAAGTATGGCACTTATACAAATAAGAGCAGAGAAAAGATGATATATTCACAGTTAAATGCAATGAACTCTCTTCCTTTGGTATGTGTGTCATCATAGGTGATTGTAGGTAAATGCATAACTCAGCTGGCAGGAACCAACTCCATCTTATTATTATGCACATATTAGGGAATCAATCAAAATGTACTGAGATATTCTGCAGATCACAACTAATGCAAGATGTTTAAGGTCTCTGGTGTGTGTGTGTGTGTCTGTGTGCCTGTTTGTCTGCATGTCTGTGTGTGCGGACAGGCAAAGAAAAAATGGCAAAATTATATTCAGCATTTATTTTTAGCATGACTAATTGATGCACAAACCATGATAGAAAATAGCTAGTGATACACACCAGGAATGAAGTCTGTGATTTAGACGAACAAAATAAGACATCTGTGAGATACGTGAACGCAGATATCCTGACTGAGCTGTGGTTAGGTTCCTTACAGTGTGCTTACCTTCCTTTTAAAACATGCTTATGCTTGCACATTGCAACAGTGTCCCCCACCCCACCCCACCCCATATAGAGTATCCTTGCAGAGTTTTTTGATATGAACATTCTACACATTTACAACAATTAGACAGTTCAAACTGTAAACATCCTAATGACGACCAAAAAGCTGCTTCACTGACAGATAAAACCCAATCATTAGAAAGAAAAGTAGGAATAATAGTAGCTGTGCTGTAAGGCTAGGTCAAGCATGGTTTTATAGCTGTTTTTTCAGTCTTTTATATAGCGCTGCATTTTGCAGGTAGTTCAGTAAGTGGAGATCCAATACCTTAATGGCTTTCTTGGTGGTTTGATAAAATGCTTGCCTAAGCAATGTACCTTTCTCTAATGGTATCTGGGTCTGTTCCACCTGGCACAGTGTTTCAGTTCTGTCACAGCCTCACACATAAGCTGAGTCACTTGACTGAGTCCTGCCGAAGTTAGGCATGCTCATTCTTGGCAGGTCCTTATTTCTGATTTCATATATGGATTTCCTTTTTGCCTGTACTCCTCTCACTGCCATTTTGATCTTTCTCCAGCCCAAGTGGTTCAGTTCTGCCAAATTAAGCACCACACAAATCCCACTGACAGCAAACATGAATACCAAGAATACAGTCTTCTCAGTGGGTCTAGAAACATAGCACTCTACTTCTTTAATGCAAGGGTATCTGTCACATTCGTACATGGAAGGGACATTGAATCCATACAGAAAATACTGTCCCACTAAGAATCCAATCTCTAGGGCATTTCGAAAGACCACTTGGATGATATAAAATCGAGAAATGCCTTCTTGCCTCCTCATCTTTGATTTTGTAGTTCTGATAGCAGGATTGGGGATTTCCTTCACTTCTAAGCAGTCTGGTTCTGCCTCTTTGGTGGAGTTCTCAGTGTTTTGCAGCACCCCATTGACAATCGTGTTCTTGATTTTCTTACTGTCCTCACGCTTCATTGAATCCTGGTCCCTTTCCAAGGTAAGGAAGACAGTGGAGTACCTCCGTTCCCTTTGTTTAGCAGACTGGTGAACGGAGTATGTTATGAAGCACAGGCTGGGAGTGCACACCATGATGATCTGGAACACCCAGTACCTTATGTGAGAAATGGGGAAAGCCTGGTCATAACAAGCCTGGTTGCAGCCTGGCTGCAGCGTGTTACAGACAAACATCGTTTGCTCGTCATCGTACACCGTCTCCCCTACAATGGCCACAATGAGAATTCTGAAGATCACCACCACGGTCAGCAGGATCCTGCAACAGAGAAGCCCGTCAGTGCGCGCCGCCGCCGCGCGGCCGGGAGCTGTCCAGTGCTGACCGGGCCCCGGCGCGGCGGCACCGAGCACCGCCACCGCCACCGGCACCGCGCACCGCCACCGCCACCGCCACCGGCCCCGGCACCGCCACCGGCCCCGCTTTCGGGGGCTGTGCGGGCTGTGCGGCATGGTCTCGGCGCGGTCGTGTGCCCCATACCGCGGCCGGCGGTCAGCGCTGGCCCCCGCCCGGCCCCTTCGGCCGAAGGGCGGTCACACGGGCCCCGGGGCCCCGAGAGCGCGGCCGGGAAAGGAGCGGGGCTGCGCCGGCAGCGGGACCCCGATGGCAGTGGGGTCTCCCCGACGACCGTCCGGTGCCCCGTGGCTCCTCGGGGACAAGGACGGCGGCGCTTGCGGTGTCCCCGCGCCTCCGCGCCCCGTGCCGCATACCAGCCTCCCCAACACACACACACAGACACAAACAAACACAAACACACGGACTGACACACACACACACACACACACACACAAACACTCACACACACAGCACACGCGAGTTCCAGGGACACCCCGAAAGAGCCCGGCCGAAGGGACCCACCGTGCGCCGCTGACCTCCCGGCCGGCCGGCTCGGACAGGAGGGGATCCCCCCCGTGCTCCCCGGAGCTCTCCCGCGACCCTTACCTCCCTATCATAGTAGAATGCTGCTGCACGGCAGCTTCCAGTAGCCTCTCTAGAATAGTCCATTCCCCCATCGCTGTTCATCCGGAGACAAAGACTTTGGCAAGCGTAGGGGATCTCTTCACTTCTTCCTTTTTTCACCCCTCCTTTTTTTTTTTTTTTTTTTTTTTTTTTTTTTTTTTTTTTTTTTTTTTTTAATCGGGGGAGGGAAAACAAACCGAAGAGCAGCCCGTCTCTACTGCCCGCAGTCCTGTAGCGGGAGGGCAGCTGCAGCCGGCTGCCCTGCCGAGGGTTCCCAGCTAGGCTCGGCTCGGCTCGGCTCGGCAGTCGCCACCGGCCCGGCCCGCTCGGCTCGTGGCGCGGCGCGGCGGGCGGACCGGCGGCGTGGAGGGAGGAAGGTTGGCTTTAATGTCTTGCTGCCTCTAATCTGCCTTTAAGTAGTCTCCGCTTGCGTCACTGACAGGTTGGTGGAGAGCAGCCAAAAGCAGCGCTCGGATTTTCTCATTTTTATTATTCCGGTGAATACAAACAAATAAATGCAATAAAAATAAATGAAATAAATAAAAGGAGGAGGAGGGAGGGCGGAGGAAGGGCTGCCCCGTCAGGCACGAGGCTCATTGTGCAGCCGGGTGCCTCCTTGCCGGAGCGCCCCGGCCGGGCGCCCGCTGCCCCTCCGCCCCCGCCCGCCGGCACACCCCGCGCTCCGCCCGGGAGCGCAGCCCCGCCGGCACCGGGCGCTGCCCCGGCTGCCCGTCCGAAACGCTGCTCTAGGGCGGGAGGGCGGCACGGCGGCCCCTCCAGCCACGGGCCCCTGGCCGAGGGTCCCCAGGGGTTGCTGGGCTTTGCCTAAGTCCTAGAGATCCAAACAGCGGTGGAATACAGCAGTGACCTTACTTGTTAGAACTGCTAAGCTCTGGAAGATATTTGACTTCAAATTGCATCTTTATTCTCCCCTGATTGCAGTTATAAGAATCACTGCGGGGAAACGCAGCTCATTTATACCCGTTTCAGAGAATTCTGATACTAAGATTGTATTTATGCTAGAAAAGACACAAAATCTTCATACAAAGCATCTCTAAACAGTACAAGAAAAAAGTATCTTGAATAAATCCCTGCATTATAATCAGTCTGTGTATTTTATTCCCATAAACAACCGTGCTTAAAATAGGGTTTTTTTTATTTTACAGATACCCTTACAGATTGTATCTGAGACATCACCAAACATTTCCACACAAAACATTGGTACCAATTGGAATTGACTTCTCCAGTGAAGCAGTGTAAAATATATTCTCGTATGCTGTATATTTACAAAATAATTGAGTAAACCTTCACACCTGCTCAACTAATCTCATTAAAGAACAACATAAGAAAAATTCTTATTGGTCTTATCGTAATATTCCTACCATTGAACTCAGTAAAATCAAATTCTTTCTAAAGCAGAACTGCATAGGTCATAATAAATAGTGTAGTCCTTTTTTCACTTTTTTTTTTTTTTTTTTTTTTTTTTGCAGCTCATGAACCAATTCCATGTTACATCAAAGATGTTAAGTGTTTTCTGCATAAATGGGACCATGCTCCATCTGTGCAAGAAGGCATCTGTATGCTTTAGACTCCCCAAGGTTTGCTGTCTTTTCATTTGGACTATGCAGATGGTCTCTGCTTCACGTGATACTGGGTCAGTTGACTGATTGAATTAGGAAAGTATCAAACAAGAGAGGGTAAGGGAATACACAAAAATTTCACACAGAATTTGAGAGATTTTTATTCTCTCCCAGTCAAGAGTCTTTGGCTTTTTGTTTATTGCTTCTAAAAATTGCTGCTGCAACACCAAAGCTAAAAAGAAGAAGTTGGAGTTTGATTTGGTTGGTTTTAAGAGGACTGTGGTATCTGTCCAGCTACCCTGGCAACTGAGTGTCTCATATATACCAGAATTGTGTGTTTGCAGCTGGATCTGAAAAAGAGAGAAATAAAAGCAGTAAGGGAAGCAGTAAGGCATGTGTAGAAGGAGAGAGGGCAGGGAATATGCTAAGAAGCTAATGACAATAATCCTATTTAGCACACCAAACAGAGGGAAAACACACGATAGAAGTCGCTGTAGAGAGGAGAGAAGATTTTGGTTCATAGACAAATAACAGAATTTCTACAAAGGAAAGCTGTTCCCTGATACTGGGATAGAAAACTCTTATCTGAGCTTTTAGGACCCTTAAACGAAAAGGAATTGCATTCTGATCATATCAAAAACAGGTCTATTAATTAGCAGTTAGTCAGTGTTTGTTGTGTTCCTGATAGCCCAGTCATGAAAACAAGGAGGGGAAATATCATAAATGAATGCTGAAAACATATAAACATTGTTATTAAATTGCTTTTGATTTAAAAATGGTTTAAGGTTAAATTCTTTCAGACCTTCTTTTATAGGAGTGGGATCTCATTCTGGAATACCTGACATCTCCTTTTTCAGCAGTAACACTACCCTGCAACCATATTCACACATAGGATAATTGGCCTTTCTCTTGAGAAAATTTACAGGACTTCAGACCTTGGTGAGTTTTGAAAAAAAAAAAAACCAGTGAGAAGGCCAACATTCATTTTACGTGGCTAAAAATTTCAAAGGAATTTCTATATCTCAAATTTACATGTATGATTTCCGAGGCCATGAATTTCTGTCCTTTATCTGAGGCCTGACTTGCTGTCAAAATAGAAGTAATAAGAATCAATGTGATGTTCTCTGAATGTCTTACACAACAGTAAAAAGTGTGTGAAGAATGCAATTAACTGCATTTTGATTATCCTTTATGTGTGTAACGGCAACCTCTGGACTTATCTGACAAATTGTCTAAATCAAAAAGTGCTCAGACTATGTATAGTCATGACTGTAAGTTGTAGACATAAGGAGATTTTCAGCTTCTAAAGGTTCATCTTAGTTTTTACACCATTCCCCTGAATGTTTCAGCCAATAGTAAAGCCAGGATTTGCAGAGCAGCAGAGCACCAAAAATGCTGTGAATGAATATTGCACAGTGTACACATTCAGATTGGAAACCCATGCTTACATTTCATTCAAAAGCATTCAGGATTGTCAAACTTTGGATCTCCTGGCTTATGAAGAACTGTTTCCTAATGAAGCAGTGATAACTGTTTGCAACAGGGACAAGCTTGTCGTGTTCAACATTTTTTATCTGTTGCATAGAAAGGAAAAAAATCAGCTTGCTATGCCACACATAGGCTTTTGGGTGGTGGGGTGTATTTTTGTTCCTCTTGCTTTGCAGTCAAAGAGAATAAGTATTCCTGATCCATCCCAAATTCAAATTCCTGATCCATCCAAATTCAGCATAATTCATGTCATTCCTAACAGGATCTCAAACAAGCTTTGCAAAAGGAAATTCAGTCTGCATGTGCTCAAAGATGTCAGTGCCGCGATATTAATTTCTGATGAAGTCATGTAGACTCAGTTGATCTTGGATTAGGTCTGAAGAATGAGACTGTATGTGTCCTCAGTTTGAAGCCAAACTGAGGTTAATCTGTCTGTAAGAAGCTGTAGGCCAGATTCTCTCTAAGAAATCCAGCCCTTTTGCCCTGATCTGGTTTTGTAAAGGGTCTGGAGAGCAATCAAGTCTTGCAGGATGCACACTCCTCAAGGAAGGAGCAGAACAGACTGAGAGCAGAACTGACACATTTGGATTGTCTGTCAGACCCCCTGGAACCTGGATGTGGATGACATGACAGGGTCAGGATGAGGCAGCCACATGGCCAATGCTGTAATACAGTGTGCTAAACAGCATTATTCCCTGCTACACTGATTTCTCTGCTGAGGTTTACTAATGTAAAAACACAATACAGATCTTACATGAGCCTTCCACACTCACTGCCTCCTTTAAAGTACACATTCGTTCTAAATTTACACCAAATATTTTATCTTAAAATAAATCAAATCAATTATTAGTACTATGCCAACTATCTCCCTCTATGCAATTTTTTTGCAGCTGCTTGCAGTGGATCCATCATCATAGCATATGAATATATGTTGTATTTATATTCTAAAATTGCATGGCAAATGACCATTTTTCATTGTTACATTGGAAACCACTATTTCCACCATTTGTAGCAAACTTGAAGCAAATGAATGAAATAAATAAAAATTAAGTTAAATAAATATAGGCTATTAATAAAGAAAATAATTAGAGTTTTCTTTCAACAGTTTTTTGATGAAAAAATTACGTTGCCCTATATCTGTATAATCTATAATGTGGCTGCATTTTCTAACTAGTGTCACAAAAGAGAGATTTTTCAGCATTACTTTCATAAAGCTTTAGAGAATTCTTTGGAAGACTGGTATGATAAATGTTTTGCTTCTGGTAGTATTTGGTGTAGTCCATGAAGTCTAAGTCATTAGCTACTAAACTGAAAATGTCTTTTTAAGACCTCTCATAGCCATCTGCTATGCTCTGTTTTCATTTGGTGCCATGTGTGTATTAATGAAATGATTGCATCAGATTAAATCTTTTATTCATAAAATCATCTAGGTCATCTGCTTCTACCTACACTTTCTCTCTCATTAAAATGAGCATTTGTGTGTACGTTCCCTCCCCACTGTATGAGTACAACTCTAGCTGCAGTTTGCTGCTGAATGTAGATCTTAATAAGAAATCCCTCTCCATGTCTTTTTCTCAAATGAAATTCCCTCAAAAGATAACTCTAGTATATCACAGCAGAGAAAGTGTATTTTTCCTGCACTTTCCCTGAAAGTAATGAATTCCCAAAAGCCAAAGACTTCAGTCCTTCACAAGAGAAAGCAATGCTGCAGGAATACACATTTTGCTGCCAAGTAATGGGTAGCACACTCTTCCCATCCAGTCAGCAGTGTTTGTGTCCAAGCTGTCAGTCACAGGGTGGGCTCTCGTGGTCCTTGTTGTGAGCATGGAATAGAGCCTGCCTTTATGTGCTTCCTGCTTGACAGCAGCAGTGTCAAGTGCACAGAGTGCAGGGTTTCCTGTAATGCACAAACAGACAAAACACTCAGTTAACTTAATAATCAAATTAGGACTCTATTATGCATCAGAGGTCTATATCTACAAATGAAGATTGCAATAAATGGAAAGCTATTCAGGAAAATAAAGAATGTAATCAGTGAAGAAGGAATAAATCTATGAATAGTCATGAACTTTGAAAGTGAGAGTTCATAAGTCCTGTTGAAACCCCACAACTATTCTTGCAAGGGGGTAAGGGGGCTACCAAAAGAAACATTCACAATGGGGGCAGGTACTAAGTAAATATTCCACAATCTTCTGAACTAAGGGGATTTTAAATACCAGAATAGAACTGCTTTAACCAAAAAAAAAAAAAAAAAGTATCCTACTTTTTAGTTACAGAATATTTTATTTCCTGACAGAAAAAAACCACTGAAGTTTTATGGGGCTCTTGTAAGCTGCCCACAGGGACCTTTCCATGCACAAATTAACAGCTCAGATCAATTTCCCAGGAAATAACTTGGACCTACATAGTGAATTACTCTTGCATTTACTTCTGGCATATTTACAGCTCCTAATGCAGCAGCATTTGCACTTCTTGCAAACTCAGATTTATGTGCAGGTAGGATGCAGCCAGGGGAAGGAAAATATCTTTGAAACAAATACTTATTACTTGACAGGCTCTGCAAAGAAATACAAAAGAAGTAAAATATTCTACTGACCAGATCATCTGCTGCCAGTCACTTGAGTTTCCTTTCTGACTCTCACCAATCTCAAAAAAGCACTCACATTGTTCTAAATCATCCAAACATCCATTAATGCAATTTCATGGATTATGATGACTTAAGTGTAAATTTGTAAGTCAATCTTATGTGAGGTTTTTTTTTCAGTTTTCTTTTTAAGTTTTCATAAAAACTAATGAAAGAGCCTTTCAAAAATACCTTGGACAGAAAAGAGTATGAAGGATCCCTCTAGAAACAGATTTATTACATATTTTAAGGATGAAAAAAAATATTTACATACTGATAAAATAATTAATTCAATATGGGAGTGAAAATTTTTCACTCTTGAACGAATGCTTTTATTCCTAGAGTCTATTCTTTCAAAGATACGTTTTACAAAATAAATGTAGCCTAATATAACTGATTAAGGAATTGGGGTAAAATACCAGCCAATTATGCCATGAGTTTGCCAGACCGAATTCAGGATATTGTTAGACTCAGTTTGGCAAACCTTATTTTTCTCTTTTCCATCAAAAAGAGCTCCAAATTTTCATCAGAAGAAACATAATTAAATTTAACTTCAATAACACCTTTAAAAATTTATATTATGTCATAATATCTCCATCCTGTGGTAGTAAATTTTCATTGTACTAATAGCAATTCCCACTGGCTTTAGATGAGCCAGAATTTTAAAATCTTGAAGATATTTATACTAGAACATTTTAACATTTCCTATGGCAGAGCATGGATTTTGAGAAAGTTATTGAATGCTTCAGAATATCCGCAGCAACAGAAAAATGAGATCCAGTAATTAGGAAAGAGTCCTCTCTACTGGAATTCCTGGCAGCATTTTGATGCTTTTCCTATTCCATTAAAAAAAAAAAAAAAAAAAAAAAGAAAATAAAGTATGAGAAATCATGCTTCAGTATTTCAGCATGCATGCATTACATCAAGCACTTTTTTCAGACCTACTGTTTATCTCTGCCCTGTCTACATTTGTCTTCAACCAAATGCTGAATCTCTGTACTCCCAGCTGCTTTCAGTCCGATGACGTGATTTACCGAGGAGCTCTTTTCCTTTGTTTTGATTGTTACACCACCATATGTCTTCAGCATTCCTGGTGCCCCCACTCCTGTCCTCTCCCTCCTCATCTCACCCGTAGCAGAAGGGAATTCACATTAAAGCTTCCCTTCAGAAGCCAGTCTGAAACAATCCCTTGAAATAACTAGGGCATTCAAGTGATTGACTTGAAAGTAAACTATGTCAGTGAACGGGAGTGAAAAGCAGGAGCTCAGTAAGAAATGCAGAGGGGTTTTAATCCTTCTGTCATTCAAAGATTCTACAGTCGTAACAAAAATTTGTGAAATACATTTGATATTAATTCTATTCCAGATGCATAAGGTATAAATACATATTCATGGGTGCACAAATGTATATATTTCTGCATGTGTGTCCTGGCTGGGGAGTCTTATGTGGAGAGACAGAAACTATTGAGGGGCAAGGTGGATCAAGTCAGGATGCAGAGCTGAAAGCCATCCAGCTGAGCAAGAGAAATGGCCAGTGCTCCACCTCTCACTGTGGCACAAATAGTAGCAAACGTTCTGGGTGGGTGGATGGATGGAAAAAGACCAACTGGCAGCACAGAGGGAAACCTTCTGAGCCACTGAATTGTGGCAAGACGTCGGCACCCAGGCAGAGAAGTTGGCTGTAAAAGTACATCAAGGGATGAGCATGTGCCCAAGAGCTGGGCTATGGAAAAACACCACAATGGATTGGGCTGCCAAGATTGAAGTGTCTCAGGTGGATCTCGACTGACAACATATGGATGAATATTTCTGGCTTGGTGGGCCCATGACACCTCAGGTCATTAGGGGCTCAACATCCAGATGGGGCTCATGACTGAGGGGCCATGGACAGTATCTCCCAGATTATCCATAATTGTGAAACATGCACTGCAATCAATCAGGCCAAGTGGGTAAAGCCCTGTGGTGTGGGGGATAATGGTAAAAACATAAGTATGGGGAGATTGACCTGGCAAATTAATTACATCACCCTTCCCCAAACCAGCCAAGGCAACTGCTATGTGCTGATAGAAGCAACCACAGGATGGTTGGAGACCTACCCTGTGCCTCATGCCACTGCCCAAAACACCATGCTGGGTCTTGAAAAGCAAGCCCTGTGTAGACATGGCACTCCAGAAAGAACTGAGCTGGACAATAGGACTCATTTCCAAAATAACCTCATAGACAGCTGGGTCAGAGAGTACAGTATGGATTTGGGGATGTCATGTTCTCTGTCATGAATTGGCCTCTGGGAAAACTGAGTGGTCCGATGGAGTGTTAAAAACCACACTGAAAGTAGGGGGTGGTGGAACTTTCAAACACTGAGATTTACATTTTAGTGAAAATTAGTTAACACTTGATTAGTTAACACTACAGGCTCCACCTCTGGAGCTGGCCCTGCTCAGTCAGAACCTGCCTACCGCAGAAGGGGATAAAGTCCCCCATAGTGCATATGAGGAATGTGTTAGGCAAGAGTGTCTGGATTTAGCAAAGGCAAACCCATCCATAGGAATTCTCTAGGAATCCTCTTCTATGAGATTACTGAAGTGAGTTAAATTGGTTCTGTGGAGAATATATATTTAAATTCCTCAAGATTTTAGACTTTGTCCCAGGTAAGATCCTGGAGAAAGGCTATCGAATTTTGGCTTTCAGTGACATTAGTATATATGGACTAAGAATATACAGTCATGGATTTGAGAAAAGGATCTTAAGTATTTTGTAGAGGTCATTAATTTTTTTTTAAGTTATTTTCAAATTAATGTAAGTTTATAAATATTCAGTACTATCAGTTTTTTAGTCTAGAATCTTTAATCTAGTATATAGAGCTACACACTTTTACTGGAAATTACCAATTTATAGAGCCAGAACGCTTTCTCAGACCCATCCCAATCATGCACATCTGAAATTTCACAGGTGGTGATTAAAACTGGCATTTTTGTGAGTTCCACAACTGTTACTAACAGACAGCATCTGCTCAGTGCTGTGCAGCATGCTTTGTTTTCATAACACCATTTGTTAATCTTTCCTAAAGAAAAAGATTTCCAGGATGAGTATTTAATTAATTTTTTGCAATGTTTCCATTTCAAAATGGAGCAAAATCAAATTCAGAATATCAATTTCTCTTATCCCACAGGAAATGGAATGCTTACCTATGGATTTGCAAGATATTTCATGTTCTGAAATATTCAACTCATAATTATATTTTCAGAAACTCTGTTTTTCAGAATCTATTAGAAATTGTGTGCTTTCAACTATAATACAGGAATCTGTGACACAGCTAGAGAAAAAGATAAATTCAATCATTCATGAAACATTGTAGGACAGCTGCAAATGTGTGTGATGTATTTCTGTGTTTTTAAGAAAAGGACAAATCAGCATTATGTGCAATGTCACTATAGATTGGAAGTTACAGGGTTTTTTTCTAGATGACAGTGCAACCCACATGATTTCTTGTATAGGTTTGAGTTGCTCAAGGGCTGCACTGATTTATGTATATCCAATCCAAATCTGTCCTGATTTGAATCAAGTATTTACTTGGCATTTTAGATTTAGAAATATCTTTTCTTGAATAACCCTCTATATCCTATCTCCATTTCACAGACAAATTCCTCAAGACAGAGTCATTCACGCTGTATTCAAGCCCATAAGGAGGTCATACCTCCTAATGTGGGACAGTAACTCTCCCTTTCCCCACCCTCATTTACTGCACAGAGGCAGGATGAAACACATTCTTCCTGGAGGAAAATTCTAAGAATGAATCTATGAAGGACTTGTTGCACCCCAGAGACTTCCCTTTGCCTAAAAGGAGAATATGATTTACAGTGAATCAAAAAGCCAGAAGGACTAGGGCTCCCAAGCTTTCAATTTAATTAAGATTTTTTCAATGCTTAAAATAGATGAAAATTACACACAGCTTTCAGATAGGAGTTTCAAGATGCCATGGTGAGACATAGCAACCCAGTGTTTTTTCAAAACAGACCCTCTCCTGATCTTAAAAAATAGAAATCAGTTGATTTCCAGCCCTGGTTTCACTGTGTAAGTATATCCATCCTACAGTTTTAAGGGACAAAAATCAAGCAAGGTGATTCAAGTATTTTCTGATAAGCACTTGAAAGCTTCATCTGTTTAAAAAGCATTTCAATCAGCAATATGTCAAAAAAGGCATGGGTCAATTATTGATCTGCTTTGTTTCATTAGTGGTTTTTGATACATTTCATCATTTTAACTATTTCCTTGGCATGAGGGATCAGCCTTGGGACAGAAACTGTATTACAAAGGGAAAAGGCTCACAGGAATAATAGTGCAATGAGGAAGAGAAACAAATGTCAGCCAGTCCCCCAGGGCTTTAATAAATGTTTGTGAAGCATATTTAGTTTAATTACCCCAACTAGTTATCAAAGTCCCAAGCCATGCTACCTGAAATGTCAGTGCAAACTGTACCTCGGGCTTGAAGGCACAAGGCACAGCAAAAATAAATGTGTGAAATCCAAATGTGACTGCCACAAAACCAAACAAAACATGAGAGAAAACATGAGCTCCAAGATAGGTCTGTTAATCCAAAGAACACCAACCAGACAGGTGGATGAGTCACTCACACAGTGTAGGCACAGCTCCTGCTGAATGGAAAATACAACTTACCACCACATGTTTCACTCTAAAGACAATGAGGCCAACAAGATAAACTAAACTGGGGGGCAAGCCTCCTACCTGCACCATGACTGTAGAAACATTCTCAAACAGGGAGCTGGCTCTGAGTTTCCCCTTTTGAAAGGTCAATCTTACGATCAGCTCTTCTCAATAATGTGATTTTCTTCAGTTTTTAAGGTTGGGGTGGGGGTGGGAGCAAGTATAATGTAAAGACATTGATTTTGACCTCATAAATAAGATGCTATGCTTTCTTTTTACTGGGAGGGTTGTTCAGAGAAATATATCAAGTGTATATATCAAAAGAATTAAATTAAAGATATTGAATTGTTCTTTTCCCAGCAGTAAGGGAAAACAGACTTTCCAGAACTAGAAAATGCCAACATACTTGCTTCACAAGCAAGTACTGGCTGTAATTAACTTCTTAAAATATTTTTCTTTTTCATTAAGTAAATGTGTAGATAAGAAAATCAAATCACAATACATGCAGAAAAGGCAAAGTTAAAGAAGTACCTAACCCAAATTCTAAGTGGTCTTCTGTGACTGGGTATTATTGCCTTCTAACTTAAGAGAGCACAAAAAGTGTTTCTCATTTACGATATTTATTATGAAAATAATTTTTTCAGAAGTCAGAGAGTATATTCAGAGGTATGCATCAGGTTGCACTAGAATCTAGATTGACTCACTCAGTGGGAAATATCCACACAAAATGCCCTTTCACAGAGACAAAAATCCACTTGATACTTTTTAGCTGCTATATTCAGTGGTTGATTGAAAGGATGCACAGGAGATTTAAAGCATAGGAAGGAAAAAAAATCTGTTTTGGAAAATAGCCATACCCCCACCTACTTTAGACAGCCCTACTAGTATCATCAGCTTCAGAACAAGAGCAGTGTTTAGATTTATCTGACCTGAGATTTTGGCCCTTTTTTCTTTTCTTTGTTTTATGGACCTAAGAATATAGTGCAGCCTTTTTGTTCCACATTTAAGGCATGTCTGAAGTTCTAGTCCTCCAAAGAAATACTCACTGAAGCAAAACACATTAGACTCTTCAGGAGATTTTTCAAAAGGTAAATTTGTGTAAGATTTAAATCATTACAGAAATGGCTGAAGTTGGATACAGTACCCTCCTTTCCTAGCCTACTTCCCTCCATTGCTTTCACCAGGCACATTGTGGTTTTAGAAAGACCAGGGAATTTGGAAGAGAATAGCAAATGAACGTGAAGAGTGCATGTCAGGAACTAACAGCAGGAGCGACTTGTGACACACAGGTCTTGCTGATAGCCCAGGAATTTCATTATATACTCTTCAGTGCCATCTGCTGTAACCAGATGCATTCAAAAATTTAAGAGGTAATCAAATATCCAGTCTCAATGGCTGCATGGCAGGGAACTCTAGGCTTAGGGTTGTTCTACCAGGTTAGGCTCCCATTAAGGAATCAAGCACACATCAATGCCAAAGATGAAGAACTTGGTCTCAGCTATGGACAAATTCTTTCAACTTCTTGCCTCAATTTCTTAAGCTGTAGCAATACACCCTTTACACAATTTAGAGAGAATTGTGGCTTTCACACCACAACACCTCCTCCAGCCTAGCAGGGACAGAACTGCACCTGCTGGTGTGACTGGAGGGCAGCTGTCCATTTCATGTTCACCCTGAGAGCCTGGGAAAGAGAAGTCAAGAAACAATATCTTCCAAGGTCCAAGCTGGATTTGGGTGCCTGGACTCCATAAACCTAAACTCATAAGAAAATGGCAAAGGCTTCATCTCCTCTACCACCAACCAATAAAGCTCTTTTGTTAGATGAAGAAAATACAGCTCTGTTCAACCCTATATTATCTTAATGTCTTTTCTGCAGTTATTGCAAAGAAAATAATGATGACTTTTGTGTGCTTCTTAGAGCAAGTGTACAGTGTGATTGATTATATCAATTTTGTCCTTCAAGATTTAGAGCTCTAAAGCTCAGAGTCCTAGAGAACAACTATCTGCAGAAAAGTCATTTTTTCCAACAGGAATTCCACAATTGCTCATCACAAGCTACATAATGTATTTTCCAATAGAACATTTCATAAAATTCATGTGCAGTCATGTACATTTTGTCTGTGTAAATGACATGCTATAGCATCACAGAATCATAAAGGTTGGAATTTACCCCCAAGATCATCAAATCCAACCTTTGCCCAAATATCACCACTAAACTATAACACAAAATGTTACTCCATTATCTGTTTTTTGTTAGCTTTAGGACACTGAAACTTAGAGAGGGACTCCATTTCTCTGGAGGCTACAGACAGACACAAAAAAGTTTCCTATATCTAAAACCTTTTAATCTAAATAGTCAAAACAAAGGAAAATAAAATCATAACAATATTTTTTTTTCTTTTTTCATGCAGAGAAATTCCAGCCAGTAGCACCTGCACTGCATTTCCAGAATGTGGAGTGCTGTAGATTTAGCAAAGAACCACCAGCACTTTGTTAGGTTTTGCATGGCAGTATTTATCTGTTCTGTGGTATTTGTGGCATTCTCTATACTTAGATTGGCAAATGCCACAAATTCCATGATAAATTTAAACACTGTGAGTGATAAATGTCAAGCTTTTAATAGCACCCACTGTCCCTCTGTCACCAGATGACCCTATTAGGAGATTGCACAATCACTATCTCTTTATAATTTCCCTATACAAGAAATAGCCTTACAGCACTTTCAATGGCAAGACATTTGCTTTTATAAGCAATGGGACTCTTTGAATATCTCCTGCAAAAGGAAGAGCCTGCAGGATACTTACTATTCCTGATGATTTCACTTGTTTTTTATTTACAAAATTAAAGTCAGAATGTGATTTCCTATTTCTGTTTGGTGCCAGTACAATGGACACAATTCATGATCTTAGTTGAAATGGCAGAAAAATTTTGATGACAACAGGTGACAGCATGTTCCATCAGAAGGAAAAGTCTAGAAAACCATTGCTGCAGCTATTAAAATGCAGAATGTGACACCAGACATCACAGAAGTTTTCTCTGACCATTTTTTACACTTTCAGCAGTATAGTATCTCTGTGACACTTTTTTAGTGTAGATTGTAAGAAGGAAAGAGTATTTCACATTGCCACTAAAAATACTGAAGTTCTGATCTCAGAATTCCAAAGTTCTGAGGTTTTCCTCTGAGCACAAAAATAAATTAAGAATTAACTTCTGTCTTAGGAACAAGGCTACAAAATACTCACATTTTTGTCTTACTAAAATACCTCTGTGATGTTTCTGATCAGAAATATTTTAGTTTCCTTTTTCTGTGGGGTACAGACATGGTCTCTGAAACTGCTTACCAAGTCAGAGATGGATTTCCATTGCAAAATTAAAGAGAAGGCTTAAGGAAAATATTTGTATGCATATATATGCACAAATATGTAAAAGTGTATTTCGGTGTGCATGTGTCTGCATGTGTATATATTTGTATATATATATATATATATATATATGTATACACTTCTAATATATACATATAAGAAGTAAAGTGGTTTTTCTTATGACTTGTTCAGTGTTTTGTCTTTAAAATCTGCTGAGATTTCTAGTTCTGCAAGAACTCTTCTCTCTGACTTGTCAGAGAATCAGAGCATTGTAAACACACATATAAACACAGACCTAAAGCAGACAATTTTTGTGTTTAAGGTTAATGGTTCTTATTCTCTTTAGGTTTGGGGTTTGATTTTTTAATATAAAAGAGTGAGTGTTTCTGAAGATAGAAGTCTGTGTCTTGGAAATAATTTATATAATCAAAATTAAACATAAATAAGATTTAATGTGAAATTTAGTGTAGGAACTCATCTATTACATGAGGATAATAGATGGCTTGTATATATGGCTTGTATTATATTGTATTGTATATATGGCTTGATATGGCTTGTATTCCCTAAATGTTGATTCTTTCCTTGATAGCAGATACTGTAAAATCACTGAGGAAGATCCCCCCTCAACTGTTGGCCCATCAATATGTGCCTCCTGGACCCTGTCCTTCCCAGGAGGCAATCAGCTGCACGTTTCACCTGTTTGCTGTCACAGCCAGCTGCAGAGAGCTGCAGAGGGGGATACCCGTGTGGCAGGAGTCACTGTGCTGCTGCATTTCCACTCTCTCTAGAAGAGCTGGAGTTGGAGGCCCCCTCTAACATTCAGGAGCTCCTTGATTTCCCTTTGAGCACCGCCGTTTGGGTTTTTTTTTTTTTTTTGCAAAAGCATATCCAGAAGCCACACTGTAACTCCCAAGGCATTTGGGATCCTTTGGAAAGAAAGCTCATGTAGCCCTCACTATCACTGACAATGATAATGTCAATGACAAGGTTAATCACCTTTTCTGTTGATCTAAACCTGAGGGGCTTAGAGACTCAGAACTAATCTTTAAGCTCTTTCTTACTGCCTTGCTACCTTCATCTTGCTTGTACCTTCCCAGACTTATTATATCATTTACATGTTATACAAATCTATGTCAGTGAAACTTTAAGCTATGCCTCATCCACTTTTTTCTCTGTATGACAAAATGTCTCCTGGTTAAAAAAATGTTTCTAAAATACAATTCATCTCCTCCACAAGAGCATACTACCCTGTATTTGATAAACATATATATATTGTATTTTGTGAATTCTACCTTTATGATAATGGCAACATAAAATTGTCACCAGATATATTAATTTGTGCTAATGCCTACTATATTAATTTCAACCAATATTATTCACAATGGACAGCTTAATCATAAATTAAATCCATCCTTTAAATATATAACAGCATTAGAACATTCTTCCAATAATTAAAATTTCTGATTGGTTACTTTTTATGTTTCAGCAGTTGTAGCCATCCTCAGGATAGAAAGCATAGCTAATTGGTAGTATATTAACTGCCTGAATTGCTTCTTTCTGAAGGGTAATGAGTGAGATTTAGTAATCACTCAATTTTATAGCAGTTTATTCTCTTTCTTGTGTCTTGATAAAGACAGAGGCTTCTGTCACAGGTTGCTTCAGGGGAGGAGAGGATTCAGCTGTGACTGGAAGCAGGCATCATTCTCTGCCCAGGCCTCAGACACAGTTATCCAAACAGTGGGAGTTTATCTATTTTTTTCTATTTTAGTGTTAGCATTGTAGGTTAATCTGACTGTCACATATATTTAGAGTCACTTGATGTGACTAAGTATAAAACCCTCTCATTCTATATTAAAACAATTATCACTCTACAGAATTCAATTATTCAAGCCAAAATTTTTCCCATTAGTGCTACCCCTCAGGCTGACATTCTCAATGCTTTAGCTAAAACAGCCTTCTAAGAAAGGATTAGTACAAAGTAGACAACTCTATCAAATTTATGACTTTGCTACCAATATTTTTAAGGAAACTTTAAGCACAAACAAACATCTGAAATATCTCTTTATTTCCTGTAAAAAAAAAAATCATCCATCTTTTTAAGCAGAATCACAGTGATTCTGCTTAGCACATACTTAGTACAGATATTAAAAGCATTGTGTTTTGATGGTAATTCTCAATACTCCTCAAAGGCCAACATGCTCATCAGTCTACAAGGAAAGTTTTCTGTAAGATCTGGGGGTCATTCAGCAGTGGTAATACCTCAGTGCCTTTCAGTCAAAAGCATAAGTACTGGGTGGTGTTTTTCTGCTGCCAGAACAGGGAATAAGATTTTGTCTCAGCACTTACTGATGTATGTCAGTATTTCTTAATACTATTTAGCCCTTCCTACTGAATAAAGCTTCTTTATGTAGCTTAAAAATCACATCAGACTGACTTCCACAGAATTCCTTCCTCTCCATTTTACACACAGAGCAGCAAGGAGCTGCAAAGTCAAATAACCAGACACCCTTCAGTGTGGCAGACAGTCCTTTTGCCACCTATTCACACTGTTTTTCAAAATAAGTGCGTTGAATGTATAATTTGGCCAAACATTTATTCTTGTTCTTCCATTGAAAGGACACCTCACCAAAAGCAGTGAAGGTTGGCTGGGTTCCTTTAGTCTTCAAATTAATGTCAATTTCCTCATTAGGTGAGGTGTTTCAGAGGTGAAGATTGTTTACCACAGCAATCTTGGGTACAGATATTTTTAAATCTACCTTTTTCAAGGAAGTATCAAAAGTAGTTTTACCTATCATATAGGTGCTCTGCAGTTTGTTTCAGCCTCCCATTTCACCATCTTCATTTTGCATGCAAAATATATAACACATTAATTCTTGTAAAATGTAAACAGAAGGCAAAGTTTAACAGTAGCTTGTCTTATCAGTACTTTGAATCCTAGATTATGACTTAATATTCAAATTTCTCTCAATCAATTTAGATCTAGCTTTGCTTCCAGAAATAGTTCTTATAATTCCCATATGAATGAATGACTAGTTTTCACTGCATTGAGTGAGAATACACAATTTTCAATGGCCAAATACGGGATAATTGCACTAAAAATCAATGCATCTGGAAAAACTCTGTAAGAAGAGGAAAAGGGTAAGGCATTGATCCTTTTTTTAGTCCTGTCCTACTTATAGGCAAGCGCATGACTATTTTGTACAATCCTTGCTGCTCCTATCCATTTCCACAAACTGTGAATTACAAACCCCAAAATGCCTGTGGAAGGAATTTTTCCATCAGTCCTGTAGTCAGTGGCTTCCTTCAATTCCCTGCTCCTGCCCACACACCCAGCAGTGAATCCCTGACCAGAGCTGTGCCAACTGTTGCCTGCCATTCCTGACCTGTCAGTCAGAGCCAGTCAAGGCAGGCATCCACTAGGGCTGACTTAGCATGCCCTTTGCATACTTGCTTAACATTTTAAGCTCCAATTAGTTGCAATTTATGTCCAGTATCACCCTATTAATTCACACTAATACCTGAGATAACCTTTCTGCCCAGCCAAATCTTTCAAATTAGCAAGCCAGTTAAAAGTCATTGGCAAACATCTGTGTTGGTCAGACATCTGGAAGAGTTCCCATGTTTTCAAGACACAAAAAATTTCTCCATGGTATGAATTTCAGAAAAATTACCTTAGGTGGGAACCTTCTTGAGAGCAGTGGAGGCTGTTGACTTTGTCTTAACAGATTTCACAGGTTAATAAAGTTGTATTTTATTATGAAAATACCTATTTGTAGCAACATTTCAGTAATACTGTGTGCACTATTAAAATGAGTATTTCACATTTATGTTTAAATGTTTGTATCATTAAAATTTCATTTTTGTTTGCCTAAAATATTTAAATGAATATCCAAATTGTAAAATGTTTTACATGTCATGCTTATGTTTCTTTATATTTGACAATTCCATCCAACTTCTCTGCCTAACCCCAAAAATATCTAGAAATATTTTAATATTTTGATTGCAACAGGGATACTGGGAAATTACAGTGGTCCCCCAGTAAAATGCCACCTAATGAAAAGTAAATTGGGGACATACATTAAATATACCTTCATCTTTTTGAAAAAAGTAAAATTGGTTTTATATAATTACAGATCACATCTAATGACTATTTTAAATGCCTTTCAAGGAAATAGAGCAAAGAGGAACAGAAAGCTTCTCAACAAATTTATAATTTTTTTTTAATTAACGTTGGATTATAAAGTTAGCATAAAGTCTTATCTTTTCAAACAGGTCCAGTGAAACTCATCTAACTACCTACACAGTTTGATACATGCTATAACTGATTCCCTAAATCAAACTTGGGCATGTTCTGGTCTCTGCATACTTCAAACTAAGACACTGACTGGTTCCATTACTTTGATGAAAATGTTCCAGATCATTCTGTACTTTCCTTTTTAGCTACTACTTTTTGGAAAAAAAGTCAAAGAGCCCAGTTATAAGAAGTCTTGGTGAAGAACACAAATGGCCATGGAAAGTGTGCAGTTTATGACTGGAGTATCTGGGTCAAGTAGCAAAGAAAGGATAGCAAAGATTAAGGATTAAAAAGTGCCTGAGATATATGAATAATGATGTGAAAATAATTGTGATTGTAACAATTCTGGGTTTATACAACAGAAGTTTTATTCTTGCGCATTAGTACAATAAAGACTTCAGTTCTTTATCTCTGGCTTTGAAGAGATAGGGGAAGATGAGTAAGCTGTCAGTTTCAATTAATGTTTTGTCATAAATATTTATAGCCCATGGAAAACAATTGCATGACTCTTTAGAACTGAGCTAATTATTTATAAATCACATTCTAAATCTATTAACATAATTCTTTTACAGAAGCTTTGGCTTTTAGTAAATGAATATTAAAATGGGTTACAATGAATGGGATAGAAGAATCTTTCTAAAGTGAGTGAGTGAGTATGAGAGGTTTCCTTTCACTTGTTCCACTTACTGGGTCTACCCTAAGGCTTTTTCTTTCTAAGCCTTGAAATATATTGCTTCTTTTGTTCCAAGCTTCAAAATTAAAACTATGAAGTGTAAATTGTTACTAACAGAAAACCACGACCTAACATGCCTACATCAGTTAGGACATGGATGCAGTAAAAGTATTCATAGGTCTGATGGGAGTTTCCAAATCCCAGGGGGTTTAGTCTCATTTTTCTGACCAGAAAATACTTGAAATAAAACAAAAGACAGTATTTTGTAGGTTGCAAGTCCCAGATCTCGTTTATTTATAAAGCAATAAATATTAGAAGCACAAATAAATTGCACGGGTGTGTAAACAAACTGTACAATGGCTGAGGAGTTCAGGAAGGTTTGCCAGAAGACTCCAAGAAGCATACTGTCGTCATCCTGAGTGGGAAGTACATTGAGGGGGGAAGTGCTTAGAAGCACTTGCGGTGTACAATGGATGGACCAGCTTCATCATACTCCTGTTTGCTGATCCACATTTGCTGGAAGGTGGACAGAGATGCAAGAATGGAGCCACCAATCCAGACAGAGTACTTGCGTTCAGGAGGAGCAATGATCTAGGACAAAGAAAAGCAAAAAATCCTCATTTCTGAGCAATGAATCCATATTGTCAATGCTACACACCACTAGATATTTCCTCAGGCAAGTAAAGAACATTTCTATAATGGTATTGGTCTTCAGCAGCTCTTAAAATACATGTAATGCATTAAAAAAATCCGTAATCATATTTTCTTCTCTTCTAACACGTGCTTCTAACCAACATAATTATTCTGATTAAATGGAATTTCTGGTCATCTGCCCATCAGCTGCTGATCTCATTGAGTTGTTCCCATATCCCAGTTTAATGAAGCTGACACTGTCTCCTCCTTTATTCCCATTTATTAACACAGAGTCAAGTTCCTTACCTTGATCTTCATAGTGCTAGGAGCAAGAGCAGTGATTTCTTTCTGCATGCGATCAGCGATGCCAGGGTACATTGTTGTGCCACCTGAGAGGACGTTGTTAGCATAGAGGTCCTTACGGATATCAATGTCACACTTCATGATGCTGTTATAGGTAGTTTCATGGATACCAGCAGATTCCATACCTTGAGGAAGAAAAAAAAAGACAGTAGGCCAGCGAATTATACAAGAGGTCTCCATAAAATGAAATGTTGGCATTCCTGATCATCATTAACATGAACTTCTTTGGCCTTTTTCTTGTAAAAATGTTTCTTGATTATAGAGTGTTACAGAAAAACATAAAAAAGATAGAATTACAAAACTAGTTTAGGAAGTAAACATTATTTGTTAGAAAAGGTGAGAATCATAATGCATGTGCAAAGGCAAGAGACTCAAAATATACAGTAAGATAAGAAGTAGACATGTGAGATAAACTCATTTAGTATATGGCAATGGAAGAGGGGTATCAAGAACAGAAAAAGCAACTCCTGGTTTATGTCAGTCTCACTGAAAGCATTAGCTGAATATAGTAAAGACAGCAAATGAAGACAATAAAAAGAGTTGAAGTAGAACTAAAGAAGACAATAGTAACTACTTCAGTCTACTCAAAATGTATTCTATACTACTCAGAATCATCAAGGCAAGATATAACCGTGACACAGAATTAAGATATTAGCACTTGATGGTAAGAAAAAAGAAACAAGAAGCAGGTGGTTGTAGGTTGCATTCCAATTTGTTAATTTTAACAGGTGCTTCCTGAAAGGGCTGACACTGGATCCACAGTAAGAAGTCAGCTGATGAACAACTGCATGCACTACTTGGGACTTAAGAGTATAACATTTGCTGTATCCGTCAGCTGCATGCACCACCAGCAAGGCTTACCATCTCGACCATGGCAATGTTAATTAGAGTGTATATAAATACACACACACCTTCACTCCATGTCCTTCCCCTCTCTGACACTTTATTTCTTCATGGAAATAGATACTGTTTCAAGTGTAAGCCTTATGAATACAGCTCTGAAGGCTATTCTTGCCATCAGTGACACAGAATCATAAAATATCGTGACTTGGAAGGGACCCATAAAGATCACAGAGTCCAACTCCTTAATGATGGTATTGTAACTGTATGTTTTATCTTTAAAAAACTGTGACCCTAAAATTTGATCCAAACCTTGAAGCAAAGAGCCTGGAACTCAGCTAAATACCAGATGAGCTCACATCAAGCCCATCTCACGGGAACCAAATGTTTTAAACTATTATTCATTCATGTCTAATTTTGTGCCAAATTTAGGTAAGCAGGAAGAGGAGCGGGGCACCTTCCAAATCTTCTGTTTCATTCATACCTCCTACAGAAAGGAGAATTTCCTGGAACACTTACCAATAAAGGATGGCTGGAATAAGGTTTCAGGGCAGCGGAAACGTTCGTTACCAATTGTGATCACTTGACCATCAGGCAATTCATAGCTCTTTTCCAGAGAGGAGGAAGAGGCAGCAGTGGCCATTTCATTCTCAAAGTCCAGTGCAACATAGCACAATTTCTCTTTGATGTCACGAACAATCTCACGTTCCGCTGTAGACACAGGAGAATCAAATCAAGCTTTGGAGAAGCACAATACTAGAGCAGACCATCAGCCAAGAGAGATGTGAGGATTTTGAGAGCAGAGAAAAGCTAAAGGACTGACCTGTTGTCACAAAGGAGTAGCCACGCTCCGTGAGGATCTTCATGAGGTAGTCAGTCAGATCCCTGCCAGCCAGATCCAGACGCATGATAGCATGAGGCAAGGCATACCCTTCATAAATAGGCACATTGTGGGTGACACCATCTCCAGAATCAAGGACAATACCTGGGAGAGAAACGTCAGAGAGCAGCTGGAATCACCTAGCGAATGCTTAGAGCCCTTAAACACAGGAGGCAGCAAGAAACACAACAAAATAAAGGATTTTTCAGGCAGTATAAAGTAGCATAATTCTTTTTCAGTCACAAAGATCTATTTCTTTCTGCCTTTGCTTGCCTGGACATTTATGAGGGGTGTGAATTTTCACACAGAATAGTTTTTCCATACATATTTTAAGATAATCCATAAAACCTGTCTTCCACCACTGCTATACTGCGTAGTAAGAATATTTGCAGTAGTGACTGTCTTGGTCTGATAATGGGTGTCTTTTGGTCCAGTTTAAACCCTTAAACTGGTGTAACACTTTTGTGACTGCATGAACACCTCCTCATTTACACCACAACAAGCGGTGGCACAGTCAGTTCCATGGTGCCTCTCCAAAAGCTATGCAAATTGTGTGTGGAAAGAACAATGGTAACCCATTTTGTACTGGCTTTTTGTACTGTTATCATTCATTGCTATAAACCAAAAATACCTATTTTTCTGTAAATTGAATGTTATGGTGTGTTTTCCTACTTGGAATGGAAAGGAAGGAGAGTTCCTGAAAGGAAATAGTATCTAACTGGTGTTTATTTGTTTGTTTTACCTGTTGTACGACCAGAAGCATACAGGGACAGGACAGCCTGGATTGCCACATACATAGCAGGTACATTGAAGGTCTCAAACATGATCTGGGTCATCTTTTCACGATTAGCCTTAGGGTTCAAGGGGGCTTCTGTGAGCAAAGTAGGGTGCTCCTCAGGGGCCACACGGAGTTCATTGTAGAAAGTGTGGTGCCAGATCTTTTCCATATCATCCCAGTTGGTGATGATGCCATGTTCAATTGGGTATTTCAAAGTAAGGATACCTCTTTTGCTCTGAGCTTCATCACCCACATAGGAATCTTTTTGACCCATACCAACCATTACACCCTAAGAGAAGAAAACACAGAAAAGCATTATTTGAAGAAAATGACATCACAGATCCTAAACAACTACATCACAGACAGCTGGCCTGAAGCTGAATCAGGAGAGGTTTAGGCTGGATATTAGAAAAACATTCTTCACCCAGAGGGTGATTGGAACAGGGTCCCCAGGGAAGTGGCCACAGCACCAGCCCTGACAGGATTCAAGCAGAATTTGGGCAACTGTCTAAGGCCCATTGTGTGACTCCCAGGGCTGTCCCATGCAGGGCCAGGAACTGGACTCTGATGATTCTTGTTGGCCCCTTCCAAGCCAGGATAATCTATGATGCTGCAATTCTAACTATCTTATTTTCAAGAAAGGTACTAGCTGTCACACCTCTGAAAAGCTGTTTGGGAAAATAAATTCAGCATTATTAAAACAGTAAGTCAACAGAATCTGAGGTGTTCTCATAAAATCGTTTTTTCCTTCCATGAGATTAATCGATTTTCCCGCATTTATAATTCACCTCTTATATTCAAATTCTTTTTTTCTTATTTGTTTCTTTCTGATTTCCAAAAGTTTGACTGAAAGTAAACTGCACAGTATCATGAGCAGGAAAAGGAGTTTGTAAACAGGATGATAGAGAGGGAAATTAGCATTCTAGTGATCGAAGATACTTCATATTGCTTTGCAACCTTAGCAGTAATTTATCCAGGATAAAAAAAATACCAATTGCAAATATTTTCATTTTAAAAACCACATTTGTGGAGTGTCCTGCCTCGGTCCTGCCTCTGAATTTACCTGGTGCCTCGGGCGACCGACGATTGACGGGAAAACGGCCCTGGGGGCATCGTCTCCGGCAAAGCCCGCCTTGACCAGCCCCGAGCCATTGTCGCACACCAGTGCGGTGGTTTCCTCGTCGTCACACATCTTCGGGAGGAAGCGCGAACCTGGAAAACAGCACGGTGGCACGGTCAGAGCCCCGCGGGCAGCCCCTCCGCGCCCTCCCGCCCGCCATCCCGGTCGGCACGGCCGGATCGCCGCGGCGGGAGCGGGAAATTTGAGTCGTCCCGGGAGGATGCTCGACCGTTCTTGGGCAGGGCTCTAAACGGGATCCGTCAGCCGCTTTCTTCTCCGCGCTTTAAAAGCCGCCCCAGCTTGCAAGACGCTCAATTCGGGCGTCATTAGCGGATCCCTCCGGCCGCAGGTCGAAAAGGGAGGGGAAGCGTTTTAAATCGCAGAGATGTGTCCTGCCCAGAGCGCTTCGCGGGCGGCGGAGCGGCGCGCCCGTGGGAGCGCGGCGGCCGGGGCTGCGCGGGGGGCGGGCGGTGTCCCCGGCAGGAGCAGCGCCCGGCCGGGAGCTACACGGCCCGAGCTCCGGCCGCCCCTGCACCACCCGCCCGGCGCTGCCTCCCATCCATCCATCCCTCCCGAGCATTGCATCCCGTCCCGTCCCGTCCGATCCCACCCAAAGCCTCCCGGCCCGCCCCTCAGGGCTGCGGGTGTCGCCGCGCTACTCACCAGACCAGCACCGGCGGCGGGGGGGCAGCGGAGGAGACCCTGGGTGATGGCTCGGCGGAGACGCCCCAATTTATACCCCCTGAGGGGCAGCGTCGTCCGGGGCCGCGGCGGGCCGGGGCAGCCACCTTCTCCTTATTTGGTCGGCCCCGCGGCTCTGAGCGGCCGCGCAGCCATGAATGGAGCCGGGCCAGCCCCGGCGCGGCGCGGCCGCCCGGCCCATGTAAGGCAGGCGCGGGGCAGCGCGGCCCCGGCCGCCGCATGGCCAAATAGGGAGCCCAGCGCAGCCCCCGGGGGTCAGCGCCGCCGGGCAGGGGCCGGGAAGGGCCGGGAAGGGGCCGCAGCCCGGCTCGGCCCCCGGGGTCAGCACCCGCCGGTGCCCGACCAGGTGCGGCGCCTCAAACTCGTGATGCTCGGGCTTGGCGGAGGGTGCGAGGGAAGCCGCGCGGGTGTTCTCCCGCCCGGCTTTTCATTTTTCCACTGAAAAGAAAAGGCCAGCCGAGCTTCTGTTTAATCAACGAGTGATAAGGTTACTTTGGTGCCAACAACTGAGGCTCCTCTCCTGCGTGGGGGCGGCATCTGCTCTTCTCTTCTGCCTTAGGAAGGAGCAGTGCACACTCAATTTCTTTTAAACTTTGATGAGCACATGCTACAAAAATCACCCTTTTCTCTGCTTTTGACTGACATCTATAGCGCGAAGTGGGATGTGCTCACTTATATTAATATTAATATACTTAAACTCCTCGTCTTTGCTCTTTTAATGCACACCAGATCAGTAAGAGATACTGATATGTCTAGGGCAGAGGACGAGATATGGAAATAGCTTGGACAAAACCCAGCTATGGTAATAATGTAATGTGACAGTTGTTTTCCTGCTCAGTTGTTGAAACATCCACATTGATAATTTGTTGCAGCGGTGGAACCTAGAAAATCCATGTGTCTTCAGGACTTTTTTTTGTTTGTTAAAAATAGAAAGACTGGAGAGGCATCCCTTGAGTGGGTTTGGCCTGGTATGTGAAAGCAGAGATTGTCAACTCATGTCCCAGAGAAACTCATTATAATGTGGAGTACAGTGTCCTCCAGGAGCTCATCTTGTGAAATGCCCCGTGTCTGCCTGTGAACCGATGCTAGGACTCAGCAGGAAAAACTGGGGTTTGGGACAGGAGGGAATGGTGAGATTCAAAGTCAAGAGAAGAACGCTCAAGTGGATCAGTGGCTTAAACACAGGTCCAGTTTATGAGATGCCATACAAAGGCTGGCAGACATCACATGGGTGTATACATCTTAAATTATGAGGAAGGAAAGAGCTTGTGAATGCTACACAACCTGTAGTCTGGGGGCTTCGAGAAGTGCTCAGGGAAGAGCAATCTGCACGGTGGTTTAACTCTCAAAAAAGCACATAACAACTGGAAATCACTATTTGTTTCTAAACTATATCTAAAGGGGGCGTCAGAGACCCTCAGACTTTGATTTCTTCTGAAATCAGAGATTGTGGAGTCAGTTTCCTTGTTTCTAGCACAATTAATGAGGTGGTTAGCTCCACCCCAACCCAGTTTATCTTGGGTTTGTGCCAAATTATGAGCACAGCTCTGAAAGAGATGGTAGCAGCAAACTTCTTGGATAAGCTCCTGCTTTTCTTCAAGTACTGCGAGGAAAGAGAACCTGTTTCAGGTGAGACACCATTTTTGTACAGAGCTGTGTATGTATATTTAATACACCAGTATATACAAATATATATGCCATATATATTTTATATGCAAGTATTTATCTGTGTGTATATGTATTTATTTATATATTGTTTTTTCCTTTTCTTAGCTACCTAAGAAAGGCTGTGTAGGACTGTGAAATGCAGTGACCTCAAAAGGTCAAAGCAGCAAAACACTGTGATTGAATGCCTCTGCTCTGCACAAGCTTTGGCTCTTTGTTTGCTTTGTCTTGATGGAAAATCAACCAAAATCAATACTGGTGGGATAAGGACCCCAAGCAAGAGTATGTTTATCTAAATTGATCAGGCCCATGTAACAGACACTTGGAGATGCTTTGGTGATAGTGATGTCTGTTTATACAAGAATTCATACAGATGCAAGGGTGTCTAAGCATGTACACCCTGGCACAGAGCTCCCTTTCAAAGAGAAAAATACCATATGCTGCTTTCAATTTTAAAAAGTCAGCATATTTTACCCCATGGTAAGTTGCCATATATAGTTTAAATCTGCTTATTTTTTTCCCTAGCACACCTTTTCTACAGAAACCATATTATGTTAGGGATTGAGCAGCTTTGCCAGCACTAGAGATTAGTTTACAGTGTTATCTCAGCTGTTGCTCAGTTCAGAGGTGTTGCAGTATTTACATAGAAGTCCACTGCTGATAGCTGCATTGAATTCCTCCCCAATCAGACCCTCTCTGACACATCCTACATTCTCTCTGGCCAGGGAGAGAGAGACTCTTCTGAAACTGAGACAGACCCAGCTCTCACTGAATAGTCTATGAAACAGTTTGTGTTTTCTTGTTTACTGCCTAACTAAATTTTTGTTTTCTGTACTGTCTCCTCAAGTTTTACATTTCTAATCCAGCAGGACTCACAGTTAGGATCCTGGTGCACTTGAGAACTCATCAGTCCACACACCAACACACTCCCATATATTGCAAGGTCAAATGAAAAGGGAACCTCACACCTACATAATTCCAAAATATCATTTCCTTCCTTGTAGCCACTTGAAAATTGCCCAGCTAAAGTTATTCCTTAGGCCAAAATAATTCTGCTTTCTGCAATAAAGTGTCATCACAGACTCAGGTAAACCAGAGAATCAAAAACCTACTGAGGAATGTTATGCAATGTCATCTACAGGAATAACACTCCAGCTCTGGCTGAACAGGGCTCCCACATGCTGTGTACATTTCTCATGACTTAGCTGTTGGGAGTGACCCCAGGGACAGGGGAAACACAGGCAGTACAGGGTGTGGAGAGCAGACAGATCTGCAGTGGACGTGATCTGCATATCCCTAGGACAGCCTGAACACACAGGAGCATGAAGCCTCAATGTGTGTGATTATTAATAGGAGAGCAAAACTAAATACATGTATGTCTGTATATATAGAGAGAGATGTATATAGATAAATATATATATATATAGGAGACACATGCATCTAGGCAAAACTGGATGTGATGTTCTACCAACAAGACACTGTTGTGGCTGCAGCCAAAGTCAGAACATGAGTCCTTACCTCTGCATGGTAAGAATGTGAACAAAAAAAATCCCACTGCCTAGAAATCCTCACGACTGTTATTCAGCTTTTGACTAAAAAAAATTACAAAAGCTTAAAAATATAGCCACGATTCTTTAAAAGCTTTAAAGGATAGAACACTTGTTACAACAGACTTCAGATTATTTAAAGTATCCAGCAATGCATTCAGAAATTGCAAATGTGTAGGATCAGGTCCTCTCTGTATTTTTTAGTTCAGCCTTTCCATTTATGATTTTTTTTTCTGTAAATTTCCCAATAAAATCAATACATTTTTCATAATATACCAAACAATTTTAGATACAGTATATCCTGACCTATCAGATTCTACACCAACTTCTCACTTAAAATCTGCTCTTTCTAAATCCAGTGGATGATGACATATAAAATCTGTCCTAGCACAGAGCCAAATGTTACCTCTCTTAAGCCTCAGGCCAATGTAGTCTTTGAAAGAAACTTAACATTTTCAAGAATAAGAAGAAAATGCCATTCTGACAGGTTTTCTTTTGTCTCACAACAGCTGTTTGGAGCTATATAGTCTTTAGAAATATAAGCAGCATTGCAGCAGTCTTGTTGATGGGCAGCAGTCCTGATGAGATAAGAATGCCAAACATGCAATATATGATGAAAATCACTGTCATGAAGGAGTCACTGTCACGAAGGAGCCATGTGTTGTTATCAATGTCTGTGCAGTTATGAATCTCCCTAGGTATGCAGACATACCAAGAGAAGCCAAAGCCAGTTCTGCAGTCGCCACAAATCTGGAATTATTCCCTGTGAAACTATTGAAGTCTTGAACCTTCCAAGTGAGAAATCTTTCTCCCAGAAGTCTCCTAGTTTAATAATTACATTGTCTGGAAAACTTTTCCAGAGAATTCACTGGGTGTTCCCTTTTCTTAGTTATGTCTCATCCACCCTACCAGCCCATGCTTCATGCTTTATATATTCCCTGTCTCCTCAGCATTTAAACCCTTCGGATAATTGCAGGCTCTTATCATCTCCCTGCCAGTCTCTCTCACTCACTCATGTGCTGCTGCACTTCTATAATTAACCTAAAACATCTGAAGTGTGCACTGGAAGGTGGGCACTGGGAGTCAGACGTGCAGCTCAAACATCTTGTGACAAAGCTGAGAGGTTTAGGCACGGGCAGCGTAAGTGGAGGTGAGCGGCAGTCAAAGGAGTTTGTTCTTCTCAGTCTCTCACTCTCCAGGAGTATTGTTTGCCACAGGTGAGTTCCAAAGAAATGATGAGATACTTACATCCATTCTGCACCTCTCCTGTGAGGAAAAGCTGAAATGGGAGTGTTGCCCTTGGAAAAAAGGAAGGCTTTGGGGTGACCTAATTATGGCCTTCCAGTAACTGGAAGTAGTCTACAAGAAAAATTCCCTTGAAAACTGAGCAATTAGCAATTAAGCAACTGGCTACGGGATTGAAGAAGCTTCCACAATGTTACCTTATAAAGAGAGTCTATGTAATAGAAAACCAAAATCTTATAAGAGTAAATTCATATATTGTATATTGTATTTATGTAAATTCAAATATTGTATCTATGTAAATTCAAATATTGTATATTGTGGTTGCATATCATGTTACAAATGCAAATTTTATGCAACTTCTGCCATTTGTTTCTCCTTATGTCCAGTAAGAGAGAGAGATTGAGAGAGAAAGCCTAATTCAAAAATCTACACTTACCAGGGTAGGAATCATTATGTAATATGGGTTCCATTTCCTGAGTTTTCACTCAGCCACTGGATCACAAATTTTGCTTTCACAGGGTCTTGGATTGTGTTGTCTTCGTGACATAGCTTTTCATGAAGAAAATTTCAAATATAGCATACTGCATTTCAAAATGAGATAAAATGGCCTTAAGACAAAGGATTCAACAAAACCTAGTAAGAAAGTAGTTACTTGCTGAGGGTTCCAAGGCATCTCACATAGTGCAGGTGGAACCAACACACCTATGCTAATTCTCTAGGCTCCTGCTGAGTGAGAGGCAACTAAGAATTAGGTATGCTGCACCTCCAGCCTTCCTTACATTTAGCACACTACACATATTTTTTGAAAGCAATGATTAAAATCTATTAAGCTTTCAAAAAAAGATATCATTTTAAAGCTAAAGGCCCTAAATACAAGAATCTCTTCTGAAATGTTTTTCTGTCATTCATGGTCAAGCTGATTCCCAGTGAGGACCCTCTGACAACTCAGATGGAAGCTATCTAAATGGCTGCTGTGAGAATTCAACCATTGCACTCAGAATGCAGGTTCTAAGTACTCCAGTCCAAGAAAAATGGGAATTAACTCCAGGAAATTCAGAAACATGATATGTTTGAGAGAAAATCTTTAGAAGAAAGCTTAAGGACTTCATAAAAACTGCACCAAAATTATTAATAACCTTTCACTGAATTTACTGGCTTTGGAATAAGCCCAAGAAGAATTGCCTAAGGTATATTGCTTTCCTGTCAATTTAAGAAGGACACAACAACTGTTTATAGTTAAACAGAAGGCATAAATGCCCAAGGATAAAGAAATATTTGTTTTGTCGAGATATAACTAGCATATTTACTCTGGCCATTAATTATGAATCATTCTGTACCCTACAAAACTGTTAATTTAGGTTGTCACCTTGAAAGGATGCTGGAAGAGTTCAAACCACAGCTGAAACTGGACTATTCCTGTTGAACGAAGCAGCTGACATATTATTTTGCTGAGTCAGTTTCCATAACACCAGGAAGAAGATGCATTTCCATACAAGCATAAAATAAATCCAAGATTAAATAAATAATAGGATGAATATTGAAAATGTCATGTCTAAATATACTCTGAAAATTCCAGTTGGAATGCTTCCTGGGAGCATATACACTAAGAAGTTTACATATAAACTAAATGAGTTCTCAAAGCCTGAACATTTAGAAAAAAAGATAGAACATGCACTGTGATTTCAGTCTTGGGCAAGCTAACAGCCTGCCTGTGTCCTAAAGTCAATAGTTTTCTGGGTCTTCAGATATATGACTCTGATGTTCATGCTTCGTAGTGAATTTTACATTCCCAAAATTCCTGTGTGGCTTCTATGCATAAAGCAATGAGGTACAGGTTAAATGATTTGTTGATAAACAAATTGTTTATCAATTGTTGACCAATGAAAAAAAGAAAAAAAATCTTCTTTGAAGTACCATTCCAGTGTTTTAAGCATCAGTCCTACAGTCCTCAGATTTTCTAATTATCCCCCATTCCTTCGAGTGTTTTGGGGCATGCAGTTTTACAGATGACTTTAACAAGATGACACAGTTGTCAGCATGAAGAATCTCCTCTGCTCAGCCATATTTTCCAAGCTGATCTTCTTGAAAGCCCTGGAAAGTACTGCTGGTTTCAGCAGTTATACCCACCTGAAGCCAAAGAGCAGTAAGATTCTGCATTCAATTTTTAATAAAAAGGAAACTAATACTGGAGGCCTTACCTTTAGGAAAATTATCTCTGCATTATTCAAATGAAAAAAAAATCTTGAGCACAGAAAAAAAAGGGGTTTGAAAATAGCAGCTTACCATATATTCTTGGATTACCTCCTGGTTTTGGAACTGTTGGGAGAATGTAGTTGGATATTAAAATGTCACTGCCAGCAAAACAACCTGTGTGAGATCATGAGAGATTAATTACTTAGGATGGAAAAAAACATGTGAGATAGGTGAACTCTTAAAGCTGAAGAAATTATCCTAGAAATTTGAGTTAGGGAAAAGAATGCTACAAAAGGTGAATGCTGTGGGGTCCAATTGGGATGCAAGGACCGAAGGGCGTGCACAAGAAAATCCACTGGGGTGCAGGAAGAACATATTCATTGTACCATTCATAGATAAGATAAAAAATATTTTTAAAATTGTGTTTGTTTCATCTTTATCTCATTTACTCTCTAAGACTGTTTTTTTAATAAGTTTTATACTGTACAGAATGTTATTACAGCACTCATACATGTTATACATTAATAAATATACATAGATTGGGTGTGCTCACTTAAATTTTTTTACTGACAGAGGCATGCAATCAAAAAAGTTTGGAGACCACCAGCCTAGAACACTTAATGCTGGAGGACCATTCCAACTAGGAAACAATAAACAATAGGATGTAGTCCAAAATCTGATCAAGGATGGCTGAACAAGAAAACTTAATAACATAAGGTTTAACAGACTGTGATCCAAAAAACACAACAAAAAACCAAAACACCACAGCCCAAAATAAAATGCAACAACCCCTTAAGACATACTCAGCACAAGGAATTCTACAGTTGCTATGTCAGGCATAGAAGCAGCTTTTAAAATATAAAAGGGACTTTAACAAAGTAAAGTGTGTAATGGAGAAGGTAGAAAATATAATGAAGGAAAATAAAATCTATTAAAAAATCTCAAATTAAAAAAAATTAGAAATCTTGCAAGAAAAAGAAAGGAGGATGCAAATTACAATGAACTAAACAAAAACTCAGCAAAAATAGGAAAAATAGAGGAAAGACTTAAAGAGACTAAAGATGGATAGCACATTAAGAGTGAAAGGGAAGGGAAAAGATTGAAGGCTATTCTAACCAACATTCACATCTGTCTTGATTGGTGGGTTCCAAAACATTGCAATCCAGAAGTTTTTGAGCAATCACCTACTAATTTTTAATTTGAGGGAGATGGGGAGGGAAGAGCAAATTAAAGAGGTGCTCAAAGAGATCACTCAACATTCTGATTCCCAGTGTACATCTCACAGATCCTCCTGGGACTCTGGGCCACAGACACAGCCTGGACATGTTTGTACCCTGTGGGTGTGTGACTGGCTATGTGACAAAAGTGACACAAAGTGCCAACCAGCTACTGCTTCCCAAGAAGCACCTGCTAGGCTTGAGTAGCTTAAAGACGTTTGCACATTGGAGGTTCCATTTTACCAGCCAGTGAAATCACTGTTGGAAGTCACACAGCAACATTTATGATTGAGAAGGAAATCTAATTACAGGATTGATTTTTAAAAAGTGGACTTCTATGCAGAACAAAAATGCAGATATTTCAAAATCAGCTTTCAATAAAAAATCTGATTATTGAGAAGTTTTTCTCAATTCTTTCAATTATTATGGAGCTATAAAAGAGTGAGAAAAGAAAAAATGTCTGAGTCATTCTGCCTGTGCTAAATTAGTCAAACAAAAAATATGCTTTCATTCCAGCACTTAAAAACCAACCTATAGGGAGTTCCTCACATGAACTACATACTAAGTTTAGGGTTTGAGTTTGGGTATGGGTGTATTTATTTCTCTTATTTTTAATATCAAAAAAAATTACTAAATCTAAATCTAAATCTCATATTTCCACCTGATGTATTAACATGAATGTTGGATGAATGTTTAATGCCTAAGTTTTGTCTGTCTGCTCTGCCCTAGCAGAATTCGCAGCTCCCATGTTAATACACAGGGGAAGTTAAATGTTTCAGAGAACAGAATCAGCAAAAAAAAAAAAACAAAAAAAACCCAGTGAATCATCTCAGGCAGCATTGTGTATTCTCTGATCCTATCCTCTAAAATATTAAATTTCTCCTTTGTATCATCACCCAATTCAGCATAAGATGATGCTTGAAGGTTGAGGCTAAGTGAGGACAAGGGTATTTCTGAAATACCATTCATCTTCAAAGCTTAGATGCTCTTTTCTGCCAGTTTGGACTCACAGCCTGAAACCACTTTCTAAAGGCTAAAAAATACATCAGTTATGGCCAACTTTATTTTCCAAAGGCTTTTTAATTGCAGTAGCTTATTCATTAAAGCTTATTCTCAAATAGTGTATGGAATCCTTTTGTGTTCCTACTGAGGTAGAAATACATGCAATACACTGCCTCTCAGGGCCAAGTTCAAGGTAGTTCTAGACAGAAGCTATTACCAGAGTAATTATGGATAGCTGTACCCACTATACCCTGATGATTAGGTGTATCATCAAAAAGGGTCATATTTGAGATATTAAGAGAGATATCTGGGGGTTGTTTCTCTATCTATTCTTCCCTTGCAGTAGCTCAAAAGTAACTGCATTACATAAGTACTGTAAACAGCCTTGGAGATGGTTCTCTGAGCTGTAGGCTGGAGAAGATGCACTCTGGTTTCCTCAGGCATTTTCCTGTACCCTTCTTCTCCACAGAGTTTTCTGAGGGTCCTGCAGAACAAGAGGGTACATTAATCTCCACATATGGAAAGCTCTGGAATCAGTTTGAATGAAATTAAAGTCTGAAGCATCACATCCAGAGCACATCCCTGTAGTATCCAGAGTGATACCAGAACTCCTGCTGAAGAAAATATATGCAGTCATTTAACTTCTACTTAATCAGTAAGAGAAACTTTCCTGATTCCTTTAGATTCTTGGCTTTGCAGGCATGGTATACTTTCACTGAATTGTCTTTGCACAGAGTCTTCAGGGAGATTTAAAAAAGGAAGCTGAAATTCAGAAGTGGCATCATATAACAAGCACCATAATGCTTTTACCCCACTGAGGTTTGTGTCTATACTTTCACCAATATTACTGTCACAAAAATATGTGTGTTTTGAAGAAAAGGATCATTCCTGACTGCATTGTTTTCCTCTAAGTCTTTCAACAACATCTCATCAGCCCCATAACCTCATTCTTTCTTAGTTACATTTAAGTCTATCTCCACAGTACAACCTTGGCTGCCCTATCCTCCTGTTTTTAGTCTTTTCTAATTAATTAGGTTTTGACACTGAGTTCAAAACCTGACAAATGCATATATATATATCTACCTTTCCCAAGTAAGCTACCTTCTAAAAGTACAAGGTATCATTACTCATTTGCACTTCAACAGCTTCCATTGTATGTTTTAGGAGACAAACCTCTGGATTGTTAAGGTTTCTATAACATGCTCAAGAGAAAGGTTGTTCAGACCTGAGAAACAAGGATTAACAGAGTAAACTATGAAATCCAGCAGCCTACAGCTGAGAGCTGGTCTGATGCAGAGCTGTCTCCACTGCCTGGCACAGGAGCTGCCCATTGCATGCATTGTGAGCATGCTGCCTCCCCAGACACAGCCCTTCAGCAGCGCCTCGCTTCATTCATCAGCTCCTGTTGAAGCCAAGGGAGGGTAAGGGAATCCAGGGAGGGCACACAAGGATACACCTGTGGGCCAGCCAAGAAACACCAGCAGAATAAGGCATGAGGCAAAATAATCTCCATGATATGCAGATGGCAGTGGTTTCTGCCATCTGAAACCACTGAGATGGAAAAGAAGGGTTGGTTTTGTCTGCAAGGGCATATAGAGATATATAGATAGATCTCTTTTGTTTGAATTTTGTTTTTTTTTTGAGGGAGGGAGTGAAAGATATTTTCAGCCAAGAAAGAACTGTTTCCTCTATTTAACAAAAGTCTAATTTTAAAAATACCAAGTCACACATGCCTTTTGGGGTTTCTTCCTGAGGAAGAAAGGAAAACAGCAGATTCACTTTAATGAGTAGCATTCTAGAGCAGAATGACTTAGATGCAAACTTTTAACACAGCTCTACAGAGATAAGTTTCAATGTCCCTTCAACGCATGATAAAATATGGCTATAGATGAAGAATAAAATTAATGTATGGAAGACAGTACATTTGGAATATAATGCATTATTAAAATCCCAAGAATTAACCTATGGCTAGTCCATAAAGCTGCAGAACATTGCAGGCTGACAGCATTGCTTATTTTCTGGCTTAACAAGGAATAGGTTGCACATAACCAGTAGCAGGTTAATTAAGTTTGCATATCTGCTGGTTCTTTTCATTATCACCTACTCCCTGTGATGAGCTTTGAGACTATGTGCTTTATTTAACAGATCCATCAAGCCTATTATCCACTAAGAATATTAACAGCTATCTCCCCAATGACTGAGATGCCTTGTGAGCTGTCAGAGTATTTTATTTCTGCCTTGCTCATTCTTTCAGCAGACTGGAAAATTGCAGATATTTTTATGATAACACCACACAATTGAAAACAAAACCTGCCATTTTTTGATGGTCTTGTGAGAGGTCCAACAACTAAATAAACCTAGAAAAAGGATGCAATGAAAAAATAAATCATCATATCTAAAATACTGAGACATTTCTCAATGTTTCACTTTTAATAATTCATGATTGTGATTTCATGGTAAAAATACAAGCTGCTCAGGAAATTCTTTTAAAATTAGTACACTCTGTACACTGTACACTCTTGCTTATTAGATGACTGCTGTTAACTAGTTATATATACACAAGGTGATAAAGTGGTTAAGGAGAGAAAAAGAGAAGCAAAAGTTGGGGTAGTAAAAAGCAGGATTACTCAGCCTGTGAGAGATAACTGGATATGGTACAGTATTATTGAGTTAAACAGATTGCTCTAATTCAGATGTTAATGAAATACATGAACAACACACAGGAGGCACCTCTTTAAATTATGACATGAAAAATAAGAGTATCTCTAGGTGTATAGGCAACATACACAGCTCCATTTCTTCAGACAAGTTCTGCTTACAAAGCATTTGAAGTATGATCAGAAAGAATGCTTTCTTGAACAGTACAGCTTTACCTAGAGAGTGTTGCTCATGGACTAATCTCATAGCAATCACACTAATCATACTAATACAATCACACAATCTAACATACTAATCTAACATACCAATGCAGTTTTCATCATTCCTGTTAATGAAAATGGACCAAAGAAGGGCTCCAAGATCAGAAGGTGTGGATTAACCAGCTGAATTTTTACTGCCTTATGATATCATACTGTAAAGTACACAAATTTATCAATGATGAGTAAAACCAAAAAAATATATGGGAAACAGCCTTCCTTACCTTGACAGCACAGGTTAATGGCTTTCTAAATGATCACATTTTCTCCAGTGGGCATTCACCATAGTAGGAAACCAGTGTGAATGCAATGTTCAACACACGCCTGCCTCCTCCTGTGTCACCTGAAAGCCACCAACCCCACTACAGCCAAAACACGGCCGTGCCACAGCCACAGGTGTGGTCTCAGCAAGTGGCTCATGCCTCAGGAGGGCTGCAGGGGATGGAGGGGCTGCTGTAGGCAGCAAATGTCTCTCAGGAACTGAGGTGCTCCTGAGCCTGACATTCCCCAACACTCACACCTGTAAACCGGCAGCCGTGGCAGGAATATCTTTGTGCTGGCTCATGGAATCCCAGCTGGTGGCTGGGCTGTCTGGAGCTGCTGGGCAAGGACAGAGGCGTGCAGAAGTCACCAGCATCAGCCAGAGACTGCACATCCCAAGAGGCATTGATGGCTGCCCTGGTAAGACCCTTGTGTGTCACTTATTCTGAAGAGCTGAAGATGCATCTTCCAGCCTCAGCCGTGCTTTGGCAGATCCATTTCAGTGAATACAGCAAGTTTCTCCTGATCTCAGCTACAAAAACAGGAGGCAGGGAAACTAAAGATAGACACTAGTGCATGTGCATGCTGTGTTTTGATTAGTGAAAACTTCTGTAGGAGACAAATTGCACACCTGAAGATATGAAAAATTAGTCCCTCCATTCCCTCCATGACAAGAATAGAAAAATAAGGAGGGCTAGAAAATTTTGCAATGATCTTACAGAAAACTTCACTGTGTTCACTCTGAAACAGCATATTCTTCATGTCATTCACATGGCATGAAGCTGAATCAGGTGAGGTTTAGGTAGGACGTCAGAAAAGTGTTCTTCCCCCAGAGGATGGTTGGGCACTGGAACAGGCTCCCCAGGGAAGGGGTCACAGCACCAAGCCTGACAGAGCTCAAAAAGTTTGGACAATTCTCTCAGGCACAGGGTGTGACCTTGGGGATGGTGCTGTGCAGGGCCAGGAGCTGGACTCGGGGATCCTTGTGGGACCCTTTCAACACAAATGTTCTGCAATTCTGTGATTTTGGTACAGGTATACCAAAGAAACAGGAAACAACCAGACAGGGAAGAAAACATGTCCCAAAAGCCCTATGCAAAAATTTCTGCTTTTGTTCATTATACAAGCACTTCCTCAAATCCTCCAATTTACTTGTCTTTGCCATCATTTTGCTAGATGACAAGAACATTCTGTGGCTTCCAGGGAATGTTCAGTCTGTATTTCTCTTAGCACATTTGGTAAGTTTTTAAAAGACATTTAATAAATGCTTTTGTATAGACAGCTTTTTTATAATTCAACAATGTTTATGCTTCAGAAAATTCTGTTAAAATCCTTTGACTATATTAAATCACATCAGAGTGAAATGCTGTAAGATATTCTAAGTAATTTTCTTCTTGTGGAGATATCTCAAAGAAAGTCTCTGCCACAAAATGAGTTGAGCATTTCATTTAACAAAACATCTTATAGTCAATGTAAATATATGTTGATTTGAACTCCATCAACTTTTTTTTTTTTTTCACAGTGTATATGAAAAAGTCAGGGTATTTTCATGAATTTATTCCATCACTGAAGTAGAAAAACAAATATTTTGGTTGAAAATTTAAGTACATGGATGTCATGATATTCACTGTTGTAATGCTGCTGGCAAGCCTGACAGTTTGTCAGCTGAAATTGTGTACCCATAGTCAATTTAAGCAAAAGAACAAATTAAAATAAAGAAAATGCACTGGATACAGGAAAATAATAGCACTGGATCTTCAGTCTCATATTTGCTGAACAGGCCCTTAACAATAATCTGGAGATGGTCTGAATTTTTTCTTCCAATCGAAAATGAACAAAACCTTCACTCTGAACATCTACCCACAGAAAAAATATTGCAAATTGGTGCTTCATTTCTGATTGCCTTTCCTAAACAATTAAATAGCTAATTAAATCTGTCTTCAAAGTTCTCAGTAAGGAATATATTTACAATGTCCTAAGCCTGGCTTCAAGCTAGAACAAGAGAAGAGTACAGTCTTTCTTGTTCTATTGGGTGAGGGGGTTCCCTATTTTAAACAGATTTTACAAGGAAAACCCCTATCCAAACCAAAACTTTTGTGAATACAACAGCATGTAAACATCAAAATCAAAAACCATAACCTGAAAATCTGCACATATCTCCTACCTAATGCCACAGGATTGTGTGGCTTAGGAGAGACTTTGATGTACATGGCTGACATTGAGTCAGGGAGTGGCAGTTTCACACTTTAGTGTTGCAGTTGCCCTTACAAACCTTATATGGATTTCTGCTTATGAGCAAATTCATTCTTTTTGACATTAATTTCTCAGAGGCTCACCTTGCAAGGTGAAGATTGTGTCTTTCCCTTCAACTGCATGTTGAACAGGGCCATATCTAGAGTGCAAAAAGCTGCAAAACTCCTTCAGCAAAGTTTCCCAGCTGAGAAGTTCCTATCAACAGCAGAGGGTAGGGGAAGATTCCCCTGAGGCTTTTCTGGTTGACTTGAGGAAGAGAGCTTGGCTCTGCAGGCATCAGTGTGAGAACAGTAACAAACACAGCTGCCTCTTGCTTCTCAAAGGAGAAAAGGAAGCCTAAGGTGCAGTCAGGTGCCAACTGGGAAAATATTTTATCAAAGCAGATGTATTTATAGCTTATTTACAAGATGTTGCCAGAAGAAACACGGAGCTGTTGTTACATTCATAAATTAAAGCTAAACCATTGAGGTACGCATTTAGCTCACTGCTCCACATTACTGGGCATCTCCTCACACTGTGCTCATGGCATATTATGCACCTCTGATCTAATGGTCTCACCAGCTTGTACCTATTGCCTTCCAGATCCCAAAAAAACGTTTGGGTAGCAATTGTTAGGTCAAATTTATATGTGGGTAAATTTATCATCTTTTTCTAAGGTCTAGGAGAATCAAGATAAATAGTTTTGATCCAAAGCCTCATCAGCTTGGGTGAAACATGCTTTCCTCTAGTATTCTCCTTTGCTGGCAGAATTCAGAAATGTAAGAGAGGGATTGCCTTCTTCACACCTTCTCCTTGGCAGAGAAGCATTAGCAATAACAATAACTCGCATTGGCCTTTTATTCCACTGCATTCATTTTAGAACACTGTAAGGCATAATTTCTAAATGTAATAAAATAAATACAAATAGAATAACTTTAAATTTGTTCCTTAAAATGAAATAGTATCCAAAAGCTGGTTTAAACTAATAATTTACAAAATAGGCTTTACCTTATATTTATATAAAATCTCAGGCTTCATACTGACAAAACTGAACACATTTGTGACAATAGTAAGAAATTCTCTTTAGAATCAGCTTGATATGAATTTACCACTACACAAGGTCTGCATGTGTACTTCCACTGATATTAGTGTTTTCAAAAGATAAAAATTTAAGGTATTATACCTGCTGTGTTTGCTCACAATGTGCAGTGATTGTTTCAGCTCAGAGTTACAGGAAGGCACTGAGCACCGAGGTGAGTCAGGAGCAGCAGCTGTCCTCAGTGCCTGCTGTCATTACACAGCTCAGACTGACAGAATGCCAGTGGGGGAGCACTGCAGGAGCAGGGAGCAACCCAGGACAACTGTCCCATCACTGAAGTATCTGTGTATGCAGGAACAAGATTAGTTCATAGTACATTAGAGATCAAATGAGATAAAGAACTGAGCCTGTGAAAATTTCTTAGCGTTTCTTAGCTCTGAGTAAAACTAGCAGGTGCCTCAAACATGGTCAGAGGGGAGAAGGAAAGAAACAGTGTGATACTGCATCTTTTACCAGGACAGGAAGGCAGGGCATTTAGGACAATTCCAATAACTTGAACTTTATGGAGATTATAGTGAATCACCCACTTCTGCACAGAGGTTTGCCATTTTTCAAAACTGGGGCCCAAGTGGTAGTGCAGGAATGGTTCAACAGCCAAACATATCTGACCAGAGCTGGTCACAATTTGACATTTTCATTTTGTGTGAAACTCCGAATTTTAAATTCCTTTCAGTGCTAATTGGATCAACAAACAAAATAAACCCACAAAAATTTTAAACAATCAAACATGTTGGGGTGGGGGTTTATTGTGTGGGTGGATTTTTTTGTTTGATTGGTTGATTTTTTTGGTTTGCTTTTGGTGTTTTTCAATATGGCACCTTTTACTTTCTATTTCATCCCTTGACTTCCTAAAAATGTATAATTCATGGAAGGGAAAAGTACATTACTAAAGGCAAGTGCTTGAACAGTTTCTATTTGTTGTTTGTTTTTAAATAAGTGCCCAACAAATTGCAACATTAATGCAACATTTTGGGAAAAGCATTGCTTTGGGAAAATTGTCATTATGTCTAGAAGCTCATTATTTTCAAATACAATATCCCACAGGATATTCCAAATAATGTAATTTATTTTCTCTTTGAAAATCCATAGCTCATCTCTTAAAGTTTATATAAAACACATGTGTTGCAATAGTTCAGATACAAAGTTATAATACAGAACTGAACAGGAAGCCATGGGATCTGGCCTTGCTCTCCATGAGATTTCTCACTACTACACACCAACACACCAAGATAAGAGACTCCAGATCAATACACAGTAGGCTATCAGTAAAAAAACAGTCTGCCAAATAAGAACTCAAAATTTTCTTGAAGGTGAATATGTAGCATTCTCCTCTAGAATCTAGAGGAGAATACTACATATAGAAATTTTCATAGAAAATTTCATTTTCTATCACACCACAGAACTCCTAATAGAGGCTTAGTAAATATTTTATTCAAAGAATAGTAATTTTCAGTATATCTTTCTCATATGCAAACCCATTATCTCTTCTTATCTTAAATTTAGTGATTATTAGGTTTAATTCAGAGCCATACAGATGCAATATTTGGATTTGCATGAGTTCTCTTCAGATTTAGACCATACATTACATTGCATAATTACAACACAGCAGTTTTTTTATTTAACCCTGATCACCTTTCCAGGGGTTGTCAGTGACAGACAGCAAGAAAACCTTTCCACAGCTGGACTTTTTTTCCCAGTTAGTCCTGTTCCAGTGCTCTTGAAGGTGCCCTCAGCAGAGGAAGATTATCGGTGAGTCGATTTCTCCCCTCTCTGACTCAGCTTGCAAAACATGGTCTCATTTTAGAAAACAGGTATTGCCCAATAGGACGTGACTGCTGCTGCCAAAATTCACTCTCAAAAAATAGGGCAAGCCTAAACTGCTGTGGCTTGTGGTCAGAAACAGAATCTTTGTGCCTCTGTACTGAGCTTCTCCCCACCCACTTCTGCTGCCCCTGAACTATTTCCTTTCTTCCTTTACAGCAGTTAAGACACATTCTGTCCCTAAGGACTGTCCCATCTAAAAATAAGTGCTCTTGACACACAAGAGATGTCAGACTAGCACAGCAGGATGCTGAAGCGTCTCTGGATGCGTAGCAGGGCTTCTCTTACAGTGGGGTGCAGCAATTTAGGAATTCACACTTGATAAATGCAATACTGGCGGCTTCTTTTTATCTCTTGCAAATGGTGCCAGGACTGATGTATTCCTGATCCTTATTTGGCAAACCAGTTGGCTTCTCTTATGCTGTTCCTTGGGATCACAAAATTCTAATGTTTGATTAAGCAAACATGCAATGTGATTGTATATAGCTTTTTCACTGACATCTATAGGTGAACTAAGTCATTGTCAGCTGCTGGCTCAACCTTTGGTTTGGGTCTACATTTTCTTAGAACATGTACAGAAACATACTCTGCTCTGACAGTGTTTCTAAAGTAGAAAGAAACACTGGGAAGTTTCTTACCTATAGCTGAAACAACTCTTCAGCTTCTTTTTGAATCTCATTTTCCAGATATGGAAATACAGCAGCAGACTCCTCTATATTACACATAATTAATGCTATCACTTGATTCAATTATCCTTTCCCTTGCTCCTTTTTCAAGGTGAGTGAAAATCATAATGGCAGCTAAATAAAACATACTATCTTTCTTAATAGCAAGATATTACAATATCCCTTATATTGTTTAGATTAAGCTAAAGCCCTGCCAGAGCAAAGCTTGGAGAGATGATCTGTCCTTGTTAGCTACCCTAAGTGTGGGGAAAAAAATCACTTTCTCATTAGTGTAGTAGTGTTTAGTCAGAAATACTATTTAGAAACTGAGAGGGAGTAACCACAATTATTGTTTCTCTCTCTTCTTTTCTCTTCAATGTAGGCATTTTGTAGATGCTCATGTTTGCAAGGTTTGGAAGTTTGTGTACTGCAATTATTCAGATACCTTCCAAAAACTTTAGAAAATACATTATTTACAGAGGATACTTAGCTGAAAGTCTTTTGAGAACATTCTTCTGCAATTTGCAATGGAAACAGCATTCTTTGAAAACATTATAGCACATGAATATTACACTGCTATTGGGCTTTTCCAACAGGTACCTTTGGAACCAATACTTTGAGAAAAAGGATTGCAAAAGAACTACACTTGAGAAACTGCATAGCAAAGGAAACACTTAGGGCCATAAAAACACCTTCCAAAACTCCCACAAAAACATTCATTTTCAATTGATTTTCTCTCCTGAGAGCATTACCATACTTGGCAAAGGAAACTATGTTGTCATATATTTTAACAGCACTCACAGCTTCTTGACTGCTGTGGGTTGTGATTCATTTGTTGACCAGGACATTCACTTTTGTCTGCTTGCTACAAGATTTCAAGTGTTACCTACTTCTTCTTTCAATAGAATTGTTTGTCACATGTTTATCCAGCATGTGATCATCACCACCTCTAAGCTTTCTTTTAAAATAATTCAGTGATTTCAGAAAGCTGGTCTCCCTTGTCCTGTCAGCAAAGCCATTCTGTTAAAAAAACCAAAACCTTAATTTCTACTCCTTGTGAGAATACTTTTCTTCAGGATTCATAGCCTTTTACATGCCAGGAAATGGCAAGATCCTTTCCAAGAGGGAAGGGAAACTGCTAGTGCTTGCTTCCCCTCCAAAGGAAGTTAGGTTCTGCCTTACTGAACACAGAGAGCAGTACTTGGTTTTTACTAATAAAGCAAATACAATGTAGGGCAGCAAAAAGTAAAGGCCCTCTCTTTAGAAGTTTATCATATATAATTATATTTAATATTACAGATTGTATCTATTGGATGTCTTACATTAACTTGTGCCTTCTTTTCCCCCTTAGCAAAACTGCTCCTGAAAGTTCCAGTCCTGACTTACCCACCACCTTTGCCAAAGCCTTTCAAAGTTCATCCTAAAGACTAAAGCAAAAGTCTGAGAGTTACCAAGTCATTTTCCTTGATAATACCAAAACCTGCACTTACTGCATTAGCTCACAGACAGAAACCAGCCTGTATTTGTATAGCATTAGTTCACCTATGTATGGATGACAGAGCCCAGAGTAAATTGCTCTTTGAACAGGACATTGCCTTACAGTATCATTTTTGCATTAGCACTACACTCAGCTGTTTCCAAACCAGCCTCTAAGCAAGTCTGGAAAGTAGTAACTAGGCTGTCTTACAGGTTCAGGTAAGAGGAAAATGAGGCAATTCATGTAAGGGTTGGCTAAATAAATATGAAGAAAAGCCACTAACAGCTTTTTAGGTTCACTCAAATGGACTTAATGGATTTCTTACTCTTTAGCTTTGGAACAATAACATAAAGCAATTTCATTTATTTTCCTCCAGTCCATACCCTTAGGGGATCTTGCCCTGAGAAAGATTTTAATTTTGTTCACTAGATTTTCATGCACTGCCATAATAATCTTTGCAATAATGCTTTAAAAGAATTTTTAAAAGCTATTTTAACAATTATTTTGTTCATGTAAAAATTCTATTTTTTTAAACTAATTAAATTTGTGTGCATTTTTTTTTTAAATTTCAATACATTTAGTTTAACAACTGGGTATTGTTCACTTGAATAGAGATCTTAAATCCTAAGCAAATATTGCCATTGGGAAACAAACCACATAGATCAAAATTACAGTTTTAGACTCCTTCACCACCTAATCTTTCTTGAAAGAAAAGGTGCATCAATCATAAAAGATTATTTTGGTGGGATAGACAGAGTTCATCCTTTACCAAAATTAAAAACAGAACTAAAAAGCTTTGGAAGTAAAAGGCCCCAAATCCAATCTCACACTCCCCAAAGCAAAGCCTCAAGAACTTTCCAACCACTGCTAGAACAACAACACGATTTTCCCAAACTCCTGAGGATGTATTCTCCTAATGCACCCATATCTCTGGAAAAAGTAAATTTTTACATGTGGAAGATGGCATTAAGGATAATGAAGGACTTGCTCTGCTCAAGTTACCTCAACAAAAACTTCACTTTTTTTACAGGTGCCTCAGAAAGCTGCACAGTAAAGCTGTTCAAGCTTTTACAATTGTTTGCACTTCCACTGCCTCTTCCTGCACTTTGGCCAGAGAGAGCCTCCACTGCCACTCCTCTCAGGCCTTCAGGGCACCACTGAGGTCTCTCTAGGACAGCTCCATCCTTGGCTGCTGCTCTACAAGAACTGAGCCAAAGTGACCAGAGCACAGTGTGGCACAGCCAGGTGTGGACACTGCCCACTGCAAAGTGCACAACTCAGAAAGGTCTTTGCAGCCCCCTTCAGCTTCGGGTTTTCATCAAGAGTCATTCTGACCTAATTTTTTATAGAACCTCTGTCAGTTAAATTATTCATTTTAGAACAAAACCTCAAACAACCAGAGAATCCTTTTCAAATTCCTAAAATACTAAAGCAAGTAAATCATTGTCAAACTCAGTCTTTATAGAAAATTAGCTGGAAAACAAAGATGAAAACCCTCTCAGAGCTAGTTGTTTGTGGTCTGAAGGCTGAATATTATTCAATTCTGCATGAACATGATTGTTACTGCATGAAACTTAATACCCATATGTTCAACACAATTCATTCTTCCAAGGCAGGCAATTAAGTAATAAACAGTACACTCCCTTAAATCAAAACACACAAGGATGGAACACGAATTCTGCATTATTATTAGCTTCTCGTTTGAGAAAACTTCATTTCAGCAAAGGAAGAACATTAAAGAACACCATGTACTGTAGGTAAGTACTTTGATTTGCTACTCCTGAGCTTTCCTCTGAGAGAAGGGAGAGAATGTTTTCAGGATTCTCAGATGAGATCCCAGCATACACAGACTGGTATGCAATAGATGAATTTCATGGAGCTTGACATGCATTTAACTTGATAGTGTTTTTTCCTGTACTATACTTTAAAAATATTAAGGAAAAAAAAAAAAACAGCTTCAATGCTGTTAAAAAAGCTTGGAAGTTAATTATTTTCTAATCATTCTAGCAAGTCCATCTGGCAGCTTCACAACACTTGAAATCCAAGAGTTTTCCCTTTGCCAGCAAAAGGTGCTCTTATGGCTATTGCTGTGTTTGAAAACCTACTTGGAAATTCCTGTCTCATTAAATCACTGACTAATTTGACATGATGGCAAGTATTTGTAATGAATCAGAGACAAATCATTTCTCTGATTGCTTTATGAAATGTGAACACTCAGAAGTTACCATTAAAAAAACCCCACTCAACTGTTATGTCATTAATATAGATATTTTATGTTTTATGTATCCTGCATCCAGGGAATTACTTTCTCTTTTCTTCCTCATGTGGTTTTAGCCTGGGCAATTACTGTGTCTTCTTCAAGCAAGGGAAATTTATTTCAGAACACTAATTTAGAAGCCAGTGCTGTTGAAAATCTGCAGCCTTCCTTCTTCTGTAAAGAATAAGAACAACATCAGAAGAATGATAAGAAATTGCTACACGTATGTGGATCCTGAGAATCCAATAAGGTCAAAATCAGTAAAGCTTTTGATCACTTTCAAGTCCCATGACAATTCACATTTCCCAGACATACAATCAGATATCTTAATGAACTTGAGCCTATGCCTAAAATATCATCTCAGTGTATACAAGCTGTATGAACTTGAGCCTATGCCTAAAATACCATCTCAGTGTATACAAGGAATTCTCAATGGAAAAATACTAAGGAAACCACAAAGCATGTCTGACCAATACTGAATACACTTAGTGAGGTTTACTGGGTGATTGAATAAGGAGTCAAATATTCAAAACTGGTATAAAAAGCATCTTTACTGAACAACTTATAAAAAGGAAAATGCATGTAATTTGAAGCCATTAAACAAATTACATTACCAATAGTGACAAGAAATCAGTAGAATGTTTGCCAAATATCTTGCTTGTCCACAAAGTATTCAGTGAAAAATATACCAATCAGGTATTACAGAGGCAAGCATTTAATGAAAATCAAGATAAAAATAGCAATTATCTTTCCAACTGCTCTTTTCCCTGCCAATTCCCCAAAATGCATTAAGGACAAGGATTCCATCAATCACTTTTCAGTCTCATTCTCAGGTTCACTGTCTCCACTATCACTGTCTCTTCCAGGGTGCTCTGGCATTTTTCGATGTTCATCCATTTCATCCACATTCAATTCTCCTTCCTTCATCATTTCTTCCACTACTTCACTTTCTTCTGCTGCATCTTCCTGCATGCCCTGAACTTCACCTTCTACTTCAGTCTCTCCAGTTTGTGTCGGTTCTGGTTCTTCAATCATGGCAGGTGGGGGCAGTAAATGCTGGATGATTGAAAAAGGAAGGATTTTAAGTTTTTACACTTTAGCTTGAACTGTTCATCTTATATTTAGAATTTTGCATTAGATAACAAGTTAACAACACTTAAAATTTAGAAGCCGTCATGATTTGTGAGCACTTCATGTCTATATATTAAAAAAAATAGAATGATGACCACAATATAGTCATCTTAGATACATTTTTTTTCGGGAAAAGAGGGTGCTAAAAATCTCAGGACTTCCAATTTAAGGACAGAAAACACATTTCATTACCTCAAACACTCAGACAAGCAATAGGGTTATGGTAAATCCCTACCTGGAGCAATACGCGTATTTCTACCCAAATCTCATCTGTTACCATTTCAAACTCCAAGATATGTTTAACTTGGTTTTTGGTGCCTTCAACAGGCCTGTCTTTAAGAACTCATACCCATAATTTCTCCTGCAGCATCTTATAAAATACTATGGGAATGTTATCTGTACTTACACAATTCAAGTTTCACTAACAGTTAAACAGTGCGTAAATATTTTCACACAATACTTCTGAAAAAGTAATTTCATGTATTCATAGTGTTCTGCTTACCAAAGAAATAGTTTGTAAAACATTACAGGCTGGAATGGTAGCCAAGTAACACAACTGGACAAAAAATACCAGGAATACATTGAGCTGATGAGTATGGATGGATGCTATTCGACTGGAGGCTGAACAGAAACATTCATACTTCTTGCAGCCTGACATTATTCCATGACATGATGGATATCTCTTTAGAGTACTTTGGATCATTTTAATGAAATACAATCTTGAAAAACTTGACCATTTGTTTTGCTCTAAAGGCAACTTTGTATCACATGACAAATGAGGTGTTTAATTACAGTGAAGTTTTACCTTCAATTAGATGACACTAATATTACAAATTTACATAGGCAAATCTACAAATCAATTATGATTACCAGCATAGATATAAAAAGCATTTTCTATAAACCTTGAAGTTATCAGACTCTATATAGTTATCTCCATATCCATCTGTGCACAGGAAAGTGTAGTTCCAAACCAAAGGTCTTACAAAAATACATTCTTGATGTATGAGACAAACTCAGACTTCTGTGACTTACTTAGATGCACGTTGTGCTTTGTGATGACTACTCTAAGGACTAGTGTAAAAGAAAAAGAAAATAATAATGCTGTACTGAATAGAATAAAAGAAATTTACTGCCAGCTTTGCTTTTTTCAGTTGTTCACTTCTCAGCTTCTCCTGCAAGGAGGATGTGATTCATGGTCACAGTAGGAAAACAGCAGTTTTGTAACTAATTTTAGCTAGCAATAGACAAGATTAGGATACCAAAAAAAGTAACAGGTATTAGCAGGAGAACTGTGTCCACGTTTGATTAAGGTGACAAGCAAATGCTTTTTGGTAAAATTTAGGTGCCAGCATCTGCTTTTCAGGACCTGTATACACTTCCCTGTTTTGACAGGGCTATTCATTTACTCCTGAATGTGGCCAATCTACTGCACAATCTAGTAAGCCTTCATCACATAACATTTTGCATGGTTGAAAGATCATTGACTATATTAGACAAACAGTCTTCAAAGCAAGTCTTGTCAGGTGCTTATAGGACTGGGTTTCTAAAAAAAACAGTGTGAGCTTACCTCACTACTACTACTAAAAAAATTACAGTAAGAAGAAATTCTATTAGTGTCCTCTAGCACACAGGTAATTACAGCATTTCTTCAAAACAGTGAGAAAGTACCCTTTCTCTGTTCAGACAGTCTGGAAAAGGATTTTTCTGGGTAACAAAACATTTCAAATTTGGCTGAAGCTTTCTCTTGGAAATAGAAGTAAAATCCAGAAGTCACTGGGTAAGAACTTCAGAGAAAAATAAATTTTCAGAAAGTCTGACATTCGGTTGAAGTTTTGGGTTCTGATCTCTACTGATTACACTGTTCCATATTAGATGAAACATGGAAGTGAAAGGAAAAAAGGAAGAGGATGTGACAGAGACATCCCTGCATTAAAGAACAGGACCTAGATCTCTTGGACTATCTGTTCAAGGACAGTCATGTTCATGTTTTCTTCCCACAGTCAGCTAATACAGAGTAAGCAATGTCCTTTTACATCACTTCTGTCCCCTTTTGAAAATCTTTCAGGAGAGCAAAAACCAATGAGGGAACTTGAGAGTACCATGAGAGAATAAATTATAGGTAACACAATCTATAATATATGAAGAATAACATATAGGTAATATAAAGATGACAGACCCTGGGCACTGTGTGAAAGCTGATGCAGGTAAAGGGTAGCTTTTAAGACCATTCCCTTTTGGTTTAACTACCTCTAGGCTTTACAGCTCCAAGCATGATGAGCAAAGGCAGCTCTCTGCCCAGCACACTATCTAAGCTACCTTAATGCTCCACTCACATATATCAGAGTACAAAGACGTTCTGATGGGTTCTGCATTCTGCTTCAGGGATTAAACAGGGACAATATTAGGTACAGAAGTGTCTACAACTGCTTCCAACCCCATGCAATTTTACTTCATGCTGAAGTAGGGCTGAAAGAAATTGCTCCAAAACAAAAAACACCACAGCTGCAAACCAACCTGGATAATAGGGAGATTCAACAGGGTCAATATGGTTTCAAGACATGATCTGGTCTTTCCCTTACAAAACATTATAACATCATGCAGTGGTGTTATAATCCAACTAACTGAAATCCCACACTTACCTGAAATGTAACACACAAGTTTCCTTCAAATTAGTACTGGACAAGCTAGTTCTTTAGCATTAATGAATAGTATTTTTGGCCCAGACAGAGCATCAATGTACTTGTCATCAATTACTGATAGGTTTGGGGCCTTAAACTGGGGCTTAAACCACTAGAAGATACAGCTTTTGCTACCAAAACATTTTACAAGACCTCAATACTTTCCCTTTCAGTCACAAACACTTCTTAAATTTTAAACATAACAGAAATGGACTCAAATCTCAACAGAAACAAAAGAATTATTTTATTTTAAAAGCATTCCAAAACTTTGAAGTTCCTTACCTGTTGATGGTGGCGTGTACTCTGTATCATGTGCATATACATATTGTACACAAAGTTAGCCATTTGAGGCATGTTCTTAATAACATGTATTTGGTGAGCTGGTCGTTCTCCATTCTAAGGAAGGGGAAAAAAGTTGACATTCAGCAAACAAAGCAAAACAACCACCATTCAAAGGTTATTTAACTATATTAGAAGTCAAAAGCCCTGAGTAACTAAATAATGCATTTCAAAAAAAAGACCAGGGAAAGAGTTGTAACTGGGTTTTGGGTGCATGCAGGCATCCCTTCTCAAAGCTTCAGAAAGCAGAGCAGATATGCTGCTTTGTTTCTTCATTTAGCATCCTGCTGTGTGCCCTGTGCTTAGATCCTCAATACAAACCTTTTCCTGAAGATCTAGTGCACTATTACAAATCAGGTTTTTGTACTTATGAACCTAGCTCAGCAGCAAAACTCTCATGATATTGAAACCAATTTTAAAAGAAAAAAAATTAACTTGTAATCCTGAATTACTTGGTTCCATGTAATTTTACCTCTTTAACTGAGAAATGAGTAGCTTTATGTAGCTTTGCTTGAAAAATAACATAATTTTGTTTCATAGCAAGACAAAAAACATGTAAGAACTAAAAAACTATTTTGATCACAAAAAGAAGAATACTGAATCATTCACACAGGCAGAACTTGGGAAAAAGCAGGCACAACAGCTACTGATACTTAAGTTATACTGATAACTGATTTTTGTGGAAACATCAAAACACCAGCTGGTGTATATAATGACAAAAGAGAACTCTAAGGAGTTATTCATGGATCATAGAATCAGTAAGGTTGGAAAATACCTCTAGTATGAAAAAATTCAATCATCAAGTGGCACTGTTGAGTTCACCACTAAACCATACCTTCAAGTGACACATCCACACCTTTTTTAAAACACTTCCAGGGATAGTGAGTCCATCATTTCCCTGGGCAGCCTGGTCCAATGCCAAGAAACAGATGCACCAGTCTAGCAGAGAAAACAGTTTCTCCTCTTACAGCACACTCAAAAAAAGTGAGCAATCATGAACACCCATTACAGATACCAAAATCCAGTGCAGCTGTTCCTACCTGTCTTGCTGTTGGAAAACATTCTGTGGGAACAATATGGAGGTGAAGTGGTCGAGCTGTGAGTTGGCTGAAAGCTGGAGTTAGCTCAAAACAGTTCTGAAACAGTGATACCCTTGCAAAGATATAAAGTCCAAGTCTGGCTCTTGACATGGCAACGACTAATCGTCGGACATCCCTTCAGAAAATAAAATCAAATGTTATTTTTCAGTGATGACACACCTGCAATAAAAATAACTAGAGGTACACAGGAGTCTTCATTAAAAGAAATAAAATCACCTGCCCAAATACTATCTTGTCTTTAGTTTTTTTCCCCACACATTGTTTCAATAACTAGCAAATCCTAGTACCATTATATAGAAACATAACTATACTGGTTCACTGAACCAATACCACTATGAGAAACCACCCTCTACTATTTTCCTACCTCTCAGAAGTAAAATTGAGAGTAAACATTGAGAAAAAAATCCCAATAGCATTTCTGTATCTGGCACTAAAAGAAGATGCTCTTACATACCTAAGGTGGCCTACAGCTTTGGTACGCACTAGGGAAAGCAGGATATAATCATTCTGTTGGCCTTGAAACCTGTCCACAGTTGTTACCTAGACAAATAAAAAATAAGAAAAAACTCTATAGGTTAATCTCTGCCATTTCAGTTAAAACATGACACCAAATTTTTAACATTGACTTTGGACTGAGATTGCAGTAAACAAGAAGAGAAAATTCTTTAAATGATTTAGTTGGCATCTAACAAAAAGCCTGTTTTTATTCTGGAATATGTTGAGAGGAGCTTTTGTCTGACTGCATATTGTTTCCTTTACTTCTTTTTGTTTAAATTCGGACAGAGAAGCAAGGTGCTAATACCAAAAGATTATGGAAAGCCATCAGCTTTGCAATACAGTTTTAACCTGCAGAATTAGCACCAGACATTTATGACTATATTCTTCATTTGTTTCTTCATATTTGTGATCATAAATTCTATCAATAATTTCCACTCTGGATGGGTCTTTCTAATGATGTGATTTTGGGAAATGATGTTATTATTGAAGAAATACAAATGATAAAAAAAGAGTGTTCTGTCCACATAGCCTGTAGTCTTTCCACCTTCACAGATTTCACTCTGTCAAATTATCAACAGGCAAAAACAAGGGCACTAAACTATGAAATTCCACAGAATGTAGGTTCATAAATATGTGGTTAAACAGGAAATATTTCCACAGATACCTGTATAAGTATAGCTCAAATTAGTCTTATTTGCAATATGACAATTTAAAAACATAAAACCCAGAACTACTGCAATGACTGATATACTTTCAAAGTCACCTTGTTTGGCCTTCCAATCAGAGGATTGTTTCCACATCGCTGATTAATGACATCACGGATCAGGTGTTTCTGTCCATTATATGTTGTCAGGATACTTATCCTGTCTGCAGGATAACCAAGCAGGCACATATACATGAAAACTGCCACAACATACTCTGCCTCACCGAGATTCTAAAGATTAAAGTAAGAGGAAAAAAATGAAGACAATAAAAAGGGTTACTCATCTTGTAAGGTTACAAAGAATAACACCTGTGACATTGTCACGTATTTAGACATATTCTAGTGCTGAGAGAAATGTCCCTAGATCTGATGATTCTTTGCTCACTTCACACAAGCCACTTTGAAAGAATGAAAGAACCCCAAGTAGGTTTAATACCTTCATTCTCATTCTTTTTCAGACAAGTGTTAAAAATATCTCCATCAGTATTATTGTTAGGCACTCACTGAAACTTTACAATATTTACTCAAAAGTTCCAGTCAGCCAAAAAAGCTGCAATGACTCACTCCCCAGTAAACTGAAATTAAGAACAAGTTTCACTAGTATAAATACAGTCATTCCAAGTATTAATTAGGAGACAGACATCTGGATTATGAAATCCAGTTATTTCCACTGCAGGCCATCCTATTCAATTACAAATTACCAGCTGTTATTTTGTATATTGTAACTTTCTCTCTCTGTCATTGCTTTATGAGTCTGTCCCAAGTACCGCTCTTGTGGCTATGGGAAGCTTTGTTCTATTTCCAGACTGAAGTTATTCATAGCCTATTTAAATCCATTTTCTGTCAACAAAAATTATCTTTCAGGTTAAAAAGTTGTTCACAGATGCTGACATTTACTCCTGCTCTATTTATACAAGGAATTTTATCCCCACTTGGCGTATGCTTGAATAGGCTGGACATAGCAGCCTCATTTATTTTTTCTTACTAAGTGGGCTCTGCATTACTTGGAAAATGCAGTTGCCAGGCATATCAAACACCTGTGGGTGTAAAGCTATTTGACAAATTTTAATCCCCTTTAACTCTGGAAAGAAAAGCCCAAAATCACAAAGACAATGATACATGACAACGATTTGTTATCTCATAAAAAACCTTGAATTCCACCAACATACTCTGCTAAATATCATTCAATTATCAGGATCATAAAAAAAAAAAGTAATGGTAGGAAGTATTAGAAGAGTGTACATATCAGAGTACTAATATAATGAGAAGTGTGTTCTGTGTCCTCATGTCAGTGCTCTTAATCTTCTTTAGCCAAAGAGTGGTCTAAAGCAGTGCTCACACTCTCAATTATGAGGCACTCCTTTCAGCTGTTTGTGTTCCACTGGACAACTTTTTACTACTTTCACGTTAGAGTTTCAAAAATAAAATCAAAATGATCTCTCCAAACAATTTTGTCCTCAATCTAGCAATGGGATAAAGTGGATTACGATTAACCACTGCTTTCTTCTCTAGCAGTACACTAATTTGTAGTGAAAAAGTATTGAGAAGAACCCAGGCAAAACCTACAAATATATTTCATACCTTTTTAAAAACATAGATTCACATAAGTCTCAGTAATCTTCAGAGGGAAAAATGAACAGGAATATTATAATCATTAAGTATATTGCTTGCTTTCCATAACATTAAACAAAATATAAGGTGTTAACTCCATGTTTGAATTAAACTCCTTAACTTGCATATCACTCCAGCTCTGATTTTTCCAAAGCCCAGGTTTGCTATTTTAGGCACCAGTTTCTTTCACCAGATTTTAAAACAAGAAAAATAAAAGGACTGAAAATATAAGAATCTCACTACAAGTGCAAAATGTTTTCCTAATTTAAGTGAAATTATGATAGAGACTGTTGATGATGGCTTAATTTCAAAATTTAGTTGAGAGGTTGAAAACTTAGTTGAGAAATTCCAAGATTAAGGCTTTTTGGCAATTTACTTCTTCCTCGATGTCTCTATGCCTCTTATGTATATTACTAGCATTACTGTTTTATTCTTTAATGAAGGGGCATTTTAGCATTCCTATCTATAGAACAAATAACACATTGTGACTCTTCAAACTCAGGTACGAGCAACCAAGCAAAGTTCAATTCATTGTGTTCAGGGGAAGTGCTACTGTTTTTCCACTATCATGTTACAGGTGAATTACAATGGACTTTAATTTGCCTTAGGTTAAAATTACATTTTGTAATGAATTACACGAAGTCTAATCCCTCCCATAACAATGAGAAATCAAAGTAATTCACTGAGCAAAAGCCCCAACACAATGTTTTCATTTTCAACATTCAAAGCTCATTAAAAGGAGGAAAAAATCCTACACATGACTCAATTATCTGAGGACACGAACTGAACATCAGTTTACTGTTTTTGATAGTCTGCCTTCATTGCAGATCTAACAAGCCCTATTGAGGTTAACAAATAACACAAGCAGTACTTCCCTTACCTGATAGAAATAAGGATTGGGTTCAGACTCTCCTACACCGTTGAAGTCTTCTACATTTATAAGCTGGAAGTCATACAGAAAGCCAGCATTGGCTGTTCTGAACTCCGGCAGAAGCTGCACGTGAGGCAGGTTCCCCAGGTTCTTGTAGCGCCAGTTGTAGAGGTTACACAAGCTGTTCAAAACCACACAGGCACAAAGCACAGAGTGAGCTACAGCAGGCTATTCAACTCATCCAAGAGAGTTCACATGCATATGAGATCAGGCCTTCTGTAGGTTTTCAGTGAAAAGAATAATTTTGCTAAGCAGCCTGTATTCATCTATAAACGAACACACTTGAACAATCTATCCAGCAATATTATTTTTAGGTCGTGATTCTGTTTTGTCTCTCTCACTGAAAACTTCAGAGGCCATGTCAATGTGGCACACTCGGGTTTAAGTTTGGTCCTCACAATCAAGCTACATATTTTGTGAAAATTCTAGTAAAAACTTTCATGGGTAACAAAACTCAAGGAATATTAATCCTTCTTTACAAAACAGAAGGAATAAGGAAAAATTATTTTCTGCATTAACCGTGGTAAAGCCTCTTACAGTAAAAAGAAATTGATTTCCTTATTTATTTTGTGTATTTCCTAGTATTAACACAATACATTAATGGAACAAACAAAATCTACCTAATTCTGAATGATTCCTGATATTTCTAGCGACAGTAATACTGACAAAATGCCTCATTCACAAATGCCCAACAATATCCAGACCAGATCAAGAAGCAGATAGCTCATGGGGAAGCTACCTGTGATCACAAGAGGCAAAGCACAGGAAGTAATGTCTTGATCAAGAAATTACTTGCAAAGCTAAGGACTCTTGCTCTCTTATGACTAAGAAACTCACTAATATTTTGTAAAATAGACTTTATTCACCAGCACATTCAGATAAAATCTTCATTTTAAAAATCACATTGAACTGTCATTCATAAGACTAGAAAGTAATATTCTAGATTCCAAACATTTTCTACATGAAAAACTTGAAGTTATCCTTTATATCGTTGACTACACTTTATGCGTAAAATAAAGATTTAGAACTAAACCTAGAGTAGCAAGATTTAATATGGAGTAATTTTCTCTTATTTGGTGTTATTTTTTCTTCTTAACATGACACAAATATGCAATGTACTCAATCAATAAATCTGGTATTTAAATTACCAGAGAGAAATGACAAATACATAGATAAAAAAGAAAAGCTATTACACTACAGAGTCACAGCATCTTTTTTATTATAAAAAAGGCTTTTTGTTCTTATGAGGACATCCTGAATGTGTCCAATCTCTGTATGCATCTCTCCAGAAATATTACAGAAAAACAGCCTTTTACAGTCTTTAAGGGAATTGTCATATATTCAATGTTAAATAAATCAAGATTTTTATTTAACTTTGAATATACTAAACATTAGTTTAGAAAAAAAAATTTCTGCAAAGTTTCAATTGTAAAAAACCCTGAACACTTAAGATGATTAAGTACCTTTAAATATAATTTTCTTTAAAGTATTCATGCAACAGCAGAGTACTACTACATAAAAATAACAATGAAGAAATTAATCTGACTGCATTTCAGAGAAGTAAAATCTGCCTTCCTAGTCTAAGCTGAAATTAAAGGAACTAATTTCCAGTTTTGCAAAATACTGTCCTAACAATAAAAACCAGTTTCCTTAGCTGCGTGTGCTCTTCTCATTTTTAAATTGTTACTTTCTTACAAGCTAGACAAAGGATTTCCTGTCTTACCTTGCTCTAGCTCTTCCTTGTGCATCCAAGTCAACAGTTGGCACTCCAACACGAACAAACCGTGTAAAAAGAGACTGCTCCATGTTGGAGTACTTTTGAAAAGCCATGTTCTTAATGACTGGGGGCAACTGATGGTGGTCACCAATCATAATCCACCGCTTCAAACGACTGAATCCATCCTGGGGGTTCTAGAATCGAACAGTTACTCTATTGCAACTATTGCAATATAATCAAGGCACTCAAAACACATTAAAATGAGTCACATTGTCTGCCTCTAAGCCCTTCAACATTTGTTTTTAAGCTACATTGAAGTTCAGTCTTTTTAAAGACTACTAGCTTCCATCCAATCAGAGAGTAGAATTGAAATAAAGTCTCTTTTCTTATAAAACAAGTACCTTTATCTGCTAAAATTAGTAGAGAAATAGCAGAATAAAGATCATATACTGCTTTAAAGGCCAACCCCCCTGATTACTACACAGTAATAGCAGTTAACCCAGAACTGTCCTCTGAACTTTATTTTTGGATTCTGAGGTAGTGAATATGAAGCATCTGAAAGAGTTTTTAGTGTTCAGATGTCTGAGGCAACACTGAACCTGCCTTTCAAGTGTCTCTGTAGTTCATGTTTACTTCTGTAATTCTCAAATAGCCTCTTCCATGACCAGAATGTGCCCCAAACTAATTCCCATCTTGGCTCTTGGACTGAATGCTCTTCACAATTAGCATCCTGGAGACTTCCAGCTGTCAGATCCTCATTACACACTCCTGTGATAATTCCCTTTCCCCATGGGAACACTATTTGAGACAGAGCATAAAGTTCCTTTTCCTGCCACTTGAAGTGGAAGAGCTCTGAAGCTGTTTCTGATCAGATAGCAAGGAAAGAAAACTGAACTCTGGACTGTCCAATTCCTCAAGCCTGAAAACGCCTTAGAAAGAAAGTAAGAGGATGGAAATAATTTTTATTGGCAAGAATAAAAAAAAACCACAAAACCCCAAAACTTACTGTCTCTTTTTTTACCCACTCCCAGAAGTTTCTGCTTTGGAGATGGCAAAGTATTCTATGTAGTTGTTCTCTACATATCAGCCATTTTTATCTTGGACAAAGAGGCCCCCCAGAATTCTGTTTTTAAAAATTTCTCACTGAACTGCAAGTAAAGAAATCAAGTACTGCTACTCTGGAAGGATAGATCCTTAGGTTTTGTTAAAATTAAAACCCACTCAATTTTCAAGGACTATCTGCATGCCTCACATAAATAAACTCATGGTATATCCCCCAGAATATGCCTCTACGGTGAAATGGTCGAGTCTAATTACACAAACTCTTCAGTTTCTGCATTTTTCACATTTTCCCTCACCTGCCAGATGCAGCTGGTTATTCAACACTCATTTAAATATTTGAAAAAAAATGTAAGATGCTCACTTCATTGCATAAAATAATTTCATAATTAAAAATCAAATCAGTCAAATCAATGTGAAAGGTCTTACTAGCAAATATCAGTACTGGATTACTTTCTGCACATGATAGTTTTCATTTCAATATTCAATAGTGTTCAAGAGCACAGAGCCTTATTTATCTTTTTAAGATCTTTCATGTTTCAAGTCTAACCTGCAACAGGAGAGGTATAAAGGTTTCTATCTCCAGAATCTGAGCAGACTCTTCCATTAAGATGTTGTCATACTGAGAAAAAAAAAAAAAAAGCAAAGAGATGTCCATAAACACAGTAACACAAATAAATGTATTTATTGAGCCTACCAAAAGAAAGCATCTATTACTCCTTCAGATTTTGCCAGGTAGGACAGTTGCAGCAAGATTTCACCTTATAGGCAAAATATCAGTATTAGCAAATAGGTGAAGTCCCACTACACCAATGGCAGATCTCTCTGTACCTAGAAGGAACCCATGACTGAATCACATTACATGCTTCCTATATGCCATAACCCCAAGGGAAAAGCTTTCTGCAGTGGAGCAAACCCATTTGGTATCTCTGCAGTGAAGCTGAAGAGGAGCCATTTTGTGATCCAGTACAGCACATGATCAGTGAAAAATAATACTGAAAGAATTACTGGTGGCTGGCTTTTGTCAGAAAAAAAGACTGCACTAAATTAATAGTTATAGTTACCACTGAAGAATGAAAACAGCATTACATCATAGTTCTTTTCCCTCAAATTGTTAATTTTTTAGGCAAACAAAGCTGTAACAGCCATGTTTTTCTACCCAGTTCTGCCTCTATTTCATTAATCCTATCACTTCTGTTTATGATGAAATATGGCAAAACTGACTTTTTAAAAAAAGTAGTATTTACCGGTTTTTGTATATACAGTAACTTAAAAGTGATTTCATCTTTTACTTACAGAAGTTGTATTTTTCTTCAGTAAAACTAAAAAATTGGAACATACAGGTAAAAAAATGCAACTCTAAATAATCTAACTGCCTAGATTTGGGGCAGATAAAAAGACTTGTATGGGGTGGGGAATAGGGGAGAACCAACACCAAAATCAAGTAGTACAGTAACACTAATATAAGCATTACTTTGAAACCTAATTCAACCAGGTCACGTCGTTTCAGAGCAGCATGAGTACAAGTCATGGCAATGATTTTTGCTTCTTTCACCAACAGGTATTTGGATCTATCCAGGCCACTGCGGAGAAGCTCAAATGCTCTGAATTCCTATGGAGGACAAAAGAAAAGTCCTGAAAGTCAGAATATGAAAAAAAATCATTTATAAAATGAATCCACTCAAACTCTGCAGCCACCTTCTTGATATAATTAAACATGAACGTTCTGAGGGAATGTACTATTAACAATCCCATCTGGATAATTAGTTGTGGTTTCCAGGTTTAGTGTATTTTGAAAAACAATCTTGTAAAAACCTATGAAGGAATTCTTCCAAACTGTATGTACATAAAAATTTACAGATAAATATTCAAATAATTCTGAGGAACCCTCTCAAATCCCCCCAAATTTTCTTGTACTATATCTTCTTGTTTCCTACTTTACTGCATTGTAACATGACATCAAATTCAGCAGCAGAAAGACCATTACAGTTAATATAATCAAATGATACATAAATCACCTTTACCCTAACTTTTAATAGCCTCTTAAGCAATTCTGGCAAAACTAGAAGATAATCTGTTACTTTTAGGTTTTCTGATGAAAGGCAATTCACTGTAATACAAAGACCCTGTGAGGATCAGAGGAGCAGTGACAGGTGTACCAATCCTTATAACCTCACCAGTGAAAACAGATGCAGAAGGCTGCTTCCCATGACCCAACTAAAAGAGACCAGACCCTTGCCCCTAGTGTGTAACACACCTATATTACTCAAAGGTGGAAATTCTCACCTTGCAAGGTAATGAAGCTGCCTAGACATGTATATTTCTTCTGGGATGTAGGGAAAATGAGAACTTGGGAATAGTGTAGTTTTTCTACAGGATTAGCCAGATTCACTTGCCTTTAACAGTTACATGTCTTACCTCAAGCTGAGTGAATATTTTCTTAATATGTCTGAAACACCCTTCAGCAATTTCCATATCTTCTTCGTATGATTTCCCTTTGAAAACTGGTTGAGGAGCATTTGCAAAATACTGGTGAAAAGGAAAGCAACTGGAGACATCTGCAACATCTGGCGATTTTCCACCTTTAACTTTCACTTTGCTGATATACTCCTCCCAACGAGACATCACCTAGGACAAAGCAAGGTGGGTTTGTATCATAAGGTTTTTGGCAATATACAGGCTTGCAGCATAGCATTAAAAAAATTATCACAGAAGTAAGGTATGTCTTAGGTAGTATTTGACCTTGTGTCAGAATGACATTTTTGAAGTTGTGGTGGGTTGAGCTTGGCTGGTGGCCAGACTCCCACCCAGTTTCTGTCACTACCCCTCTTAAACAGGGCAGTGGGAGAAATTAGGATAGAAAAGCTTACGGGTTGAGATAAAGGCAGGGAGATTGTTTAGCAAGTAGCATCACAGACAAAACAGGAAAAATTAATTTCATTTATTGCAAATTAAAAACAGATTGAGATGGTGAGCAACAAATACAAAACCATCTTTCTTCTCCACTCCCTCTTTGTTCCCAGGCCTAATTTCTTTGTCAATTTTTTTACCTCCTCCCTACCCTGAGCAGTACAGAAATAATGGCACTGCCATTCAAGTTCACAGCACTACATCTCTGCCACCCCTTCTTACCCACACTTCTTCCCTGCTCCAGCATGGGATTTCCACAGGCTGCCTCTTCCTCCCTGCTCAACACAGGGAACTCCATGGGCTGCAGTGTCGGTATCTGTCTGCCACAGCCCCTCCACTGGCTGCAGGTGGAAAACCTGCTTTGCCATGGCTGTCTCCACAAGCTATGGGGAACCTATGCTCTGATGCCTGGAGCACCTCCTGCCCCCTCATTTCCTTCTGTCCTGGGTGTATGGGGTTGTTTCTCACACGCCCCTCTCTGCCCTCAGCTGCTGCTGGTTTTTAACCTCTTCTCAAAGAGGTTTTCACAGTGGCACCACCAGTTTCACTGTGATTCAGCTTAGGTCAGCAGTGGGTCTGCTGGAGCTGGCTGGGTCCTGCACAGGGCAGCCTCTGGCCTCTCCTCAGAGGTCATTCCTACAGCCACCCGCTACCAAAACCTTGCCACATAAACCCAATACAGAAGTAAACTTCTTTATTATCTCCACTTACACTACTTTGATTTAAATACCAAGTGGGATTCATTTAGGAAGACACTGAACCAGAAGATGACCTCTAGCAGTGTTCCTTGCACTCTTCAATATCCAATGTCCATTTAATGTTAAGGTCCACACTAAAGCTAGCCCAGAGTAACTTCTGTAAAACCATACACAAGTAAGTGCATTCAGCCCTAAGTACCACCCTGTAAACTCCTTATGCAACATTAATTGCAAATGTAGACCACATGGAGGAGAAATGAGGGACATGCAACATACCATTCTGTACACTGTACATTTGATTTCACATTGGCATTTAATGCCATAAAAGCCTCCTATCAGGACCATCAAGTAGCTGCTCTAATGCTTGTCCAAAATATAAAGCAGCCCACAGATTTTCCTATCTGAAGGAGAAGCTTCAGGTTAGAATCTTTGCCAGCATTCATGAAGGGCAGCAATGACTTGGTGAGTCAGCAGGCAGGATTTAAAACAATAACAACACAAGCAAGTCATGCTGCAATTTTAACTTTAGCTGTTACTGTATTGTGAATCACCAAGGAAAATGCTTTTTGCTTTTGCTCTCAACTCTGAAAAATTCATTGCAAGTTTTACAAAGTGTTTTGTAACATATTTAGGTCATACAGTCTCTGCAAAAGTATTTCAGTCCTTACTTGGTATAAGAAAAAGTGGCCAGCTGTTTCACAAGTGTAAGATACATCTCCTGGGACTCCAAGACTCTCTTGTAATCGCCCAACTTCTCGCAGAAGTTCAAGTCTTCGAGCCAGCACATAATTGACTCTTCCATACCTACAAAACAGATTACATACAATTTTTAATAAACTCAAAATAATATCTAAGTATCACAATGAGAGATCACAAAAAACCCCAGCACCCTGCCAAAACACCGTCACAACTATAACCCTGTTCCAAAACCTAAAAATTTGTGACATGCTGACTATTTTTATCAGTTGAGCCCTAACAATTCACAAGGCCAAGCTAATGAGAAATAAAGTTCTCACAGTACTGCAGCCCACCTTCAAATATATTTCTCATCCTTTACCCCTCTCTCTTGAACTGCCAGAACGCATAGTGCTTGCACAAATATCCCACAGGTCTGGAGTTATCTTGAGGAAGTGTGAAAATAGACAACGTAGTGTCGTAAAGAAAATTCTTTTTAATGATGAATGCTACAGTTCAAGGAACATACTAAACTATGCATAGTACTAAATAAGTATTTGCTATGGCATCATTTCAGTAAGTTTTTGGCTATCAAATTTCTGGAATAATTTGACTACGTCAAAGCATTCAATTAAAAAGAAAAAAAAAATCGCAAGGCATTTATTTTGCTAAATACTGAACTATGTATATGTGGGTAGCTTCTAGTGACTATATATAATTTTTACTACAGCTTTTGAAGTCAAAGTATTGCTATGATAATCCAGTACTGGACAGTTCAGATATTTCCAGTGCACAACCATTATACCCCGCTTACATTCATGAATGTGTGTAATCCTACTGACGTCAATTGGACTAACGCATGACAAACACACAAATATTTAGCAGAACAGGTTCTTAAGTCTTGGTACTGACAGAGTTGACAGCTTTCCTTCCATATGTATATTTCAAAATGTGTTCTCAATGAAATAAGCAACTTTGACATTAAGCAGTTCAAGAAGAATTCAAAACAGGAACTCTAATTTCATGTTTATTAATGAAAAAATCACCATGATAGTAGAATGATATCATATTTCAACAAAAAAACTGTAGCTCTAAGAATCCACCTTATTATTCTAATTTCTCTCACAGATTAATTGTAGGAAAGGTATAAGGGTAAAAAAAAAATTATCTATTTTTCAAGCAGCTGATTTTGTGAACAAGCAACTGACTGCCTTTAGATGCTCAAGGGAGCACAGCTCTACAGAATAAGAACCAAATTTACTAAACCTAGTACTGAAAAATAGTGCAATCTGTGTTACTGGGATTGAATATATGAGAAGCCCACCACCAGTTGTCCACCATGGCTCCTTCACATGGGAGGCAGAGTGGATTCAAGAGAGACATCTTGCTGCCATGTTTATACAAGTGAGTTTATCATTAGCATCTCCTTCCTCACCTGCTGAAATCTTTTTCTGTCTCTAATTCCTCTTCTCCATGACCCAGACGCAGAAGGTGACGCTCATCAATGTCTAAAGCCATGATTTTTTCGAACAGCTGGTTCAAAGCCTAAAGATTGACAAGAACAGGAGAAAAGGTAGTTTTTAGAAGTTCAGAGGCTCTTGCAGGGGAAAACTGAGGAATTACTTATGAGTAAAACAGGAGATTATGCCTATTTTATTGTGAATGGAAGACAAAACAAACAAAAGGTAATTTTGTTTTAACAAAGTTAATACTGAAACTCAATCTTGAAACAGGGAAATTAGCCTATCCTCTTATTTGCATACTTTATATAACAATTACATTTGGTTTTACAATTGTAAAATTTTATTCTATCACATACTTAACTTAGTTGATAAAGCTATTAATTTACAAAACTGTCTCACAAATACCAATTTTTGTATGATGACATTAAACAATTTAACTTCTACTGTACATGAGAGAAGTATGATCTGGTACTGGCTGTCAGGTACTGTAACTCTATCCCATTTTGGGTAACTAAACTTCTAGGTGTGCTACATCTTCCACCTTAAACTCTTCATTCTTTAGTGGCTTACTATCAACTAACTGGATTATTTCAAAGGAGCAAGCTTGTAAGCACTGGATCATCAAGTTTTGAAAGTAAGAATAAACACAAACAAGCTCCACTTGCAGCTGCAAATGATGTAAACCTCTTAGACTGCAGCATCAAAGCATGGGTAATGTACCCTGCTGAGATACAGTTGATTTCCCAGGGTACAATTTCAAATTAATGTCTTCATTAAAGTCTTTTCTGGTAAGAACAGTCTTCTATCTGCCTCAAAGTATTTCCTTCTTTTTCTCCTCAATGGACATGTTCTCAACCCTTGCAATGCATGTGCAACTATAAGAACCAGAGACTTTTTCTAAATACTTTCTTATTTTTGACCTCCAACCAATTAACCACATTGAAAACTTCAGATAAATAGTATAGAACTATCCACCTGAAATTCAAAAATTTAATTTCTCATTATCAAACTGGCAAAACTGCACATAAGTCCACTCAAGTTTCCATTGTTAGGAGACAAATGCAACTCCCAAACTACTGAACTCAATACCTACTGCTCTTCTGTATTGCAATTACAGGAAAATTCCACATATGATTGACACTTTACCTGATTAGAGTGGGTAACTATTAGAGTTCGTTGCTCTGGGAAATTATGATAAAGATTGGATATTATCTGGACTGCTACATCAGTTTTTCCAGTACCAGGTGGACCCACTACCTAAAATCAAACACACACACACAAAATAAAACAAAAAAAAAATCAATATACAATTTATCAGAATGTTTCACAATACAAAAAAACAGAGTTGGCTGGGGAAGAAAAAGCCCAGAACAATCTCACAAACAATGTGACATTACACATTGCTTCCTGGCTATGGTGAACTTTCAGACAAAACACAACATATTATAGGAGAGTCCTTTAGACTATTTTGGCAGATTCCTGACTAAAAGGAATATGGTAATCCAGCAGAGGAAGTACTAATATGAAAACAGATATCCTCAGAGAAAAAGGCAGTTTAGCCTCAGAACAGGCTAAAAAGGGGGGATAGTGAAGAGAGAATCAAGATACATATTTGAAAAAAAATAAGGTGAAAGAGATAAAAAAACAGGAAACATTTAAAAAAAAAGAGAGTTCATTCTTTCTATTTACTCAGAAATCTACAACTGATGATATAGACATATAATAACAGGTAATGTTTTCATAGGCTCAGTTCCACAAACACTCCAAAACTGACACCCCAGACATTTTAAAGGTATCCAAGTATTATAAAGAAAGATCTCAAAATAAATTTTTCATGATTAAGAAGCACCGAATAGCAGTTTTCATAAGAATCTACACATAAAATTACAAACTGTTATGAAATCATTCCTGCTTTATTTCAACACTCTCCAAAAGATACAGAGATGTGTTGTCATATGATTGTGTGAGGACTGGAGCATGTTGAGCCTCTGAATGTTCATTTTTCATATCCTTAAACTATAATAAAACTTACCTCAGCAAACCTACAGAAAGCAGCCTTACCTTACTAGCAGTACTAATATTTCAATGAATGTACCTAAGGCCAGAATTAAATAAATACATGTATAGAATCCTTAAAAGCATTCTTACCATAGTTAGTCCAGGCTGCATTCCTGCACGGATGGCTTCAATCTGAGTATGGGTAAATTGAATAGTATTGCTGCAACAAAGCAAAATGAGATCAGATAATTGCAGATTTTGCCAACAATTTTGATAAAAGCAATTGATTTAACAAGTTTTATTTCAATTACCTGTTTATAGGTTTCCTGAACTATGCATTTGCAAACTTTTGCACAAATTAAATCAGCATTACAACTATCTGTTTATAGATACAAGTCTCACAATTTCTGAGCAAGACAATAAACCATGTTGTCCACGTGACAACAAACTCTATCTAAAAGCCAGTTTGTCTTTAGTCATTATTTGCAGAGAATGTTGTAAAATTATTTAGGTATTACTTTCCTAATATTCAAATTCCTGAGACAAAAATCACTAGAAGACAGTATTTCTCACTGTTCTTCAAGGGATTTTTTTCACAGATGGAGGACAATAGAATATTTTGATTCAAATATAAAAAAAAACAGTCTCATTTCTGAAAATGAACTGCCATGAATGTGTTATCATTTGAAAATAAGTTCCCATCCATTTTTTACCGTTTGGGTTGATTATATGGATATGGTCCCCTGTTTGGGATAACATGAGGCTCTACAATCAGTGTTTTAGCTTCTTCAGGGTTTTCTTCACTTCCATCCTCTTTTCTTTTCGTTCCTTTACCTTCCTTCATTGGGAAAGTTATCCTGCAATACATAATTTAAGGTTACAGTTCAACATGTTCACTGTGACATGGACTGTCTCAGAAGATGATAAAGATTTTTTTCTCACCATTAAGACAAACTTTCATGCAACAGGGAAACAAGGGCTGCAAATGACAAAGTTTGAAGGAGAATAAAGAAAAGAAATGACAAATGAACTGATGAAGCTGATTAAACAAAAAGTGTGTCAAAAGCACTCTTCTCATAACTGGAAAAACCAGGAGCAGTGCTGAGGGCCAGCTGGAAGAACACTGAAGACAAGAAGTTCATAAGTGAAAATGGAAGGGACAGGAGAAAAGTTATCATAGAACATAAGCTGCATCAGTGCTCCAAACTATTCCAACAGATGACGGTTTTTATCCTCCAATTTCATTTTTTATAGCCTTCTATATATATTAGCAAGCTTCTCTAATACAGAAACAAATCACAGGTGAAGAAATCCCAATGCCCATCCAAAATGCAGATACCAATAACAGTAATAATCTCTTACAGGACAAATGTAGCAGTAGGAAGAGCAACAGCTCTTCATAAAGAGTAGTATCTCTCTTAGTAAAGGAACAGAAACTGAACAACAGGTCATTGAGGAAAACTGTGTGTGAGATCTTTTCCTGACACCTTCAGACTATTTTTATATCATTATATAGTGTTAGGGCCTTCTCCACACAAATTTCCATGCAGTGTTTCCAAAAAAAGCTTGGGAGATTACCTCCCTATTTTTCAAGATTCAATTTAGCCATGATAAAGGCTGACTGGTGCAGGGGGAAGGCATCTTTTCCCTCCACAGATTCATTCCTTCATAAGGAAAAGATGTAGTTTCTTTAGCTGAAGGAACTGTTCTCCAATACTATGCACTGTGAAACTCAGTTTTCAAAATTCAAGGAAGTACACCAGGAGGGACAGAACTCTCAAGTCTAAAAATGCTGGACAACAGCACCACTGAAACAAGATGAGTAAATCTCATTTAGCTGCCAATGGCATCCTACTTCAGAAATCATTTCTAAAAATAAGCATTATGGGATTTCAGACTTTATGTTGATTGAACAGTGTTTCCAAAAGCTCAAATTTTAACTGGTGTTGAAATTGCTGTTCTTAGCCTGTTGTAATGAGACATGTAAGGAAACTATGTAATTCAAATTCTCTAGCCTGATCTTGAGGAGGCTAGATACCGTAATACAGAAGAGAGTACTGTGTGTCTTGATTCTATCTCATACTTTTGGTTTCTGCCTATATTCCATAGGCTGACCTACAAGCAATGCTCTGATGCAGTTTTGTACAGAACAGAACAGAAGCTGGTCCTGGATCTTGCTGTCATACAGTTAACTCTATCATGTAACTATCTAACTCTTACTTATCTAAACATATCTCCATCTTTTTTTAAAAGAAAGAGCATCTCCTTTCAACCCCTGAACCTAACTCCACCTGAAAACACATTTCAGCAAGAATATCAAGAAGTACTTGAAATATTGAGATCACCTGAAGGGGGGTACATGCAGATCTGGATTGTCAACAGTGACTTTAACATTGTACCCAGGAAAGCTAGCTTTTAAATGATCAATGGACAGGAAAGTGTCATTAAAATCCAGAGTTGCAATCTGATTGGGCATTTTTGAATAGTGTGCACTACTTGGGTCTCCATATCCAAGAATGATGTCATGCAGCCAGTCAGGAACCACACAATCTGTGTTCATCAGGTTCCTAATAGTCTCCAGAAGAGCCTGTAAATAAGAAAAGCCAGAAAAAAATAGGATTGAAGAGACTGACTTTTTACCAAGTAAAAATCATACTGAAGATCAATCAAATCTGTTTTAAGATTATAGAATAGAACTCTTTAATTGACAATGTTTGGTTAGATTGAGTCAATATATGGACAGTGCACATATGCAACAAAACACTAGTATCAAAGCATGGAATTCTTAAACTAAGAGCTAGTAAAGATGACCATAATCATCAGTAAAATTTTCATCCCAAAACACTCACAGCAAGGGAAAAATGCATAGAAGAGCCTCAGAAGTTTAAGGTTTCCTCTTACATGCCTATAAATTTCACCCTTGCAGTCAGCTTAAGCCTCCCTTCAAGCATTTCCTCTTCACCCACAAATTAATTTATCTAATCATCTGTGGTTATGTAAGTTTTCTGTCCTTTCCTCTCTTGTAAAAATGCTCCAGACCAATGCTCCAGACCCTAGACTTGCACAGAAGGTGTGCTTTTTAACTAAGAGGTAGCTGAATTTTAGCCTTCCTGTTAAAGGTCTACTTTAGTAGCAAGTCTTGAAGAACCATCTCACTTGAAACTTGACATTTGTTCACCATGTATCTGCACTGATTTCCAGATCCTGTGACTTCCTATGCCACCAAACATGGACACAAATGAATGGCAAACACAGTGCATCAGCTCGACAGCAGAATGTAATACAGAACACCTCTAAATGCCAATCTTGTAAAAGAACAGTCAGTCAAATCAAAGTACAGAATTTTATTCAGAAAGTCTACATTTATATATCCATCTCCAAAGGGCAGGATTTTCTTTTCCTGCTTGTGTTATAACATTCAAAGAGTCAAATAATGTGATCACCATCCCTGCTTAGTCAACCTCTTTTAAAGTCCTGATTCTTCCCCACCACTCAGATGTGGGGTGAGACCACATCTGGAGGGCTGTATCCAGTGCTGAGCTTCTCAGGACAAGAGACACAGACATACTGGAATGGGTCTAGCAAACAGCCACTAAGAAGAATAAGAAATTATTAGAGAATCTGTTCTATGAAAAGCTGAGAGATCTGGGATTGTTCAGCCTCATGAATACAAAACTCAAGGTGCACTGGAGAATTTGAGTGATTTTTATTAAAAAAAATGCAATGAGAGGAAGTACAGTCAAAAGAATGAGAGTCCACTCAGTAGTGCCCTGTGAAAGGACAAGGGGCAATGGTCTGGCTATGTAGTTTCCATCACTGGACATATCCAATTCCAACTACATAGTGACAAGATCTTGAGCAAATTGCTCTAGCTGACTCTACTTTAAACAGGTCTTGGACTAAATAATCTCCAAAGGTCTCTCTAACCTTAACCATACCCTGAATATGTTTCTTCCAGTCACAATCATACTGTGGATTCTGTGACAGACCTGTAAAGCTACAAAGTTGAAGGTATCTTAGCACTTCTGAAGCCTGAATTACTTCAAAGATATGGATGGACAAGTCCACATTAAGTAAAAATTTATATATTTTTGTTGCAAATATAGAACAAGTACTTCAAACATACATTGGGCACAGCATAATATGTCTGTGCTAAGAAAAGAACAAAGAAACCAAACAATGTCACATTTTCAGGTAGTATTTCTAAACCCAGTGATCAGTTTCTAAGAGGAAGCAAGAAATATGTTCGTAACAGCAAATGTGGTGCTTCTACATCACAGAAACTTTGCTTCAGCTTTTCAAAAAGTAATTTCTATGCATGTAAAAATAGTAACATTCATTCTTGTAAGAACTAACACTGCTGACCAATTGTTGTGACACAGTGGTGTCACCTCCAGCAAACACACTGTATTTGCACTTTCTCTGCTGTCTCATCTGCTTAATTTACAAGGACTGAACAAGAGTTCTCTTGTCTTCTCTCCTACAAGATCAACTTTGAACTTCAAGCTGCCTTCCATCTGCTGCATACACTGTCTACACTAATCACAGCATCATCTTGTTTTCTTTTCTCCAGCTGAAGATAGAAAGGTTTGCAAATGACATGGAATTCATGCACAAATAATGGCACCACAATGGTCTATGCAGGCTGCAAGCCACTGCTTTACACCAGAGCTATCTTTCTAGATACAGAAAGAAAACAAGTCCAAGACTTCCTGCCTACCTGTTAATCCATTTACACAGAACTTGCTACAGAATCCCTCAAAGTGAAAACCACTTCAATTATGCAGTGCATGATTTTAAGGCACCAAAAGAAATGTAGTTTTTCATTCATGCTGCACACTTTAAAAATGGAAAATTCAAGGAACATTGATAATTCAGAGCTCTAAAAAGAAAAGAAACTGAGTAAGAAGTAATTTTAGGGGTATAAAATTATACACCATCACAGTGAAGGTGGCCTACAGCACCTTGTGCTACAGTATCTGCTTAGCACTGTTGAGGCTGAATCATATAGTAGTTTTAGCTGAAAGGAACCTTTAAAGCTCATCTAGTCCACCTCCCTGTAATGAGCAGGGCCATCTTCAAGCAGACCAGGTTTCTCAGAGCCCTGTCCAACCAGCCCTTGAAAATTTCCAGGGATGGGGCATCCACCACCTTTCTGGGCAGCCTGTTCCATCATTTCACCACCCTTATAATGAAATATTTTTCTTATATCTGGTCTGCATCTACCATCTTTTAGTTTATAAACAATCCCCCTTGTTCTACCACTATGAGAAAGTTTGTCCTCATCTTTCTTAGAAGCCCCCTTACTGAAAGGGTGAAGTCAGATGTCCCAGAAACCCTCTCTTCTCCAGACTAAACAACTCCATCTCTCTCAGGCTTTCCCTGCAGGAGAGGTGCTCCATCCCTCTGACCTTAGAGCTAAGAAGCAAGTATCTTACCTTGAAGTTGTTTTCTTTTGGTTTTCTTCTCATTATTATATTAAAGGTCTCATAGACATCTTCTGCTCCATTTTGGATTGTATTGGTCATGTCCTGCTGATACTGGTTTGGGTCCAGAAATACTCTGTATGTTCTGCAATCACCTTTCAGTCTTGGTTTCGGTTCAGGCCCTGCTCATAATGAAACAGCAAGATTAGAATTTGACTCAGTGCTAAAAGCAAATTATCATTCAAGTAAGATATCCATAATTGCTCCTCAAATGAAATTCAGACAAATTCATATGATGAAACTAATTTCTGCATAGCAATGGACACATTTTCACTGCATTATTCAAATAGTTCTTGAACCTAATCTCTTTTACTCCTTAACTCAATACTGGATTTATTTAATTAACGTAGCTACATCAGATTTTACCAGAGGAAACTAGTTAACCTTTCACTGTCTGGAACTGGTTTGTTTTTTAACATGTATGTAATTACTTCAAGAGAAAAAATATCAATCAGACTGTTAAAAGTAAAAAAACAGAGACAGACAAAAAAGATAAATCTCTTGAACAAGTTTTGGTGTATCATACCTTCTTCAATAACACGCCCCTTCTCGTCCAACATGCCCTGAATTTCACAGCCTCTGACATACACCAGGCCAGTCTGCTCCACGAAGGGCTGTCTCCTGTCAAACTTGGTGCCGTAAGGCTGCATGGGACGCACTGTGATCAGGAAGCAGACGTCGTGCTTGCGCAGCCCTGAGCCACAAAAGGAACAGGATCTGACTGAATGGCACTGTCCTCATCAACTCCTTCACAAGTATATAAAAGAACGCACTCAAACTTCTTTTAGATAAAATCCCACCTGAATGTATTTTGTTTTGCTTCAAAATATGCCTTGAACTTAGAGAATACAAAACCACAGGCCACTGTGATATATAAAAAGAAGCAGCTGAATGCTTTTATCATAAGAACAAACATTATTTCAAGATTATTCTTCTCCCAATAATCTTACTCTTACAGTTATTTTTACCTAGTTATTTTCAATCATCCCCAAAGAAATCTCTTATTCTCATTGCTTCCCTCTGGACAAACCTCCAATTCCTTTTTTTTTTTTTTTTTTTTGTTTTTTTTTTATAGCAAGTTAAGTTTACTGCCTAGAACTGGGCACAAAACCCTTCGCCAAGTTACTTTAGTTATCTATTGAATAAAGTAAAAGGTCACTTAACCAAATTACTTATTTACTGTTACATTCCAGTTGATAAATTCCAGTATAATTAGAGATTTTTTCTTTTTTCCTCAGTACTAACACAATGTTGGGGAATCACATCCACTTGTGAGCAATGATGACCTCTGATCTTTTCATTTTGCATTCCCCAACATGTATTTGTACAGTGACTTGTTCTTGCTTAATAATCACCCCTGCTGAATTACATTCTACTTGTAAAATGCTGCTTCTCCAATTCATTAACATAATTCTGAACACTAAACTTTCCCTCCAGTACACCTCCAGAGTCTCAGAGATCTAAGATACCTTCAAAGTTCAAAAAACATGCTGTATTTTTCATGAGACAAATAATTCCTCATTAAGCACCAGATACTGTTCAACAGAAGGCAGTTTCATAAGAACCTGTTAAGTCAGGCAATGATTTATGAATTCTTCATCTCAGTTTTGATTTAGTTAAAATATGATTTTTTACAAATCATAGAGGCTGTTTTAGTATTTAAAAAGCCAGGTGCATCACTATATAGATACCTTCAGTACAGTGAATTCTCTGCCATCCTCCTAGATTTTCTACTTTAAGAGAAATCTACAGCCCCAAACTGGCATCTGCTCATTTATCACACAGTCCAGCTTTAGCACTTGTGCTACGTGACCTGTAATCACACTAGGCAGCACCAGCACATTTATCAGGTTTCTCTAACAAAAGAGAAAGGAGTGACATTTACTGATAATACAAGTACAACTGCATGCTTCTATGTCACTTGCCAACACAGTCAACTAAAGTTCAAATCCCCAAGCAAAGGAAGTGTCGCCTGTGGATACTTGCAAGAAAGAGTACTCGGTACAGTCAGCACTTCCTAATATTCAAACATACTGTAAACTGCTGAAATGCACTGGCTTGAAATAAATAAAAATCTGTCCTCTCCACTTGTGTATGAGACAGATATCACCTTCCCCATACTTTTCAATATGACATTTTTAGCATACACATCATTTAAAATGCTAAGCTAACTTTCCACAGTCCTGTTAAGGACAGCATTTTACAGTTGGTCACTGACTGACATCAGTCTGAAGTAATAAACATTCTATTCCTAATGAATGTCTAAGTAATTTTTTCAAACTTCACTTTATGAAAATATAAACTCAAATATGAAAATATAAATTCATACTGCCTTTAAACTTAGAATTTGGGTAAATGTCTTCTAAACAGTGTATTAGGATTGAGAAATCTGTATCATGGATTAAAACCTCCTTTTCTCACAAAAAAGACTACATCAAAATGTATTTTGATAAGCACCTATTTTGAGCACTTTATTTCAAAGCATGTTAAGTACCTTCCCACTCATCTTTGATGTTATCTCGGACATTCAAATTAATTGTAACATCTGCTCGCACTCGCATGGGCCAGTTTTCACCAATGTTGGGCTTGGCCACCTCCACCACTGTGAAAGAGACAATGGGCTGTGCCATCCTAGCCCATCCACCAAAGACCACACCTCCATATTCTGATAACCTAAGAAATAAATACCAAAATTTTGTTAGATGTTAGCTGATAACATCATTCAATTATTATTCATAGATTCAATTATTTTTTTAACTATGAAAAAATTTACCCCACAGTAAATTTTAAGAAAAAGTAGAATTCTTAACTTTATGTGCTACTGAATTAGATTCATGCAATCCTGCATTTTAGAATCAAAGCATAACATGACATATTTCAAAAAACAAAGGCAAATAATGCTAGCATTATTAAAAAAAAAAAATCACCGAGACACAAGATAAAGAAAAGGTAACAAAAAGCAAGTACTGAGTATAAAAGATATCACACCAAATAAACCCTTTAAAGCAAAAGAGGATTAAAATGTGGCAGATGGCAAATTCAAGAATACTCAGTAACATCTCCCACAATGTTTATGGGACGTTTATGACGTTTGTGTATTTTGTAATGTCAGCCAAGGCTTAGCACTGATGGAAAATTGCTTCATCCATCTTAACACAACTAAGGCTGTTTGTTAGCATCCAGCATACTGCCTTTAACATACCCACAGGGACACATAACCACAAACCCTTAAAATATCAACCCTTGGCATGACAACACCTTATGGAAGGAGTAAGTACAAAGCACAGTATCTATATAATAGTTTTAAACACATTTGTTACTGTGTATTTAGTACACACACAGTATCCATTTTTGATTCCCAAACACACTTTGCTTAGAAGGGAACTGACTGGTTTGTACCAGTTCATAAATATTACCATGGTTTCATCCTACTGACGCTATCTTCAATGTCCTGTCTGATCTCATAGGTGGACTCCAAGCGGAAAAGATTGAAGTTCCTCAGCAGGTAGTCATGGAGAGTCAGGAACTGTAGATTCAACTTGGGGAGTGCAAGACAGCCTAAGGATTGAAGGGATGAAGGAAAGAGGTATTTGAGGGACAAACAAACAAAAAAAAAAAGATTAATTAATACACTGTTTCTATGAATTCTTACATACATACACACTTTACAACTGACTGCCATAGCTGTTATCCTTGGAGATTCTAAAAACAACCCCTTTTATCAATTCACACCTCTAAAAAGCATGTATTTTTCAGGTTCTCTCTAAAAGAACCTGCACAAAACTGAAGGAATTTTCACCCTTCTAGCACTAATACAGTGAACTACTTCAATATTAAATCCATCAACGTATTCAGACAAAATGAAGTTTAGGAAAATCTAATGCACAACAAAGTAATGGTCTTTGGAAATGCAACAATTAAGTTAGCATTAAAAAATTATGAAAAGGCTAATAAAATAATAAAAACCATGCAACATCCAACAATTCCCCTATTCCCATGCTTTATGTTTATTAGATCCCATAAAAACCATTAATGTAGAAAAAAGCTTTAAGTCAAGAAATCAATTTTAACACATATTTCTAAAGTTTCTGTTAATGGTTTGTTTTTTAAATGAGAAAGAAAAACATAGGAAGATTAGATCTTACTACAAAAAGAGTATTACAACTCCTAGACAAGTCCTAAGGCTTCTTCCATTGTTTTAGGATAATCTTAGATGTAAATTTTCCATATTTATAATTCCTGTAAGTTATTCATCTAACATTACTGGATTACTATTCCAGTTTGATACCTATGTTTAAGACCTGTGAAACCATCTTGTTTTTGAAACTTGCAATATCATTGTTGAAAACTTTCTCTGGTATAGGTACTACATACTGACTTTCACATGCACTGAAATACAACAGCAGTGAAGAAAGGCAGCAAAACCCAGTAACGTATATTGTGGAAAGCCTGATGGTGATAAAATACTTTAACACATTTCCCAACACCAAGTAAGAAACCCTATCCTGTAAAGCTAGTTATATGCACAAAGAATACATGGAGGTGAAAAAGAGAAAGTGTAAACTAAACTAAGAGAAGCAAAATAGAAAAAAAAATACTTGTAACAGCATGACAGCAAAAGAAATATTTCACAACAGCACCATCAATATACCATAATTCCAAAAGTGGTCACCACAGGAGGAAATGTTTCCACTAGCAACTAGTATTACTTGACAAAATTACATTTCATCACTGACAAAATTTCTTTAATGCACTATTTAAAAGTCACAATGCTGATCTGCCTTCTCCTCCTGCCCCTCCTTTCCTTCCCCCACTGTAACCCCTATTGCCATTAATATATTTGGCTGATCAAACATAACCACACAGCACAAGAAGTCAACCACCCAGAACAGGATGAATGACAGTAGAGCTGCTCTGACCTGCATTTAAGAACCTGAATGGCTCAGAACATTAGAACAACATATGATACCCCCTGATCTTACTCTAAGATACTGGAAGATGCCAAAGTACCATGTGTAAGTTTCTTGGACAGAATAAACATAATACAGCAGAACTCCTTTTTTTAATTGCAGCATTTACTGAACTGCTAATCATACCTTCTCCAGAGTAATATTCAGTTGGCACAATATTTTCATCCCAAATAATCTTCTCTGTGGGATAGAGAGGCATCTGGTTGAGCTGCTGAATTTGAGATATTCGTCGCTCATGACGGGAAACCTAAAGAAAGGAAGCATTTCAAACTTCTGAGTCAAAAAGGAATAATAAAGATACTTTTGAAACAGAAACAGACAATAATTCATAAGGTGATCACTCGAGTTTTCTCCACCAATATTTTTCCAATTAAATACTTTCATATAACTAAATGTACACAGTGACATCAGAAGATGAACAAACACATAGTCCAACTACTGGTCATAGTACAAGAGTCAAACAATCCTTTGCGTATTCAGGAGATCAAAAAAGTCACAACAGAACTGAAAATACTCAGTCAAGGCTCAGCAGAGAATCAACTTCAAATAAAACTTACTTTACCTTCCATTAAAAACATGGTCATACTAACGGTCCAACTAATACTACTCATTCAGTAACAGTTAGTCTTTGTTTGCTCTTTGGGACACAAAAAAATCTATCCAATACTATCATATGTTATCTGATCAAGTATCTTTCCATGGCAGCCATAGGCATATCACTACCCTCAATACCTTAGAAAACCACAATTTTTAAAGAAATCAACAACCACAAAACAAACTCACGAATGAGATTTTAAAAAACAACTATGGTATTCTAATACTGATATCAAACTAGAAGCCTACAGTAGGATTGCTAGATCTTGATTGTCCAAAAAACCATGATGTGGATCAAACAATATTTCAAATTGGTTTGAAATAGGTACTGTATATCTAGATCTAAAAAGAGGTACTGTATATCTAGATCTACTTTACCAGATCTTTTTGTTTTTAAATGGGACAAAAACTTTTTCAGAAGAACTCAAAACTGTTTCCAAGGTTCTCCTTATTGCCTTAAAAAACACACATTAGTTTCTTATGGAAACTATATTTATGAATAGGCATTTTCGAATACTTAATTCATATTGTTTTAAACCCCATCTTAACATACCAATTACTGCAACAACACTGCTGTGGTTCACAAAACATTCTAAATGACTACTCTGCTGCAGTGTAGCTGCTGGAAGTAGCTAAGCCTTGAGTTTTCAATAGAAAAAGTGCATGGAGCATTAATGATGCTTTTACCAGCAATTCCAGCAGAAACTCCTTCTCGTAGCTCGTGTCCTCCCCCTCGGCCAGCGGCGGCAGCAGGCACAGGTACGACGCCACCTGGTGGAGAACGTTGGAGCTGCACAGAAAAGGAAAACAAGGAGCCTCTTGTCACACTGAAACCAGAGAGAGAACTTCCAGCAGCTGCTTTTTCCTTAAAGAAAACTCCGGCAGTCTGATTCCACCAGAGCTACACAATTACAAATCAGGCTTTTAAGTGAAATTTTTGTATAAGGCGTAAGCTGAACCTCTCACCTACAATAAACATGGCAAGGGGTAGATATTTTTGTATTGTTTCAAGACCTGATACAGAAGCAAGCAACAAAGCATACACTGCCTCTGTCAAAATACATACTGCTATCCTTTTATTCACAGCATTTACCATATAGTACAGTTAATACAGTGGCATGCTTTCATGATTTCTGTTGTAGTTCTTCTGCAGAACAGAGTAAAAAAAAATAAACTAAACAAGTTAGAGGTTAAGTACTGGCTATGCACATGAGAAATCAGAAGGAAAAAAAGGCTGGAAATTTGTAAAATTTAATCATACTGAGAACCAAGAATTTCAATTTCAATTTGCTAACTTACCTAAGAGGTCCAAATAACTTCACCAGTGCATCACGAGTATCTACTGCAGCTACATTTGAGAGTGCAAAGTCATATAACTCTGGGAAATGTGCAAATGCTGCTCTCTGCAAAAGATCCATGCATGAAAAGTGGATGTAAGTGTATTAATCAAATGATTTAATAACAGTTAAAAAACTTAGAAAAAAGCACGGTTTCTTCTGGTTCACAACATGAGTCACTCTATGGATCCTACCAGGACAGAAATACAAGCCAGATTAAATCTCCATTTTTCTTAACACCATCACTTATTCCTCTGCTTCTGACACAGTATCTTCCTTATTTCACCCTTCAAACAGCATTTGTTGTCATTAAAATAAAACATAAGGGAGCAGATACATAGCTTTGCAGGCAACTAAAAAAAGCCAGGAACAAGTTTAACTTAACCATGCTTCCTCGAATTGTTCTGCAAGGGACCACTGTAGGCACATGTGCACACTGATCTTGAGGAAATGCTGCCACCTACTGCATCCCCACAGGGTCCTACAGCATTCTGCTTTCCCCTTCTTAACAGACTTAACAGGAACAGTTCATTTTGGTAACACAAGGTCAAAAATGCTGATGTTTTGCTAGAGTATATTATTTAGTCATAGTCACATCCACCACGCTGAAGCATTACACGTCTTCAATTGGTACAGGCAGCCAAGCTAAAGCTATTCCTGTAAATCAAGAGGGAAATAACCTCATGCCTATTCCAGATGCAAATTAGACTAGAACAGCAAAACCAAATCCTCTTTCCTAAGCACTTCACCCTCTACTTACCTGTAGAGAAGTAATTCTGTCATAGTGAATTGTAGTCATCTCATTCTCTGTCAAAGCATTTCCAGTCTGATCATTGATTTCAAAGCCAGTGTAGAATTTGAGCATATCTAAAAGCTGAGACATCATCAATATAAATTAATGGATTATTGTTATAAGAGACACCCTACAAACACTACCATAGTTCAAGAGGACAAATGCAAAAACAAGAACTCTTCAAAGTTCTAGAAGGACTGGACTAAGGAGTGGTATCTTAATTTTATACTTGGCTGATGCACAAAATAGTTTCTGGTAGGTATCTCATCTGCAAGCCATCAAAATTTCTGTATAGTCCACATGCAATATGGTTTCTTGATATACAAGGACTTGAAATTGAAACTGATGACAGTAAGGTGATCTAGCCAGAGGCTGTCATTGAACCCAACTTACAGCTTTCTGCTACCAAAAGGGAGAGGCCCTGTGACCTTTTGCCCTCTCTAATGGCAGGTCTGAAGTTCATCTGACCTTTCAATGGGATTATTTAACTTGAAGGAAGAAAATTATTCAGATGTGCTGCTGCCTTTCTGTTCCATCAGTAATGACCCTCAGAGAAAATGAGCAAGTAGCAGAGATGGGGGACAGCAAGCAGCAGGAAAAGCAGCTGTGATGCAGGAAAGGGACAGATCTTCACATCCTGCCATATAAAAACCAATGTACTAGTTATGAGTGAGTAAACTGAAGGACAAGTGTGAAAAACAGTGCACTGAAAACAGTGTGAAGTCAAAATGAACAAGAGAACAATGCAGTGGTGACAACTTCTGCTATGTGTGTGGTAAAGCATGCCAGAAGCTGCACTGCTTTCTAGATTTTTAAGAACTTCTCAAAATCAGAAGCAGAAATATTACTCTGCTCTTGTGAGAGCCCACCTGGAGTACTGTGTCCAGCTCTGGGGTCTCCAACACTAAAAAACCTTGTTGGAAAATGTCCAGAGTTTACTTTAGGGCTGAAGCATCTCTTCTCTAACAACAGGCTGAGAGTTCAGACTGCACAGCCTGGAGAAGAGAAAGCTCCAGGGAGACCCTGTAGCTTCCTTTACAGTATCTAAAGGGAGTTACAAAAGGATGGAGAATGACTTTTCACAGGACATGTAGTCATAGGACAAGAGGGAATGGCCTCATACTGAAGGGCAGTTTTAGATTAGACAGTAGGATAAAACTTTTCACAGTGAGGATGGTGAGGCACTGGAACTGGGTGCCCACAGATGCCCTATCCCTGGAGGTGTTTATGACCAGGCTGGATGGGACTCTTGAGTAACCTGATCCAGTGGAAAGTGTCCCTGTCCATGGCAGGGGCATTGGAATGGGATGATTTTTAAGGTCTGTTCCAACCCAAGCCATCCTGTGATTCCATGAAATGTATGAAATGCTATGTGAGTAGTCACACACATAGGTACAGGTAAGAAAATAATACTGTGTGAAAGATTTATTTAAACATGTAGTTTGCATCCAAACAAAAGCCTATCTTTAATAAAAAGAAACCAACTGCAGCATTCAGAAAAAAAGGGAATGAAAAAGTTCTTTCCAAGAACTTTGTATCTCACCTGGCAGAAGAGATGACCTTCTTTTTCCCTTTTAGCAAGACTAGACAGGTAACAGTGAACAACAAGATGGGAATCATCCAACACTGTATTAAACCAGCGCCGTGTGGGAAGCAAAGCCTGTGGTAAATAACATCATGTTAACACAAGCAACTCCTCAGAAAGTAAGAAATCCTGGCTTCTCAGGGTTTTCCATTTCAAGAAGGCATATTAAGATAGATTGCTGCAGGTATTTGGATATTTAATACCCTCACAGAGGTATTAAAGCAGCAGTTATGCATGCCAAGAGACAGGGCTTATGCAGGTAATCTGCTATGAACAGTCCTTTATGTAATGGGGAGCATGGCACAAACTTGCCATGAGTGAGAATTCCTCCTGCCAGTCAAAAATTAAATAAAATAAAGCAATTATTATACTACTAAGTGTCTACAGAACGTTTGTGTGCTACAAATGATATGTCAAACTGCTTCAGCATTGTTTTAAATGTCTGTTTTCTACACTAATTTAATGAATTTTAAGCTTGAGGTCCTTAAAATTGCCAACTGCTTCTTCTAAATATGACAGGGTATCTTCTTTTCTTTGAAAAATACTCCAGTATTTTTCAAACCTTGAATAACAAAAATAGAGATCTTTCCTTCTCAATGTAAATAGATTAAGCTGGTATGAGTAGCAACTGTTGAACAGCATGCAATAGAAGACCACAACAATTTAAGAGAAAAATTAGCTGTTCTTGACAGAATTTGGAAAGCCAAAAAGCATCAGAATGATGTTTAGAACTAAGACGAATCTGTAGTAGAAGATGTTGATTGCCCCGCACAATAATTACAAAAACAAAGTCATAAAACCATAAGAAGTCTCCATTGAATGACTACTTTCGACTTCTCAAATCACCAGTTTTGATGGCAGTGTATGCACTGTAATATGAAACAGTAACAATCTGAAAAAGGCTTTAATGCAAGTAAAAAGAGCCCATTAACACAATACATGCTATAAAGGCAAAAAGACTTGAATTTACAGCTAATTTCTCATTTGCTTGTTCCAGTCACTTTATTAACCTGTCTGAATTTAATCTTCCTGTAATACCTAGAGAGAACCAATCTTAAATGTGCTGCTTCTAAGCATTTTAAGTCAGACAGACTTTAGTTCACCTTCCAACATGTTTTCTCTTACCAGAGTATATTACATACATAAGAGAGCAAGCTCTAATTTAAATTATTCAATCTATTGCAACTACAAGCACGGACTACTTCAGTGATTTAACAGTGAGCCTGCAGAAATTCACCACAAAGGCATTTTAAAGTTCCCTATGATACTGCTTCAGAAAACTCTTATTTCACAATGCCTTCTGAATCTGAAGTTACTCTAAATAAGTAATTACTCATGCAAGAAATTGCAAATGAATGCCTTTTAATACTGGTGCTGTGGTGCTTAAAACTGTCTCACTTCCTTGGTATCTGCTGAAAAACTTCACAAAACCTTGCTCCACACCTTATTACTCTAACAAACTGCAGATTCCCTGACCTGGTACTTCTAAATAACGAACTCTAGTCAAATAGGAATAATTTGCATTTCAGACTACTGCTGCTTTCTGGGATTTAACCCAACAGCACAAAAGAGTCTTTAAGTGACCTGTTATGCACTGGGAAGAATAATTCGGAATTATTCCTATCAGATTAAAGCATTACACATTTTCAGAAATGGCCAGTATTACTACCTCTATTCCAATTAAATCCTCTTCATTAAGCACTTTAGGATCCTAGCTTTGTCTGCTGGCTTATCAACATTGTTGGTCAGCTCCCAATATGGATGCAATGCTACAACCTCTTATTTACAGATGGAAAATCACTTTTAAACAACCACATGCACAGCTGTGACATAATCCCCTCCTATTTGGAATAAGGCTGTAATAATTCCTTTATGCACTTCAACCCTAGAAAAGTACACCTGGAAACTGGCTGAATCCATTTAAAAACTTACCTCAAGGTCTAGCATGAGTTCAATAAACCTCTCACAATAATGAACTTTGTCCATAGAAATAGGACCTAGATAAAAAAATTTAAAAATTTAAATTGTTCCACATCACAATATACTTACACTTAAAGAATTCCTTAAAAACAAAATACATGGTACAAATATAAAAATATTAATTTTAAACTTGTTAAAAGCTGATTAAAACATTATTCTCTTTTTGAAAAAATCCTTTCTTATATTAAAAATTCTTCTCATTAACAACAAAAGAGTAACAGAACCAGAATTTCAGGAGTGATTTTAACTGCTTTAAAAAACCTTGAATGCAAAAATGCTCACTTCCATGAGGTATCACTTGCCCACTGTGTTTGTTAAGAACTTTTAATGCCAGGTACTCAAAAATACATTTTTTAAAGCTGCAAACAAGATGTGAGCAAAAGACCTTGACCATATTCAAAGGTACTCAGAGGTGACTACTAAGGGGCCTTTAGAACCAAGTCAAATCACACCACATCTCCCTTAATGACTTTGCAACTCTTATAGCCTTCAAAGAAAGGTTGAAGGTAATCTTCCCAAAACAAGTTTAGCATAATTAGGAAAACAGAAGGGACAAGCATCCTTTCTGTGGAAGCCACATTACAAAATTTACAGCTCAGGTAAGCGCTGAAGTTTGCTAAGAGTTTAAAAGAAAAAGTAGAACTCTGGGAACTGATTTCACCCAAATTGTGCTGTGCTTAGAACATAATAACCCTTTTTTTGTTAAAAGGCTAACACCTTCCTCCACAAACACTTTTTCTTTCTAAATCAGGCAAGGAGATAATTTTGCTTGTCACAATGACTCAAGAGCAGTCAAATCTTACAGAATTTCACTTCACTTAGGCTTTTGTTCTTACTGTAAATCAACAGTATGAACAGACAGAGCCTTATGATATCCATTTATACCACCTATTTAATAAGGCACCTAAGTAGGTATGAAATGCTTTAAGGCTCTAAGCACACATTAAAGAATATCAGTTCCCAGAAATTTTGTTTTTAGTAAGTACATACTGAATAGAAAGAGGTTTAAAGTAGCTATTTACTGTTTAATTTTTTAAGTATATACAGATTTGAATATTCATTTTGATATGAAATCCATGCAGACAAGCACAGTGGTCACTACAAGCCTCACCTGAATAAGGTCCCCAACCTCAGGCTGATATCCTAAGAACTAGTTGCTTCAGCAACACAAGAAGATTTTCACACAAATTACCAGATAACAAAGTAACATAAGAAACAGTTACCTGAGACAGGTATTGACTTTAGAACAGAAATGAACTTCTGAATGAGCTGTGAAAGAAATCTTCTCTCTCGATATGCTCTAAAATTGGACATATGACAAAAATAATTAATACTCCTTAAATGCAGACCAGAAGTAGATTGTAGCTTTCACTAATATAAAGTTAGCTGCTTCAAAATTATTATACTGATAGTAGGTTGCTTTGAAACACACCTAAACTGTTTAGATGGTAAGTTTCTCTCTGCACTCAGGAAGACAGATTGGCAGCCTACATTTTTAGGCAGAGAAAGTGATTAACAACCTATGCTTCTTACTGTGTCAAAGAGAAGTCAGTCCCCTCCTACACCTTAGAACATTGCAACACAAAGGCATTGGAACATTTAATTTTGGTGAGATAGATACAGATTTATTGAAATACTTGCATAAGCTAAGAGCAAAACACTTGCTAAAGGTCACGAGAAAAAGTGAGTAGCTACATGAATATTCTTTCATGCTTTCATCCTTGAGTTTTAAGATTTGATATCACAAATTCACTGACCAAATAAAATATAAAGTTCTATAACAGTATTGCATAAAGACTACTGAAAAACAGAACAGCACCAGGAGACCAGTTTATGATCAAGCCTCATTGGCAAAGGTTTTCAAAATACACCTTTTTCATTGAAACAATTTATTTTAGCTGAAACACAATGAATGCATTAAGGAAAAAAGGATTCTGTACATACTGCATTCTTGATTCTTCATCCATTTTTGCATCATTTTTCTTAATTAGATTCCAGAATTTTTTTAGTTTTGGTGTCTTTTTCAACTCTTGTTCCAATCGATTCTGAAATGTTAAAATTATATTCAGTTACCAAGGAACCTTATTTTCATGAGATAAAAACACAGTCCAGTCTTTTTATTGAAAAAAAGAAAAAATATATAACAAACTGAAGTAAAGAGCTGTCTCTGGCTATTCTCACTAAGTATCACTGTGAAACAAAAATGTAATAATGCAAGAGAGTCTAGCCATGACTAGATGTCAACTCCACTGCCTCCCTGTGACCTCATGGCCTTGTCTACAAATTACAGCTTGAAGAAGCTGTAAACAACAAAGCTCAGTTTTCTGAAAAATTACATAAAAAACATTATTACAGGGAAACTTGTAACAAAAAGAAAGAATTTAGCAAAGCATACAAAAATGTAATTCCATAGAAACACTGTAAATATTAGAGTTCCTCAACACTATTCCATGAGAATTTACTGTAGAGGATTTGGACACTGCCTAGAAAGCTGCTCTGCCAATTAACAGTGTTATGCTTACAGGTTGTAGAGCCATCCACATGGGTAAGGAAATCAGCTGCTGCACTTGTCCTCTGATCAAATCCACTTCCTGTTAGAAAGTTACAGATGATAAAAATTTTTAGAACATTCTTATGTTTTCTGACATGCCTGTCTTACAAAATACATCTATGTACTAATCTAACAAAAATATTTATATTTTTTTATCAGATTTCACAACTTCCTACAGGAAACTATAACCCTACCCAGTGACACCTCTGTATTTTTGGTACTTTTCATGAAGTCTGTCAGTTTTTAACACTTCACCAGGGGACCCATCCATTCAAGTATTTTTAAGACAAAAGCTGCTGAGAACTGATGATCCTTCTTCCATCATTTCTTATTCTTGAACTCACCCACTGTGCTTTCTCTAGTTGTTTTTAAGCTGTTCTTTGTCTCCTGAAGCCCTTAATTTATCAAGTTTCTCTCACTTCTTCTAGACTCTTCCCATGGTCTGAAACAAGTAATTTTCTCCATCTCAGTTCAAATGTGCTCTCCCCAACTATAACTATGATGTGGATCCACAAAGTTTTCCTTCTTTCCTGAGCTACTGAAAAATTTCAATTGACATCTTAAGTATGTCTTCATGGACAAATACTCCATTCTCAGCATTCTGAAACTTCAAACTTCAGTGCTCTTCACTAAAAACACTACTGTGATTATTTCATTCTGCCTTTCACAAAGAAGGGCAGCTTCTAATAACAGTGTGCTTTTACAGGCACATTTTCAACAGCTTCCCTATCATGTAATATTAGAAATGTGCTCTACAAGAAGGATTCTGTAGTCACCATCACACTATTTAAAATGAAGATGCATTGTACCACGGCCACTACAGAAAAATACTATCTCAATAAACTAAACACATAAAGTTCAAGATGGTTACTGGCTCCCAAAATCATTCCTAATCCCAAAATCAACTAATCCACTTTCTATGTTGTTTTGTCTGAGAGACAAGTTATATTTGTGCAGACCCAGATTTTGGATAATACACCCCACACGAAATGTAAGTAAGGATGAAGCCCAGTAGCAAGAGAGGTTAAAGAGCACTGCTTCATATAACAGGTAAAGTGTTCTACCTGCTTGCTACTTAGGATCTTTAACTCTGTTTTAACCATAGATTGAGAACACAAGTTGGTCTAATGCTTTCTTAAAACTAACTCAGGAAAACTGCAGATAAAAATTGTATCTAAACCTGGTTTCAAAAGTGAAAAAAGCCTCACTGTATTTCTCAATAATTAATGGAAATAATTTTTGCGCTATTTCTTAGGCAAACTAAAAATTGCACAGTAGTAAATTACTGGGTTTAAATGTAAAGCACCTTTTTAAATATAAATACATACATTTTACAGTACCATTTTTAATACAAAAATTTAAATTAAATCCTGTCTTTTAATTGTCTAACTGCCAATCCTTCAGCTGCAAGTCTCATCTATGACCTTATGTCAGAGAAAAGCAAATGTGTAGAGAGACATAAGTCAGAGTCAAAACAGAGGGTAAAAGCCCTCTGGTACTGTGCTCTCCTTAAATCAGAATTTTGCTACATCTGCCTTGTAAGAAGAAACTGCTCAAACTAAACTGCTACAAACACAAAACAGCATAAACACACTGGAAATATGTACAGTTGCTTTTAACATACCAAACTATTGAAGCAGTGATCAAGGAAAAGCAGCAGGACTGTCTGTTCATGCAGAGAGTACTCACTCTCATTTTCGACCAGCGATGCTTCCAGTATGCGTTTGAAAAAGAAAGGAAAATGTTCTGGCCTTTTTTTGAATGTCTAGGAATAGAATAGGAAGGTAATTTTGAGTCAGGTTGATAGAAATAATTTCAATCTTCATTCACATAACATAGCTGAAGTTCTCTAAATCCCTTTAAATCTATGAAAGAAGGGATTGTTTTTTTTCATTTTCATTTATTCCAGCCAGGCAGCACAAGCAAAACAGACTAATGATATCCTTCTGACAAGGGATCCTCCCCCTCTACCTTCTGCATAGTCTAAGAGTGATGCACAGGACAAACTAAACAAGAAGCACTGGTGAAGTCTTGTGGGAATGCTCACCTCATGATGGCACAGAAATACTCTAACATTTCCCAGCTAGAAGATAAATGGTAGGTTTTGGCCAAAGCTATGGCAGCTCTAAGTGATGTGCAAAGAGTGAGCAAGTAAAAACCACCAGGGATTAATTATGGTCCTGGAACTTCCATTGAGCTACCTGAGCAGGAAAAAGACAAACTGAACAATCACCAAGATAAAGTAGTTCCTTTACAAGGGCAGTCATGTACCAAATAAGTTTAACTAAGCTGCTTGGAACACACGTGCACCTGTCATTTTACTTTTAATACATATGCCAGAAGAAAAGCACATAGATAACATACAACCAAGTTATTAATCCTTTGTGCTTTGCCAACACTCAAGTATTGGCACACACTTGAAGTAAGTGTGCTTCTGAAACAATGCCAGCAAAGAATGCATAACTAGGCTTCTGTTGTTGAGATGGCCTGTAAAACCTGGATTGTTTGTAGAAACATTAAATAATTTCTAAACCTATTATTATCAAAAAAAAAAAAAACACCAAAACAAAAAGCCCCCAAAAACTCCAAACAAGCAATATACACTAAACAAGAGTAAGACATTATTTAAGTATAAAGCAAAAAAGGTAGAAACCAGTATGCACATGTTTTAAGCAAGACATTATTGGATAATACATTAAGACTTTCAGTGGTGCCTTCTTGAATATACAGATATAGAAATCCTTCTTTTTCCTTCAATATCAGAACAAGAACTTCTCTGTAAATACCCAACCTCTGTCAAGTAGCAAAAAAGCAAATGCTGGTGATAATGTTTGGCATCTCACAGCAGAACCAAGGACTTTCCCACCAGAAGGAATCAAGTAATTTTTAACATGTTGATTCCCATCTCCAAAAGAGAACACAAAGTTTGAAACACCATATGAGGTGTTCCAGCTGAGGCACCATTTCCTTTTAACACTACAAGTTCTTCTACCTTCTGTCACTGTAAGTGAGCATGCTGTAAAAGCTGCAACTCGTGGATCAAAGTCAATTCTAGCTGCAATTGAAATCAGTTACCTCCCACGCAGGGACATTCTCTCTGAACTTCTCATTCACCATACAGCAGATTGACATTAAATATGCCTTACTGGACACCTCTGGAGAATAATTCATCCACAGGTAATTTTCAAGGTACTGACTGTGAAGAGATAAAGAGTATTTCATTAGTTGCAGCCACCCACATAATCTGTCACTCATTTAAAAAGCAGTTATCCACAAGGGGTTTTCTTCCCTCCTTCCCCCGAAAGCCATCTTCATAGTTTGTGAGTAGTTCCTCAAGTTACCTCTCATCTAGGTCACTGAAGCAATACTTGATAGACAGTAACTGATGACACTAACAATGTTCCCAGAAGGACAGGAACCTCTAACTCTGGGCTATTGCTGACATACAAACTCTAGAAGTCAATTGCATGCCATTTCTGTAATTTACATTTTCTCTTCTGCACTTTTTCTAATTAGGATGCAAAAAACTGAGGGAAGTTTGTCCTCTTGTAGTTACTGGTACTAACTTAGGGACTTGAGCCTTTTTGAAACAAAGAATGTACCTCAAACAAAAAACATCTCCTATTTTTTCTTAAGATTTGAGAGTTAAAAGAACCAGAACATAAAATATTGTGGTTAATATACATTAACCATTAACATTATAAAATAACATACTGATAATATTTATTTTACATTTTTTTAGACATACTCTGTAAGCTCTTCCAGGAAAGTCTGAAGCAGCTGTAAACTACTGTTTAAATAGACTTCCATCCTTTTTCAAGAGAAGAAAATGTTAATGATGCTGTTGTAGCACAATCTCTTTTTAACCTCTTAGTAAGAGACATAATCCAAAAAGCTCCGATTTCAGTGAGTTCTGAGTTAAGACTTAATGATACATTCCAAATTATAGACCCAAGTTTTTCACTTATTTCATTCATACTCTCTTTCTCAGTGCTCTACTTACACTAGAAATTAAGTGTCACAAAACAAGACACTCTGAGATGTCACTCACATTTATGGAATTACTTCCTCTTTAAACTAAGCTCTCCTCACTTAATTTTCCACAGTACACAATTCAAGGCCTTACAAAGTATGAACAAATCCACTACCTTCAAACTGTCTTACTGCCCTGCATTTGCTTCTCACCTTTACAGGTTCCTATGAAAATGTAACTCCTAATTTGCCTCCCATTAGCTTACCTGAATTCAAGAAGCATTATCTTTCTAATCGCAAACCTAAAAAGGAAAAATTAACCAATTAACACAGGAAAGAAAGCCTCCCACACACAGCTGCATGGAAAATGACTATATTTTCCCTTATTTCATTATATAAGGAGGCTTGTAGAAATACTCAGGAATTATTTCTGTCCTGACATTTCCATGCAATAGCAACCACTTGAATGCAGAAGCAACTGCTGTAACACTGGAAATGCTAAAGTTCACAGATATTCATTAAGCAATTAAATTTACATTTTAAAGAGATTCATGTAGGTCTTTTAAATATGAAAACACCACTTCTAATAGCCTTGATGATATAAACTGCTAGCGGATGAGAGTGTCTCCTGGAAAACTGCAATTACATATTTAATCTGTTCACAATGGTGTTTTTTTCTTAGAGACTAGCAATGGAAATTTGCTTTGACTCCATATGACAAATTCTTAGATTGTTTTCATAGAGGAATAATAAAGAGAACTCTCTGCAGAGCTCAATCTTCCCCAAAAAGCTCCAGCTACAGTTACACCTCTTTTCTGCACAGAGAGCTGCAGAATGCAGTGTAACTTGGATTCATCTCCCCCATCTAACAGTACAATTCATTGACACCCCTTTCCCTTCATGGTAACAGCAGCCAGAACAGAGGTGGAAGCTAGAGGCAGTGCACTCTGCAGCAGTTTTTTTCTTTACATTCCTTTGTGACAAATGAAGAGATCGGCCTTCTATAACCACCACAACAAAACCAACATAAAAGACAACACACTACCAAGGAAAGGGCCTGAAAAATACTAACTACAACCATCACATTTAAGGTTTATGGGCTTAGAAACTCTCTTGTTACCACATTCAGACTTTCAAATATCATAATGGTTAAATTACGTAAATGCACTTGAGAAATTTTCATCTGATATATATATATATATATATATATATATATATATATATAGGTGAGTTTGAAAGTATTCTATCAAACATTAGAAACAACTCCAACAAGGATAATGTTGGAATGGTTGTAAATAAGACAAAGCAACTGGTGTACTTACTTTGACCTGACAATTTCTTTTGTATATACATCTTCAATGACCTATGGAAAAAAAAAATTAAGAGAATTTTATATACCCACTAACACAATTCAAAATGCACTAAGACATTTTATTCTGAATAGCCTACAAATTAACTGCATGCTACAGCATACTTCCTAACAGTGCCTACATTTATAAACTACAAATACATTACAAATTACAGTGTCTCAAGCAACAGGTGACCTTCCAAGCAGTCTCCTACAGTCTCATATAAAATAAGCAACACTAAATATTGGCACATCACAGATTGGTTGATCCTCATTCCTTTACAGCCCCAATGAAATTCCAGCAGAAGTAATTACCTTTACATCAAAAGACAATGTTTTCTTCACATGTGGAGCCCAGTATTTATTTGCTAACTGCACAAGGGAAAAAAAAAAAAAAAAAAAGAAAGGTTAAATACATACATTTTCATGTCAATGATACAACATCTCTACAACATATTCCATCCCCAAACTTTATTTCACTAGTATCTCGCTTAATTTCAGCTTATGCTAACTACAAGTAACAAAATTACGGTTTTTAACAGCAAAGCTTATCAACCATTTAAGGCTGATAAGCACTGCTGTTTATAGGCTTTTATGCCTAAACCTCTTTCAATAGAAATGTGATTCTTTGGAAAAATTTCAGATGCATAGGCAGCCATCTAACAAACATTTCCTATTCTTAACTTATGACTATCAAATCCATCCAAAATAAGCCATGATCTTTCAGGAACTGCCAATCCCAAATGGCTAATGATTATGCTTCCTTGAGGAACCTGACAAGTAACTCGAGGTTCTATTTAAAAGCCTGGCATTCTAAGGCTCTTTGCTGCAGCCATCACTTCACCAATATTCCTGAGCAATGACGACAAGAACTTCCTATGTAACTTTATTCAAGCTTCTTAATGCTCTGGAAGAGGTAGGAGAGCAGATTTCCAAGAAAAAAAAAAAAAAAGAAAGAAAAAAAGAAGGAAGGAAAAGAAGATTTGTAGAAAATCGCTTAGAACTTTAACCAACAAAGAACTCGGCAGCTTTTCACACATTAAGACATGCCTTACAGCGATGCGCAGGGTATAGCACTGACGGGTTTGGTAGCGCTGCTTTGTAAATCCCGCTGGTCCGGAAGCGCCGGGGGAAATACCCTCCGGTACACCACAGAGCCGTACACCCCTCCTCAGCTGCGACCAAGCGAGACCCCGTCCCCATCACCCACGGCCTGCAAAGGCTATTTAAACACCGGGGCGCCGTCGCCGCCAGAATGTCCCTCCGAGCCCCGGCGGCGGCCGCGGCAGAGGCGGCCCGGAGGCGCCGCCGGCCCTACCTGTGTCACGTACTCCGCGTTGATCTGCGACACCGTGGGCGCCACGATCTTCTTCGGCGGGGCCGAGGACGCCGCCGTCGCCGCGGCCGCCGCCATGGTGCCGCCGCTGGAGCCGCCCGGCACAGGCCCTGGAGCCCCGGCGCTGCCAGCCCGGGCCCGGCCGAGGGAGGGACCTCCGGGCCGGGAGCAGCGGAGGCGGGAACGCTTCCGGGGCCAGGAGCGCTGGAGCGGCCGCGGGGAGGCGGGCGGCGGCCGCGCCATCTGCTGCTCCCTCCGTGCCGCTGCAGCTCCCGCCTGCACCATAGCTCCCGCCTGCACCACAGCTCCCTCCCTGCACCGCCGCTGCTCCCTCCCTGCTGCTGCAGCTCCCTCCCTGCACCGCTGGTCCCTCCCTGCCGCCGGCCGGAGTACAGGAGTCGGTGTTGAAAGGCTGCGGGAAAAGATGAAGGAGGCTGTCAGCGCACGGGGTTGGTGCCACATTTGGCTTTCCCAACACTTAGGGAGATTCCTTCTATTTTATGTATCAGCTTTCTGTCCATCTAACGTGGAAAAAACACACTCTTTTTGATATCAAACAGTTGCCACTGACTCCTCAGCGTGGGTGAGCGCTCTGTCCCATCCACAGGCCCGTAATTAAGGCCTTTTACTTAAGAGTTGGGCAGGGTTATCCTTACGGGGTTGCATGCTCAAGAAAGTCAACAGCTCGGTAATGCTTTAGAATGGTTCGCAATTAACTTACTCTATTTGGTAAACTAATTAAGGAGGAAATTAATCAGACTCCCCAGGGAAGTTACTGTGCTTTGTTTCTGGGCTCATTATCCATCACCTGCCACTTGAGTACTTCAAACTTCCAGGCAGGTCCCATTGAAGTCTGTTTGAATATGACCTCCTTTGTTTTCATATCAAGGTGATCTCTATTTCGTTTCTTCAAGCAGAGGTTAAACTAAATATTCTTTTTGAAGCTGAATACAATGGGAATGGGAAAAAATAATGACAGTACCTTGAATAGCATCAGACAATGGCTATATTCAAATAAATATGCCTATTCCTGCCTATACTTTGGAGGATCCAGGAAGATGAAAACTAGTAAAATTTAAAATTTACAAAAGTACCAATAACAAGTTTTGTAAATGACGAGGATTGAAATTGAAGCTACAAAACAGTGATAATAAAGGACAAAGGAATGTAAGTTTATTACCTATAAATATAGGCTGAAAATAGGAAAGTTTCTGAACTGGCTTTCAGATGGAAACCAAAAGTTTGATTTGTGCTAAGATAGGAAAATTGGGAGAGGCAAATGCATTTTGGACTTTGTAAATTGTGTAAAAAAATCGTGAATTTTCTAGAACAGCCTTGCAAGGCTAACCTACATCTTCTGGTTATGATGGATCATCACACCTGGGTCAAAATCCACACATTTCCATATGTTATCAAAGCTGTGAAACCTCAAGGAGAAATCCACATTTACCTAAATTTTGGCATTTGGGTGTCCCAGTGAGGAGGTCAGTTGTCTTCAACCTCACTACAGTTAGTGTGGCAACAGAGATTCTGACTTCCAAAGGGCAAGTCAGAACTGATCTAAGTGCTCTCATCCTCTGAAGGAGCTTCTGATATCAGAAACTAATATTAAATGCCTAATGTTAGGCAGTAGGATTACATCCCTCAGTGAAAATGTCAAATCAAGTGACAAAGATCCTCTCCCTATAAATAATTATTAATTTTTTCTCTGTACAGGGTATTTTTAATTTAGAGAGTGCTGGGGACAGTAGGACTACAAATGAGGCAAAAGTATAAATTGGTGCTTTGGAAAAATGCATTGCTTTCATCCTCAAGAGCAGGGGAACCTTTAAAGAGTTGTGGTGAGGCCAAGCACCCAGTGTTGTACCTTTGTCCCCATCTGCAAATCTCATCCCAGCTCACAACTGTCTAATAAGACTGGTCTCTTGAATTCCTACGCTCAGTTTCCCCAGAGTGGAGGCACATCTTACACTTTCCACTCCAAACTCCTTTGTAACTGAGGAGAAATAAAATCCTGTACCCTGTCATCCCAGCAGCCTTCTGTGAAGTTCTCCATCTTTCTGTACTCACTGGCTTAACATGTCAAGAAAATCAAACATTCCTTTCAAAAACCTGTTAATTCATTAATGAAGACATGTATTATTTATTTCACATATTTGAGTAGATGCAGTTTTCAAGACTATTATTCATTTCTGGGCTGCATACAGTTCTGGTCAATTTATATTCCCTGCTGCTTTCTTACTTAATTGGCTCCTCTTGTTTTTGATGCTTCCCCTTCTGTATTATTGTAACCAGGAAAAATAACCTTTTCTCCTTTTCTTTGTAAACTATGTAAGCCAAGGTCATCAGTGAGCTGGCCATTGCTTTTATTTCAGTTATACTGTCCTGAGCACAGTTCCACCAGAACAGGAAGTACCTAGTGGTAATCAGCAGGGGTTGAGTTTATGTTCTTTGTTTTCTACCTTGTAGATTATATTTAATTCTTCCTAGAGCCACAGAAAATATTAATTCCTAGCAATGAAAATTCCAGACAATTAATAGATAAAGATTTCAAACATTAATTGATTTTCTTTACTGTTATAGGGTCATCAGTGAGGCATGACAAGTGAATTCAGCAGATTCAGCAGTGCCATAGATTCTGCAGGGCCATACTTCTGATGTAAACACTGTCTCACTTTTTGTTTGCCTATCACATGAAGATTTAGACTTCAGCTTCTTAGACATAAGCTCTGCTCTAAGATGCAGACTCTGTATGGATACCATCTTGAACTTTTGTATACTCTGGTGGGAAAGTTTGGTTCCAAAGCAGGTAAAAAATACCAGCACTGTGCTCAGCATGCAAAATGGCATTATCTTGCCCATTCTAGTCATCAATTTTTTTTTAAATTATGAACAGGCATCTTGTCTGGTGGACAACTGACTTGTTCTCCTCCAAGGAAGCATTCTGCCAGGACAGATGATTCCCCATGGGCCTCAGCCTGGTCACTGCAGCATGACAGCAGTGACTATTCCTAGCTCTTTGATCTGGAATGATGGGGTGGCTGCTATCACAACTTTACTGGCCAGGTGGCCAGGGGAGCAGATGTCTTCAATTCCATCTGACATAAGATGGAATTGAAGATATCAAAGCCTTCTTTCCAGGGTGAAGACTCTGTTCCCTCATAACTGAGGGCATACAACACCACTCTCTCATAAAAGAGCAAAGCAGCTGACTGACAGCAGCACTGTTGTACTGCCCCATCCTGCTCTCCCATCCAGGAGTTGTTTTGCTGCTGGTCCACCTGTACAGTTTCAAGCTAGGCATAAAGTTCCAGTACATGACCAAGGCTGTTGAGTCTTTGGCTTCAACTGCTTCTTGACACTGGGACCTGACAGATGGAGACTCTCCTTCCTTCCCAAATCATTGACTGTGGCTGTACTTCCCCTTTCAACAGCATTTTTTTCTCCTTTCTGCATATACTGAATACCCTTAGTGCTTCTTGGCCCATGTGTTCCATAAATCAGAGGCCAAGGGAAGTTTACATTCCCTTTTTGAAAGTGAGTCCTGAGTGTTCTGACAGCCATGCTCTGTGTGCAGAGAGACAAAAGCAGCTAAGTTTTGATGACTGAATTGTGCTTTCTCTGTGCACAACTTACAAATATTGAGGTGGTTTTTAGTAGAACAGTGCTTCTCAGGAAGGGGGTCAAAATACCTGGGATGCACCTCACTGCTCTATGGGCATGTGTTATCTGGCCTAATATCATTGCATCCTACTACATGTGTACACTTAACTTTGGGAGGTGCCCAACTGCACGCTGCACACCTTAATTTAAAGCAGATGAATCTCAGCCTGAGTGACACTAAGCCATATGTTGGGTAGGCTTTCTGTGAAGTGAGTCTGTAAAGCTCAGGGGAACACATCCCTTTAAAATCAGCTTTTATCTTAGTTTATTGACTTTTGCACATACACCTGAGATTTTTCAAGAGTCATCCCTCCGAAAAGCTCTGAAACTGAAAGCTTGACATATGAGAATTTCAAGTGTCGTCATGCATCATGTAAATATACCAACTTGCATGTACCACTTTTCTTCTAACCAAAGGACAAAAGTGACTTTCAATATGCACTGTTTTGAAATATTTCTTGCTAAGTTATATGAAATAAGGATGAGGGGATGAACGGCCTGTCAATAGAATAATATGTACATTAAGCAATGAAGAGTGTAAATCTCTGTGTTTCTTACCTGTTGAAATTATAGAAGAAATATATTGATTTAAACCTGCTTTCAGGTAAATAAAATTTGGAAAATCTTCTCAAAAAAGATTAGAGAAATCCTTTAAACATGTAAAAAGCTTAGGCACAATGACAAGGGGTTATTGCTTTGGTTATAGCTCATTCTTCATAGCAGTTAATATTCATATAAACTAAATGTTCAGTCTGTTTATTACAGCTCTAATTCAATCATGTCACGTTGGTTTTACTATTTTATTTATGTGCATTCTTCTAGTCCAAGACTTTTGTCACTGTGTTCATCTCATTAAATATGTGTACTTCCACTCAGTAAATATGGGTACTTTCAAAAATGATGCCTCAGTTTAGTAACAGATGCTTCTTAAAATATTTAGAATTTTAAAGTGTAAAGAAGCCATCAGTAGCATTTTGATTTGTGTATAAATATTTATTTAGCACACATTCTGGCCAATGTACTGCCCTTGATTTTTGTGTAAAACTTACAGTAACTTCAATAGATATTCTGAGCTCATGACTAGAGGAAAATATGGTTAATTCAGCAACCCAGCTGCTTTTATATCCCAGAATAGCAAGCAGTGCCTCTAGTGAAGGAGATGGTGAAAGAGGAGACTTTGTGTCATTCTTGGCTTTCTGTTGCTGGGCTCACATTTGGGTAACAGCTCAAGTTAGAGCAGACTCAGGACTATTCTAATTCTCTTCAGAGACTTCTAGCTAGGTTCATGCCAGCTGAGAGAGGACAGTGGTAAGAAGATGAGATCAATGGTCAGAAAAGCTGTAGCAATATTTGCTAAAAATCCTGTGAGAGGCTTTTATGTGATGACATTTCTGTGTGGAAAAAACAATACGAAATAAATCTGTTTGATGGAGAAATTTCATACCTGAAATGAGGTTTTAAGGTGAATAATTTCCTTTCTGCTAGTGCTGCCATGAGAAGTGCTATGGAAATTTGGGTCCATTTGCAGCGTCATTGCATAAGTACGTTCTTGATCACATCTCTTTTCTCACAATGGAGGAAAAAAAATACTCATTGCAGACAAAACTGTAACATGTCTAATATACAGCATAAAACTCAATCAAGACAGCAATTCTAAGATGCTAAGAGCTAGCTCCAGTTTCCTAAAGCTTTCATCCTTGCTTTTCTCTATATTTTCTAGGTTTTTGGTAGACATTTCCATTAGCATTTCAGGATTTTAAAGGAGTATAAAATGGCAATAAAACAAAATACCTACAGAAAACAACAAATTCACCTGTGTAATAAAAAAAAAAGTTTTGACTTTTAATAATTACTTTTATTGAAAAAACCCTTCTACTGTAATATAAAGGACAATATTACCCAACAAATCATTTCAGCTTATTAGCAAATAGACATTTTTCCTCCACTAATTGCGTTAGCATCAAACACATTATTCAACATCTAAGGGGATTCCTCCAGAGATATTCTCACTATCCAAGTATCTGCTATTTTTAAGGCCCAGAGTATAAAATACAAGATATAGTACACTATAGCAAACAACATTGCTAAGGTACTGGTCCAAGGTTGCTCTCAGTGTAATGAGAAAATCCTAACCTGTATTGATCTAAAAAATTATCCTCAAATTGGTTGCTACACTTGGAGTGTCTAGATAGCTTAGCAGATTTCTATTTCATTTAGTAGGACTGTATTGTCGCTAACAGCAATCTCTCTGCTCTGCTGTGTTTTCAGGATCATCTTAGAAACAAAATAAACAAGAAATTGAGGAAATAATCTGATTTTCTGTGGGTCAGCACAGAGAGTGTTTTCCCTTATGTCAATAGGATTTGAGTACAGTGTGTTAGGAGTACAAAGGGGAGACAACATGCATAGCTGGCTTCTTTAGGAACAGTCTTTTACTTTTTTAAATAGCAGTGGCCACAGAATTCTGTTTCTCCTCCTTTACCATGTCAGCAAGACACATTCCAGTGCCACAGGCAAAGCTGGACAGTCACCATATCCATGTGCTCCTACTACCCTACACACCCAGATGACTTTGAGTGGAGAATGACAGGCCACAGCCTTCATGATCACCAGTCAGCTTCTCACATCTGCCTGCACTCACATCCTCAGGCACTCTTTTACACACCATGGCAGCACATGGGCAACTGCCAGCTCTGTGACTCTTGGGCTGGAACTCATAGATGGGGTTTAACAGAGCCATACAGACTGGCACCAGGGACACTAGAAGGATTCCAGTGGAGAGGAAAAATTTCAGCCACATACCCAAACCATTTCAAGTGTGTAAGAGTCAAGCCACACATAAGGATATCCTGGGAGCAGTCAGGAACTGGAACAGCAGACAGCAGAAGCAGAACAGCATTCAGAGACCCATGATAACTCAGCATAATGACACTTTCATGTTAGAACAACAGTTTCTTAACAACAACACTCTCTTGTGAGTCATTTTGTTGTCATTGGACTGATTTCTCCTTCACTTGCATGGACTTTGAAGATTCACTTTTTTAACAGATGCTAAAAAAAGCTGTTTAAAAGCTGCTTGACAGAACTAGTCATTATATGAAGAAATACAACTTATTTGCTTAACCTGGAGAAAGAACATTATAGGAGAGCATAGAAAAGTCACTTCTGTAATTTCAATTTTCCTTATGATAACTGCCTCTCAGACACATCTCATCCACAGCCATCAGACCATAAAACCAGGCTATTAAGTTGAAACTTACACTTTAAAAATCCACAAAACCTTGTGCTAGGAATATGAACCATTACCACTTCAGTTATTTAGGAGGTCTGGGCATTTTCAACATCATTACAAGGGGCCATTAGATGGACTGAATTCACAGTCTTTATTGATTTAAGAGTCATCCAACTGTACTTAGGTAAGTGTTACTCAAATGAGCTACTATTGAGAGATTATGACTTTTGGAGTTTTACATTTATACTAGGAGGCAGTCAGGAAAACTAAACATTAGATCCAGCATCTTGGTTTGAAGCCTAAGGTGTCAGTAACTTCAATTAAGTTTCTTTTGTGTTTGTCTCCCATTTTTCTCACTAATTATCTGGTTGGCTCTGGGTGTGTGAGAGCAGACCACAGCTGAGTGAGAAACCCAGCACACAGTGAAAAGCAGTTTCAGTGATGAAACAGTTTTGCTGTGGTTTATTATTGCTTTTTTCCTCTTTTGAATTTTTCTGTAGATATATAGGAATACTTATAAATGTATGTTTTGACTTTCTGCAAACCTTGTGTGGGAGTACAGCTGCTACCGACACACACACCTGTGCCACACTGATCTCAAACTGATCCTCAGGCCTCGGCCTTGATGAGCAGCACTGGGGCTGAGCTACTCTTGAGCTTATCAGAAACACTATCTCTTCCTGGGAACTTCTGTTACCTAACAAGCTCCTGGTTTTTAACAAACAGCCTTTGAAACTTATTTTTCTTGCCTGCATAACAACACAATTGGAAGTTTTTTTGTACCAAACTTTCAAAGAAAGTTACTGAGCTGAATTTCATCCAGGATGAAAAGTTACTGTGACTAAAGACAAGTCTCTAGCAATCCTATAAACAGCAGTCCTAAGTGAGACCCTTGGAGCTCTCCTGAACCACAGTGGGCTTCAACCAGCACTTGCACTCGAAGCGGGTGGCTCACAGCTGGTGAACTCTCAAGCTTGCTATACTCTAAGGACTGCACTGACAACTGCTGGGCTGAACACTGCTACCCCCAGGTAGCCCTTTGCCCACTGAGAAGATGCAATGGCATCTGATGTGAGAACTTCACTGAACTTGAGGGAAGTTTTTCACCAGTATATACCCTTTATATTCCTTTAGTTCTCTGCGTGTGTGAGTGTGAATCTGCTGAAGGAAACATACCATGAATGTTGCTCTCTTGGATTCTGAAGTATGTTAAATTTGTGAGTTAGGCCTATGAGTTACTGTAGTGCTATATAAATTCTACAGAATCTTTGGGAGATGGTTTAGATTAAATGCTTTTAAGTGCTGTTACTTTAGGCTTAAACAGTTGGTTAAATTGGGGCTAAGTTTGGGGCTAAGTCTGGGACAAAGGTCTCCCCTCTAAACCTTGTGACTTAATTGGAGGGTCTCCCTCATTTCTTTATCCTTACCCTTTTCCATCCTTTGCCTTTTTCCATCACCAGCCTCCACACAGATTATTTTAGTTTGATTTTGGTCATAGATTGATTTATTTTAGATTTTACTCTGATTTTTGTGGAAGAGGTTTTACAGCAACTTCGGTGAGCCAGATCGAAGTTTGATAAGAGGATCCATGTTTACCCCTGAAAGAATTTTCTACCTAGGTCGTTGACATAGAAACCAAGATAGAAGGATAAATAAGAGAAACCTATTCCAGTAAGCACTTTGGTCTCATGACCAATGAGTAAAGTGTAAATTAATGAGTTTTGTAAGAAAGTATAAAAAGCATGCATGCTAGAATAAAAAGTTTCAAGCCCTCTGAAAATGGAGTGTGTTGCTTTGTATTGTCTCCATCTCAACCACGACAATATTTGTCTGTGTGCTTTAACCATCTAATTAGTAGTGAACGTTGCCAACAAACTTTGTTGTGCTTTCACTTTACATTAAACCTGCTTTTGATGATACCTTTGCCAGTGATTCCTTGAGCCCCCTAAAGCAGTCATTTGTAACACACTGCAATGATAGTGCAGCCTGAACATTTTAAAGGTATCCATAGACACATCTAGACTGCAAATGGATGATGTGATCAGTTAGTACTGCAGTTGCATAACTTGTCTTCAAAAAATCCCTTTTTTTTCCTGCTTGTTTTAAAATATTTGACCCTTCTTCTATTCCACACAGACCAACCTCAGCGCTAAATCCATGCTGTTGGAGAAGTTCTCCTCAGCAGGAAATCATTGTTAACACAGGAGGACCTACTGTTTGCCTCTGTAGAATATGCACAAAAAATTACCTGAAACCTTACCTATTGTTCTCACATATTAAGTTATTCTGATGTGCATATTCATTCTGCATAATGAATGTTGGGTAGTTTCAAAACTCTGGTTTGCACATAAAGCACACTCTGAAAGTACAATATAAATAAAATAGTTTATTACCAGTATTTTAAAAGAGCTCTACAATATACTTTCAAAACATTTTATACAGCATTTTGTCTTTCAATATGAAACAATTCACACAAGGAGAAAAAAATCTCAATATGTAACTAAAATCATCATCAATATACTGAATTTGTCTGTCATACAAAAAGCAGAGTAACTACAGACAGTTTCCAAGTATTTTTCCTGGTTTTATTCTTGCTGAAAATGGAACATGTATGAAAATAAAACTCCTTTTACCCTTCATATTCACCAAGTACCACAAGATTCATGACATTTCAAAAAAAAAAAAACAAAAAACCAACTCATTTTACATAAATAAATATGGTTCTATTTAAATATTAAAAAAACTGTCATGTATCTTACAGGTATGTTAATTTAGAAACAGGAATAAGAACTTCAGGATTCAGCTATTCAAAAGTTGCATAACAAAGAAAGTATCCTAAAAGCTAGTTTTTCAGAGGACAAAAAAGAAGAAACAAACTTCATGCTTGTTCGTGATGTATTAAGCTTCACTGCACTTGCACTTTTTGCCAGCCCCATTGGCACAATGGACAAAACCCATATACTTACCAGAAAGGAAAACTACAGATTCTATTAATACAAAATCAGAACTACTTAATTTCAGCTAAAAGTAATTTTCAGTCTTATATTTAATGTAATGAGAACATGACTTCCTGACAAAACTGCTCTTCTGAGTTATTATCACATCTTAGAGAACATTTTTTTTACTGGTTCACTTTGTATGCTAGAAGGAAAAGAGGCTGAACAGAGAGTAAGCCAATTTTTAACCTTAATGATAATTTCTTCTTTTCTTACAGAAAAATAGTTCAGTAAAGTATAAATTGGCCACAAATGCTAGAGAAGGCAAAGGATTTACAAGGAAGTAGCGTTAATGAAGTGGTGAAATGGATAAATTGATTATAAATCCTAATATTATAGCATTGTCTCCTTGTATTTTATATAAAAAGGGAAATTATTTAATTCCTCATGTATAGCTCTCCAAGCACATTAAGTATAAATAACAGTTTTTTTTTTTTTTATTTCTATCCTATAGGAAATAGAATCTTATATAACACCACATCAACATTCTTCTCATTGAATTTTCTCCCCTTTTTCTACTCTCTTCTCTTTTATCTAAAAATAACCTTTTTTTTTAAAGTAGGGGATAAATACAGCAATAATCCTTTGCTTGGGACTTATAGGGAGCCAGAAGAAAATAAAATGACCTTCTTTTTCATATTCTCAAAATTACCTTTTTGTCTTTACTTTACTGATAGTTTAAAAGTGTTACATTTTCCCATATAGTATTTTATGTTTAGTGATAATTATCTTATTCATGGGACATTGTAGATTACTGCAACACTATTGCAACATGAATGTCTATTTATAAACTTAATCTAGCCAAAGGGAATGCAAAGAACATGTGGGTTTGTTGCATTTTAAAAAAACATCTCAACATGAATATCTCACAAATTATATTAAGTAGGCAGTTCTGAAGACAGTAAATTAACTTCACCAGGTCATCTCTGAATAGAAAATGTAATCCACTTCAGTTAATTGTTTGGCCTAATATAAATTTTAATAATTATGCAACCAAAAAATTTAAAAATTATTTCATAGGACATTATCCTGTTTTGGTAAAACTAATACATTCTCTGCTTGTCCCTCAGTGGAACTAAGCTTTAAACTCTCTTTAAAGTGAATGACATGGTGTCTTTTCAAATGTGGGGCCTGTCTGAATTTTTTCCCACAAACTAAACATTCAAATGGCTTCTGTCCAGCATGCATTAGATGATGCCTTTCAAGCTTAGAAGGAGTTTTAAAAGTTTTAAGGCAGATACTGCATTGATATAATTTGTTAACAGATTCACTTTTTTCACTACCTTCAGAAAAATCATGCCAATAGCTGTAACAGCTTTGCTCTGTTTCCAACAATTTACTGCACAAATACGGCTGTGGGTTTCTACTGCTGGTGTCAAGAACAAAATCCCCTGACTCAATTTCAACTTTGATTTCAGCTGCTTGGTTTGACTGAATCAGCTCAGATTCTTGAAAGCCAGATGGCTGTGAAGGTGTTTGAGAGTAACCTGAATAACCCACAGGCTGAGAAGACATAAATTCAGTGTGATCTTCCTGGTGATTGAAAAGTTTGTTCAGGTTTACAAATTCTACCTGGCAAACGGGGCTTTTACAGGCTCTCTTTTCAGTATGGGTGAGCTGATGTCTTTTTAAGTGAGCTGACTGTCTAAATGCCTTCCCACAAACATTACAGCCAAAGGGCTTTTGTCCCGTGTGTATAAGATAATGTCTTTGAAGTTTGGATGAAGATGGGAAAATTTTTTCACATCTGTCACATTTACACACTCTGTGTCTGTTACGTGTATTTTTTGCAGAAGATGAAAAAGCAGAGTGAAGTACTTCTGGATTATCAAAAAAACTATCATTTGATGAACCATAAAAAGCATCATCTTTATTATCCAGTGAATCACCAACATTTAACATGCTTTCACCAGGAAGCACAGCTTTTAAGTTACTGCCCAAGTCAGGAGGTTGTGGGTACTCTTGCCAAGGTAATGGCACTGCTAATGTTCTTTTCATCCGACTACAAACTGACTTGTGCACGTCACGCCGGCTCTGGCGGCCCTTGGAAGCTTTAGTGGACACATGCTGATCACAACGCTGATCCCTAGCTGTAACCAGGTCAGGACTCCCAACATGACCTGATTTAATTTTTTTTCTGTCAGTCAGAGAAAAATCTGTTGCCTTTCGTCCCGTATGCTTCAGTTTCATCAGGGTCTTATTTCTCCTGTTGACCGTGTGTCTGCGTGCTGTTGTACCATTATTTGAACTTTTGCTGTCTTTTGGATAACATTTGTGCAACTTTAGAACATGCTCTGTTTCAAAACACTGGTCACATGCTAGGCACTGAAAGGGTACAATATAAATTGAGTGCACATCATGTGGGCCATTCTCCTGTGACTTGTGTGTATCAGCATCCTCAAAACTATCCCATTTTCCTTCCAACACGTTGTGTTGTCTGGGATACTTAAGAGTCTTTGCTTTGCATACAATATTGGGGAAAGTCTTATTTCTGGCATGGAGCTGTTTATGCTTCATGAGTTTGCTCTGTATTTTAAATCCCTTCTGACAAAAACAGCATTGAAAAGGCCTTTCTTCTGTGTGTGTGAGCTGATGAATTTTCAAGTGTGTTGACTGTCTGAAAGATTTGCCACATGAAGAACACTTAAAAGGTTTCTGGCCAGTGTGAATAAGGAAGTGTCTTTCTAGCTTGGATCTTGATGGAAATATCTTGTTACATGATTCACAAGCGTGAGTTTTCTTCTTTCTCCTTCTGGCAGCATGTAGATGATCTGACTCGAGACACTGATGCAGCATCCACCTCTCCTGAGTTGCAAAGGGTTTCCAGCACACAGAACAATGAAATATGCCACAAGTGACCCTGTCTTGCTCAGCAGTCACACAGTTTTCTGTTTGCTTTGTATCATTCTCATAATTTTCATTATGAAGCTGCTGATGCTTTAAGAAAGTGATTACATTTTTGAAGTTTCTATAACAAACAATACACTTAAAAGGCAGATTATGGGTTAACTGATGCCTCTCCAGGTGAACTAACTGCCTGAAAGTTTTACTGCATATATGACATTCAAATGGCTTTTGACCAGTATGTATGAGATAATGCCTAGCTAATTTTGATGGGGTTTCAAACTGTTTATAGCACATGTCACAAATATATGGCTTTTTCTTGGGTATCTTGACAGCTGTTACACAATGCTGAGTTTTTAACATTTTTAAAAGGTAATTACACCTTGCCTACTCTTAATTTCTTCAGATAGGTATTTCAAGTGAAATCATCAAGTGCACACTAAGATGGAAAGCTGAAGAAGCAGGAAATTTTCTTAGGAGAGAGATTCTTAAATCCCACTGGTCCCTAAAATAAGAAAAATAGTATTATTTAGCCTATATTTATACATAATTGGCTAAATTTGTCTCTTGTTTTCTACATAAGATACCAAAAGTATCTAGATTAGCACACTCTTGATTTAATTTAGCTTAAAATACTTTCATTGTAACAGAGTAATCACTAGCTGTTATGTGATACAGAAAAACTACATTACTTTCCAGAAGCAAAACAAGTTTTAAGTCATCTGTGCTATAAATGCATCTGATCTTCCAAATAATACACAGTTCAACTACATTACATTCATTTAAAAAAAATTCAAGAACTTATAGTAATAAATGCCCTCTCTACAGCAGTAATTCTAACTCCCAAGTATAATATTTATGAAGATGAGAGAAAAGAGTAGAACTAAGACTTCTTGCACTTCAGAAATACATTAAATGAATGCAGTGTTAGTGAAAAGCAAAACACTTAGCTTCAATATATTGTTAAATATACTATTCACGTTTCTACATCTTATCAACTGTATCCAGCAGTATAATCAATTTTGATTTCTCTCACAATGGCAAATGCTGAAGCCAGCCAGCAAGAGCAACAAACTAGTCAAAAACTATAACCATAACAAAGAGGACTCCCAGAACATGGAAAGAACACAGGCTATGTTTGCTGTCCCACCATAAAGCTAGAATATCAGGCTTGTGATACCTAACCATGCATATACAGTGAAGTCATCATGAATACCAAGATAGTTATCATAATTCATCATCATTATTGTTGTAGTCTAAACCAAAATAGTGAAATAGTTCTAATTTTCTTTGAATTTTCAACATGGAACACAGTTGGGCAAGCTACTGTGCCTCAGCTCAACAACTTACAAACAAGAAAAAATAATGTGCAAGTTTCCGAGTGCATGAAAAGTTATTAAAATATTCATAGGAACAGCTAGAAAGTACCTCAACCTAACATTCAGCCCAAGCCTTCCACTGTGAGGCCAACCCATGTCTTGACAGCCTCCAAAGTGATCTTAAAAACTTCCACTGAGGGGGGTTCCTTAACCTCAGCAGGGCTCCTGCTTCAAAGTTTCACCTCCTCCTGAAGTTTTTCCTTGCACCCAGCTGAGCCTTTCTTTACTACAGAGTTATTGTCAGTGATTTCTGCCACTACCTTATGTATTCAAAGTCTGCTTTCTCCCCTTTTGTTTTAAAACTAGGAAAATTCTGGGGTTTTCTAAATATTGCTTTTCGGTTCACAAAAAAAAAAAAAATTGTTGTTTTTAATCATCTCTGGATCAATTTCAGTTGGTTACTTCATTCCTAAATTGCAGCATCTAAGAAAGATTAAGTATTCCAGTCCACAAGGACAGTACAAATAACAGAATAAAAAACCCTCTATGACATTACCACTATAAAAGAAAAGGGATGAAGGGAGCAAACTTTAAAGCAAGAGCATAACAGTTAGCACTTGAGCTGTAATATCAAACTACCATAAATTATAGTTAGTAGAAATGTCTTGAGTATCTCACAGTTATTACAAGTTGAATATTCATTCAATATACCAACAGAATAAAAAATTAATTTCTTCAGTATCACCAAAACCCTTGTCAGTTCACAAAGAGATAATGTCCTTATTTTTAAAAAATTCAAAAATATCCAAAGTGTCCATTTAAAGTAATTGCAAAGAATTACTTTAATAATTTTATTTTACTGCATTTTAAAGCAAGTTACAATGAGAGTCAAGAAACATGCACTAAGACTGAAAATATCAGGCAAATCAAGATTTTTCTTAAGCTTAATGGAAAGAAAACCTGGTAATGAGGTAGAATTGTTCCATCCCTAACAGATATGTTCCTATGTAACTGTGGGCCTTAATAAGGAACATCTGGATGTTTGTCTAAGATGTGATTGTCACTACACTCAGGAGTTTCTTAATCTCACTGAAACAATTTAGGGTAGATAAAGCACTTGAGAAAGTCAACTTTTCCTTTCCAATGCTCATTTCCTGTAGAATTTTAACAGCTACTCAGTTTCAGGCTCCTTTTGAAGATGCAAGAAAACACAACTTTTAGGAGACCTCCTCTTTCTCCCAGTTGTCAAATCATGTGGAAGCTGGGAGTTTAGAGAGAGTAAGTGTGTGACACCAAATGCTTTCTAGTTGGTGCTACCATGAAGCTAAAGACAGGCAGGCTGAGAAAAGGAGAAAAGATCCTCTACTATACTGAGTTATGTGCAGCTCAAGGCAGCCTCCATTAGCAGGGAAAGAAAACCTCCTGAGGAAGAACTGTAAAGAATGATGAATTTCAGTTAACATAACTGTCATGCAGATCTAATTTACACATCAGTAAAATGCTCAAACACTACAGTGACATGCAAAGAAAAGAAGTCCGAAGTCAGAGACAGCTGTGGCATATTACACAAGGGATTTTGTATTTAGCTTATAAATTTTTAAGATTCTATCTGGTGAATAAGGAAATGCTCTGTAGTACAAGGTGTCAAAAGCAGAGTAGAGCTTCTTGCTGTGATCTTCTTGCCCTGTGAAAGACTGAAGGTTCAGATAAGCTAAACTAAGGGGATGCAAGGGAAGGAGAAAGGAGCCAAGAGAGAGCATTACTGTGTGGCCCAAATATATTTTCAAATCCTATTTACTAAGGACAGGCATCTCAACATCTACTTCAAGGTGCTCTGTGCCTTGGGCATCTAAGGAATAAACATGCTGCTGCTGAAGATCAAAGAGCAAAAGACAAGCTTGGAATATTGCTTCTTGCTAGCCTTGAAAGTGCACAGGCTTGTCCTAATTAGAGTTAGAAAACATACCTCACTATATGATAAGGATTTAGTTTATGGCAAAGGTCCAATTTAATATTACTGTCTCTACTTTTCATCTTGCCTGCAAGGTCATGCAGAAAAATAGAACCAAGGAGTTACACAGGCCACTGAAAGTTCAGAGAGGACCCTCCTAAGTAGTACTGTTTAATAATGAACTGTTTCCTTAATATTACAGATGGCAGCAAGCTGCAACAAAACAAAACCATGATGGAAGAAAATTCTGAATTCAAATCCAGTCTTTACTAATCAGAAAAGTTTGCACTGTAGTGTTTTGTTGGTTTTTTTTTAAAAAGCTCAAATTAAAAAAAAAAAAATAAACAACCAATCATGAAGAGGGTACGTAAAAAAGAAGAAAAGCAAGATCGACAATTTAGGATGGAATAATCCCCTGGTGCAGAAAAGACCTAGAGTCTAAGTTGGAACAGAAGATGAATATGCCAAAGGCTACCATCCATACCAGGATGAATGAACAGATGTAAAGCTTTGAGAGGACAGAAATCTTCCTTCTTACTTACTTACAACTGTTTAGAATTCAGCTAGAGTAGTCTATCCAGTTTTGAATACTGCCCTTCGAATTGAGTCAAACATACAAATTGATCAGAATGAATGAATTCAGAGAAGATGATCAAGAATGATCTGAGCTTAAATGTAAAATATACAAGAAAAGATTACAGTAACTGGGAACACTCAGGCTAAAAAAGAGGAGACACAATTTAAAAAAAATAACACACACACACACTGCAAGACAAAGCAGAAGAATGACTTTTAAGGGAAACAGAAATAAGCTGTTCCCCAAACCATTTATTGTTGTGAATGAAAATAGCTTCAAATTACCGTAGAAAGAATTCAAGTATATTATTGTTCTTACAGCTGCAAAGGGTTTCTTAATGAGCATACAAATAAGTTATATGGGGAGATTGCTCCGCCTACATTGGTGGTCTCCACAGAAGGTTGTACAAACACTTCTCAAATTCTCACACCAATACAGCTGACCCTACATAAGAGAATATATTCTTGTATTGTTTTCTGGTGACTCATTATTGTAATTCAAAACAAGACTTTTAGGAATTGAAAATTCAATACATTTCAAAATTTCCCAGGCAGCATTCTTCTGCATTATTATTAGTATATCCTCAAATCTTTGAGGCACGCTAATGCTTATAACCTCCCAGAAACAATTATATAAGAAAACCAATTATAATAGATGTGTGAAGGTGCCTCAGGTAACACTAATGACTCAAAAAGAAAGTGAAAATCTAGCTGCTGATTTATGAGACACAACACGCCTGAGAGAAGAACCTGAGCACCAAGACAAACATGTTGCCCGCTGGATTTCCTCACCAGCTCTCCCGAGAGAAAAGTTTAGATTGCTACAATGGGAGAACAAATAGCATCAGAAATGGAACCTTAACTCGCCAGTTACACAGAAATCACCATCAGGCATTATGACTCCTCAAAGGCAACACCCTTTATTCTCTCCTCTTTTCCTTGTAACTGTCCGATACACTTCCTGAAGCCAACCGAAGTAAAAGATCTACGATGGTGAAGCAGGGCTGGTTTAAGAACAAACGTACGTTCTGCGGCCCTTACGGACAGCAGACCGCGCACACACAGAGACACAGACAGACACACAGACACACCTATATCGGGCCGGCTCTCCCTCGGCACACAGCGGGTCCCTGCTGGGCCCGCGGCCGCCCGGCCCCGCCGCGCCTCCCCCCGTGCCCGGAGCCCCCCCCGGCCCCGGCCCGGCCCCGCGGTGCCCCGGGGCTCGGCAGCGCCGCGCCGGGACCGCGCTCGGCCCAAGGAAAGGGCAGCGACCTGGAGAAGCAGCGGCCGCACCTCCACCTTCCTCATCTCTCCCGGGATTGCTGCCGCCTAAACTCTTCCCCCCGGATGGCACCGGGACAGCGGGAAACCCGGGCCGGTGCTTTCCGTTCCCCCGCGCAATCGGGCCCCGCCCGCCCCCGCCGCCGGGCCGCGGCCGGGGCCGGGCCGAAGCCCGGGGGAGGCTTCATTTATGGCAGAACATGCCCCCGGGCCTGCTGATGAATTTTTAATTGGTGTGGCACGTTGTTCCCTACGAATAAGACACGTTTTCTCTTGCAGCTACCCAAAAGCACATAACCAATGGTGGTTGCAGGGTTGCAAGCAAAGCACGATGGCGGAGTTATACTCCCGTTATGTGTTAAACGCACCGCAAAGCCAAACCTACTGGCCTAAAAGGCCAGGAAATGGTACCTGGAAGGGAAGGGGAAAAGAGACTGGGAATTCTAAAAACACCTTCAATAAGGTGTGCACACAAAGGTGACGGGTTTGCCTCCTCTGCAGGAGAGCGGGAGCGAACAAGGGCAGGAGCTGGTGTGCTGAGGGATGGACGCCGGCCCACCAGCCGTCAGATCTCCCCTGGTGGCCACAGCCTGGCTGAGGTTACCTCAGAGGAATGGCCAGCAAAGGGCTGAAGGCACAGAGAAAAAGCCAGAAAACATTTACAGATGGGTCCTGCATCTAGTTCAGGGGTCCCCAGCCCAGGACCTGCTGGAGCAAGTCCAGAAGAGGCCCCAAGAAGGGGCTGGAGCATCTCTCCTATGAAGGCACAGGGAGTTGGGGTTGTTCAGGAACAGAGAAGGCTCTGGGGAGACCCTACACCTGCCCTCCTGTGCTTAAAGGAGGCTTCTAAGACTTTGCAAGGCTTACAGTGACAGGACAAGGAGTAAAAATATTAAACTGAAAGAGAATATTATATGTTTAGAGAATATATATATATGTTTAGATAAGACATAAAGAATAAATGTTGCACAAATAAGAGTGGTGAGGCACTGGAACAGGTTGCCCAGAAGCTGTGGATGCGCCATCCCTCAAGTGTTCAAGGCCAGGTTGAATGGGCTTTAAGCAACTTGGTCTAGTGAAAAGATGTCCCTATCTACAGCAAGGGGTTAGACTAGATAATCTGGGTTTGGTCCCTGACAAACCAAATCACTCTATTCTGTGATTCTACGTGCAAATGACACGACAAAGTGTAACAGGTTCATCATAAATATCTGTTAATAAAACACAAAGATATGATGAGGCTAGTTACGTTGTCCCCATTGGGACAGAGAATTTCTAGCCACGAGACTTTTGACTTAGCCACCTGCATTTACAGCTCAATATGGACTCTATTGGTTAAATCTTAAACTCTTTATCAAAAGCACATAAAGACAGATTGCAGATTTTTTTCTATTTTTGGTAATTTATTATTTTTAAGGTATCTGCCATATCTCAGGAATTAGAGAGGACCAGCAGATTACTCCTATGCTTTCCTTTTTCCTTTAAAAAAGGGACAGCTCACCAACCCCCACCTTTTGAAACATTGATAATTGATTTTATCATCTTTGTGAGTGAAATTGCAGTACTGAAGACAAAATAAGTCATTCCCTGCGATAAAGCTTATAAGAGGTTTAATTATTTCATACAGATGCATTTTCCTAAGAGCTTTTCTTTTGTTCATGCAGACTGAAATTAAATAGTTATTTGCATGTGCAGCATTAATTTAGAAAAACATGACTGCCAGCTCACTCATCTTTTTTCAGCTGTCCTTTTACTGAGACTCCATCTCGGTACAATGGATCTGACTCTTAGCAGGAGGAACAGAAGAGGGCAGAACAAACAAAATATCAGAGATGTAAATTAGTAAAGTTTTAAAAAGGCTGTGGTAACTTAAATTGTCTTTCTGCTCTGGGTGTACAAGCCCTCTCTCCCAGTCCTACTGGGAATTCAAGCAGAAGTTATCTGTGCTGAGGAAACTCCAAACAACTGCTGTGTATATAAAAAAGTAATTGTTTACTCATGAATGTTGCATACATTATTGAAAGAGAAGTTGGCAGCATTTACTAGCCTAAGGATAATTTTTGTAGGCCCTGGTGTCTGTGAAGAACTGTTCTTGAGATACCTAGAAATGTCCTTTTGTGATACCTAGAAAGAAATGTCTGTAGAACAGTCACTACTTCTTAGCTTAGCAACATTAGAAATCAAATTATTTTCATCACCAGTGATATAAATAACATCTGACCTAATTTACAACACATAGGCCAAATTGTAACACTACAGGGCAAAATTTATTTCCATTTAAGCTGAAATGCTCAAGCAAACAGCTTAGTTAGTGTTGCCTGTTGCTTTAGTAGCAACAAGAGTCACATATTAACCTCTCTGAAAGGGAGCCAAGTCTTGTGGTTAAAACGGGGATTGGGACAGCCTAGAGCTGAAGGCTTGGAAACACTATATGGCCATAGGGAAATCACTTAGGCTTCTAGATGTCCATCCCCTAGCTATAAAAAGTGCATAATAATTGCCATGTGCATCTCATAAAACTATTCAGAAGTATTAGTCATCATTTAATAACTGCAGATCACCTGAATATATATATTTTTCTTTTTAAAGCATCTATTTAATTTTAAAGTGTATCCAGCCTTAGCAGCCTGCTCATGAAACCTCTGGTCTGAAGCAAGTACACAAGCAGCTGAGTTCTACATGTGCCTGGTAACAAGCTAGTATAGCAGACCCACAGCTGGTGTAGATTGTTGTAGCTCTCTTGATTTTAACAAAGCTGTTGCAATGAATACCAGCTGAGAATCTTCTTCTGTAGTTCTAGAAGTTACCAGAAAGTATTATCCAAAAATACTAAATTTGATCCTAGCCGAGTTATAACAAAACAGGTGAATTAATTCAATATGTTTTTGTAGAAAACACTGCAAACACACGGAGTCAATTATATGGTTTTATGATGCCAAAGAAAAAATACGCAGGGTTTTTAGGAAACCATGTTGCAACATTGTAGCAACAATGCAAGACCTCCTAGGAATGGAAAGTGGATTTATTTTAAATATAAACTGATTTCAGTTATTCACTTATGCTTTTTTTCCCACATCTCAGTTGTGGATGTCTTTTTATAACCTGACCACACTTATTTTCACAATCCAGTCCCACTTCAGCAAGTCATCGGGATTTACTCACTGCCCTTTGCCTCATCTTGTGTGCTTCGAAGCTGTAGGTAGATATGTGCTGGGATCTTGATGACCTGTTAATCGAGGTGCTGTGATACACACCACTCTTGTAACTATTCTCCAGCTGGTTTTTCTTTCTGATGCTTCCACATCCAGATGTTATTCATTCTCCCTGCACACTAATATTAACATTTGTAGCAGTTTTCTACATGCTAAGAATATGCAGAATATTCAGGATGTGCATGCTTTGGTATACATATTATCCTTGTTTTACTTATCTAGATTTAGCAGATAATAAACCAGGAGCATATTGAAACAATCTGCATCATTGTTATCTAACTTGGCACTTGAGAGGAGAGGTTTTACAGAATTAGTTCTAGTGATAGCTACAGTGTTATGTGCAAGATCCTTTTTAAGTTTTTTTTTTTTTTTCCCAAAGAAAATGAAATGTAAAAAATAGGTAAAAAAAGAATTCCTAAACTTTCCTTAAATAAAATTTTTGAAACAGAATATTTTCACTGGCTAGTGCTGAATTTCAAGATCCTGAAATGCTGAGTGTTTCTTCATTTGTGAAAGAAAATTTTACACAAGAACATAAGTTATGTAATCCTTTTACATTATTATTCTAAATGCATATTGCTCCACTTCTTGTACAAGGCAGCCTATCTAGAGTAGATATTAACGTCTCAGTCTCAATTTTAACAGAAAATGAGTGATTAGTCTTTTTGTGGGTATATGCTGTAGTCTATTGATATGGAAAGCCAGATCTCATTCAAATAAATTTCTGTTGCTGTTAATTTTTAGGAAGCATAAGATTTTTGCCTTAAAATATTGTGAAGATGCCTCTGCAAGCTGACAGTTGGCAATTCAATTACATGAGTTGCAGGGACAGTCTGTGAGTTAACTGCAACACATTATCATTAATCTGCTCTTGTCTGCTTTTGTAAGGTGTTCCCTACTTTAAACACAAGCTGTATATGCAATGTGTTACAGCGATTCCCCTGGTGTTATTTTTATTGTGTTATAGGCTAAATAGACACATAACACAGTATATAACTTGCTAATGTGTCAATTAATGCCACCTCGGGGCTGCAGTAAATTGCAAAGGCTTTTAAAACTGTGAATATGCATTTAATGTTAGTCTTAGGTTTCTTCCTTTTTCTCTTGCCCTATTTTCTGCCTTTTTTTTTCCCCTAAATAGTCCATCTTAAAGCCCTCTGGTGCATAACAATGAATTGCCTTGAGGGAAGATAGTTGTTTAATGAATCTCAGAAATATGTATTCTACACATGCAACTATAATATTTTATTTGATTAAGCACTGTGTGTCAAGAGCTCCATAAATTCTCTCTGTATGCTCAAAACAGTAAACAACTTGTAATGCAATTTTTGAGAAGAGTAAAAGTTCTTCAACCAGACTTACAAAAACATAGGGAAAAGAAAGAGAAATTTCTAAAGAAAATGATGAAATTTTAAAGACAACACAGTCTACTCATTTAATTCTATGAGAGGTACAAAGAATTACATTTCAGTGCCTTTAAGAATCACTTTCATTAACTTTTTGGCTTTGTCTAGCAATGTATTATGCTTTGTTTAGCAGTATATTTCAAAATAATTTTCTTATCTGGTATAATGTACTTGAAACTTATACACAAACCAGTGTATGTAGATGTTCATTTGTTGAGTGAAAACCCCACAAATTGCTGGCTCACAGCTCTTTATCTCTTCAATCCCTTAAGAATCCCTGCTTTGAAATTAGTTGCAGGCTCTATCAATTTTATCTGTTTAAATGGACAAACCTAATTACTACAGAAGAGCAATTGATTTTTAAATTACCACTGATTGCACAGTGGGCATCTCAGTGGGAAGACAGGTACATTCAGGCTCTCAAATGGAATCAATGTATTAATTAATCTACAGATTGACATACTCCATAGAAAGTTCCCCTTCTCTTCACCTCCTTCCTGTAGATTCATTTGTTTTAATTTAAAAGAAATTTCTGATTATGTAGAAGTGAAAAATTAAAATGCAATATAAAGTTGCACATGCTGTGTCTAATATGTGAGTTTTGAGTTTCTGACTTCGCACATCCGGTGCCATTTGCTAGCTTAGGTGGACACTGAGTGATAAAGTATTCCTTACATCACTGAAACATTAAATTGTGCAATATAATTCCAAGGTATTTGTATGCATGCAGGAGCTAAAAATGACCTTTTGTTAAATGGAAATTAATTCCTTTCATGGAATTAGTAAAATTAACATAAACTAAAATAGATATGGAGAAAACATGTTCTCGGTACTGTGCCCACTGCTGGCCTTCCCAGTAGAAGGTAGAGCTGGAAATACTGGAATGAGTCCAGCAAAAAGGCACTAAGATGATTAAGTAGCATCTGTTCTGTGAGGAGAAGCTCAAAGAGCTGTGGCTGTTTAACCTCTGAAAGAGAAGATTTAGCAGGGATCTTATCAATGTGTTTAAATAATTTTGAAGTGGGAGGCAGGGAGGGAAGAAGCTGGAGCTGGACTCCTCTCAGTGGTCGCCACTGCAAGGGCAGGAGGCACAGACTGGAATCCAGGAAGTTTCACATAAACATGAGGAAAACATCCTCAACTTTTTTGCTTTGAAAATGGTAAAACACTGGAAGAGATAGATGTTGTGAGGTCTCCATCACTGAGATATTAGGGACAAAATTAAATGTAGTTGGAGCTGATGGAGGTTTGAAAGACAAAAGGATCTAACATTTAAACTGGCTTATAGGTCTGTGAACCGTAGCTTTAGTTAAGGATAAATAAATGAGCTAGGAACGAAATAGTCAAAATAACTGCTGGACAGATCAGTTTCTGTGTCATTCCCCGGGAGAAAAGTGTCAATAAGAATATTCAGAACCAGTTATCCCCAGATTTGGTAGACAATTGTCAATGATTACTGAATCAAATAGAGCTGATTCTATTTTAGAACTGATTTACATTTGATTTTTGAAGTGGTATATGCACTAAAGAATAGCTGGTCATAAAAACAACCTTTTAAGTGATGACAGACAGATAACATTTTGATTAGCTGATGGTTTAATAGAAGTTAGTCTGCAGATTTATTGATTTCAGAAGAAAGGTGAATTTCACAAAATTAGAATTAATTAAACCAAATAGTGGTCAGCAAGGAAAGCTAAACATCAGGTATGCAAAGTATAGTGGTGAAATAGGATTTACTGAAAATCAAACATTATAAATCTTAAAAAAATAGATAACAAAAGGTTCTTCATCCACATAAATGTAATAGAACATTAAGTGACATCCCTGTTCTCTGAAGATAAAGGAACAATGGAGGATAAACCATGCATGGTTCAAAATTGAATATTCAAAATGCAATGGCTATTTTGCCTCAGTTTTTAATATGGGTCACTAGGTAGGTGAAAAGACAGGAAAACTGAGAATCTTAAGTGGCAGCAAAACTTGTAAGGCTTGAAGTGAGACAATTAGGAAAGCTGTATGTTTATTTTTCCAGAAATACAACAGCAGTAGAACATGAAACACTTGACCACCTGTGGCACCAGGAAATTGGATTTGATGAGCTACAAAATCCTTTCTATTCTTAAACTCCAGTGCCCCTGTATTGACTTGCTCAAAAACTCCTGTCTGTCAATACAATTTGTTTGATCTACACTGCAGAGAATCTTTGCAAATCAAATTGTCAAATTACAAAATTACTTGATAACCCAATAAATATGTTGAAATTTAATAGATGTGCTTAATGTCAAACAAAGTCATATTGCAGGAAGGATACAATTAGCTTGGAGAAAAATATACTTAAGGCTTCTAAGGCTAGATATTTACTTGCATAAGATTGTCTACCTTTTACCATTTTTTACGGACATTGTCAGCTATTTGTACTTTAAGTACTCTTCAGGTTCCTTGTGTGAAAAAATATATCTTGGATGTCTGGTCAATCCTAAGAGCTCCATGCGATCCTCTTAAAATCTGGAAGTAGTTGTGTTTCCTTTCTGAATTTCCAAACTGAATTTCATCTCTTTACCATCCCTGTCTATCCTTGCCCTAGTGGGTATGTTGGGGCTTTTCTAGGACAAAGTCCAAACTACTTTTTTTGCTTGACATCATTCATCTAATATCACTACACAGTCTGATGGCATCGGTAAGCTGCCAGGCTTAGGCATGAATTTCTAGCACATGTCTTCACCTAATATACATTTTTGAGTTAGCCAGAAGAAACTTTCTTGCTAGTTGTACTGAGTGTGCTGCCCACAGCTATCCTGAAAGGTTTACACAGTCAAACAGTATGGATAAATGATATGTTTGCCTTCAAAACTCACTCTGATACTTTATCTGCCCTGCAGTGTGATTACCACTGTACAGTTATTCTGAAAACCCTGATGCATTCTTTAGTTTCCAACTTCTGCTTTAACCCTAAGTCAGAAAGCAAATAATGTTATGAACAACTTCCTGAGCTCTGTGGTCTGAGTTTGGTAACCTTCCATTAAAACTCTTGTTTCAGTAAGTCAAAAGCTGAAGGTGCTTTACTATGTAGGGTCTGTCTGTGATCCAGCAAAAGCATGCCACAATTTTACCATCCTATAATGAATTCTGACTTTACATGGTATGTTTTTTTCTACACATTTTCCACTCATCTTTTGTATAGTAACAACTTAAAAACCTCAAAAAGATGAAACTTCATAACCTGTAGAAGGTCCACCAATGAATAGATAAAGTAAAACATCCCAGCACCTAAAATTCACCTGGCAGAGATCAGTACAATATAATGAAAGATTAGAAACCAAAGCACCAGTCGAAAGAGAAGGTTTCATTTCTGTTACTGAATGCTGACAGCTAGAGGGAAAGGAAAATGGTTCCATGTATCCCATTTCTTGCCTTAGCTCTAGCTCTTTTTGGAAAACCAATGGCCACAGAACCTCTTATGTTTTACCCAGGTTTATGAATTAGAGAAAAAGATGCTCACTCAGTAGTCACAAACATCTTAATTTCAAGATGAATGATTTGTTAACTAAGAATGCTATAATTACCTGCTAATCAGCAATAGTCAGTGTTGGCCAATTCATAATGGCTTTACTGCTCTTCTCAGTCCTGCACCATCCTATGTTTTGGTCTGAGTGGACCATGGGGTTCCTCTCAGTTCCACTCAGCATTTGCTGAGCCATGTCTTCATTCATATCTTCAGTATCTTTGTTTTGATATCCCATCACAACTTCAGATATTTGTTCAGGAGTCTGTCCATATTAATCACTATAAGGAGTAACAGCTATCTAGGCCACCTGCCAGTACCTAGGAGAAAGAAAAACAACAAAAGAAAAATGATAGAATGAAACAGGAGAAGTTATAAAAACTATTTAGTTTCAGTCCTGGTGTGAAATGATATCATTTTCTGATAGGGGTCCAGCAGTGCATGACATGGTAGATCCAGAAAAGCATGTAGTAACAGCAGAACATTGTGATGTATGACCATGGCATTCAGCACTGTTTTTAAAACACTGCAGTGCACGGTAATCACAGAAATGCAAAGGAAAGATGGTCAGGTGCATATGTCCACACATATATACAGCATGATGACACCTGGTGTTACAAATCATTTAACCCTCAGAAAGAACCTGGCAAATTTTAAAGGTATATGTAACCCTGGAAGAGCATGAAACTAAAAAACTTAGGATACTGTTTTGATGCACTCAAATATAGGACACATTTCTGAATTCTCTCACAGAATGAATGTTCTCTCCAGCCTGGGTATTGTAACTTTTCATTATATTCACTTCTAGTACTGAGAGGGGAAAGATGTATAAGAAAATCTATACTGCAACACAACTTGCTGGATTGCTTCAGCATCAGTGAGCAGCATTTATTAAAAAAACCACAACACTGAAATTTGTGGAATGTATTTTATTCTTAAATCTTTCAAAATGCATGCAACGAACAGCATAAATTGATCCTGATTTGTTTTGCTTGCATGCTGTCATCATCTCTTTTCCCATTGAACAGCCAGCTTGTGACAATACACTTAATGGATGAGATAAAATAGTTTTTAAATTTGATTATACTCTTTGCACTAGAAGTGCAAAGGTTGTGTTAGCACTTTCATTATGAGCACCTGTTTTGGCAGGGTATATGTTGCCACTGTAAAAATGTGTTCTGACTTAGTCTGGCTACCTAAAATTCTGTCTGAGGAATAATTAGATTATGCATAATTAAAAAGATATTTTTATGTGCACTTCCATACATTGGAACATAGTTAATAAAGATTTTTAGTATCATGATCAAAGGCTTGCTCCTTTCTTTACAACTACATATCTTTTTTTTTCCTCTGCATCTCCTTCTATACTTAGCTGATAGAACTTTTCAGGTATCATTATCTCCAAGAGGATTCCAGCTATGTACTAGAAAGAAAAAATAAACAAAAAGAAACTTTTCATGTTTCTAAATATTCCCAGATATGTAACCAGAAATTCCTTTCAAAAAGGGAGAGCTTGAGTGCTGCATTAGTTTTTATGCTGAGGATTATGAAATTATAGTGATACCATCAGGAAATATTTTTGTATAAATTTAATTAGTTTTTAATTGTAAAGTCACCAAAATTTGTGAATGCAAAAGCATACATTAGTGGAACTGGTCAAGAACTGCCTGAAGAAACCACCTTTTTATTAGAAAATACTCATTCCCTAAAACTATTTTTTTTACCCATCTATCAGCTTTAAAACAACCTTTTCTGGTGAAGTTATATCAAACATGTGTTTTTCCTGATTGAAACTGGAAAGTGAGATTGCCCCTCTCCCTGAACAAACAAATAACTAAGACATTCATAGGGAATGTGTAAAATCCCACTTCACTGCTGTGCTCTGCAACTGGCAAAACTGGAATTTAAACCCATGTGTCTGTATGTGATGTGTGCCTGAGGCATGAAGCTGCTGATGGTTGCTGTTTTGCTAGTTAAAAGAAAACAGCTCAGAGTTAACCTACTTTGCTGTTGAAGCTGAGGTATCCTGAGATCTCCCCAGCTCTATGCATGTAGCAGCTGTTGTCTGGGTAAATTAAAGCACTGTATGTAGTCCCATAAAATACTGTGCCATGTTTACACAGGTACAAGTGATCCCACATTACATGAAGTAGCAGAAAGGCTGCCTCTGGAAGGGGTTGGACTTGCTTCCATTGTGCTCTGCACACAGTCAGATCTAAAAACCAGAGGGGTGATTTAATGTCATTGAGTGGATATATGAATATTTTTAAAAACCCCTAACATTTAAATGCTAGTGTATGTGAATGGTTCAAAGTACACATCCACAGTCTTGCAATTCTGAATATATGCTCAACATACACACTGCAATCAAAAAACAGTTTGGCAGGGAATTCCTTGACAATTCTGGCTTGGAACTCAAAGATATATTAAACCTCCTCCTTATCTCAAAACAGAAGGCACACAAGCCAAGATTTCTCAGTGGGCCCTGCCTTGTGCTGTGCCCAAACTGTGCTTGTGTTTAAGGCTATGAAGTAGATGATGAATGTGCTTTTTGTCTTCGTGATGAATTTGCTGCCTTATGGTTAATGATGAAGATTCAGGTGGAATTTCTGTTTGTAAGTTGAACCTTTATCTGTAGAAAATAATCAGAGTGAGGATTGGGATTTCGGGATGCTGTGGTTTTTAGGTCAGCTTCTTATGGGGAAACAATGAGATGAGGAAGGTCACAGCAGAAGACCTAATTATTCCTTATTATCTTCTCTTTATTTTTTTTTCCCTTGTCCCCTTGATTCTTGAGAAGGATTTATTTTCAGGAGGAGCCACCCAAAACCATTATTTTCTGGTTTTGGGGGCCATATTTCCTACTTTCTCAGCAGGATAAGTCAGCCAGTCTACCTTCTCATGGAAAAATAAGAATAAAAATGAAAAAAAATATTTTGAAAGTTTAACATTTTAGTTATGAGGAAGATCAAACTGTCTATTCTCATTGTATTTTTGAACTTTAGGCAGATGACTTAGTAATGAAGAGGTTAAACCTCCCATGTACCTAAAATGTGTTCTTAGGAATAGATTTCAGTTAGGTTAAAGCAGCACAAACATATCAAGTCTCTATACAACTCTATACAATCCCCTTTCAACATATGGTTAGGAAAGGACATTGATGAAAACAGTGACCCAAGAATTTTGAAAACCTCTGGCATAAATACTTCAGTTAAAAACAGAGATATAGTGAGAAGTATGGGGAACTTAGGAAACCTCTTGGGGTTAATATTCCAATAAAGTACATGAAAGATTAGTCTGAAATTAAAGGCACTTTTCATATCTCTAGTATAACTGAAGCAAGGAAAACAGTTGGTGAACATGTCACTCACTTTTTAGACATGTCTCAGCTGTCCATGTGCTTACCACATCACCCTGTTAAATTTTTAGAGTTTTTAATATGAATATCAATCCTTCTTTTCATAAATGTAACCCATAAATGCCAGAAATCCCTTAGGAGTTTTCTCAGACTTTATTTAATGCCCCACAAGAAAGGATGTAAAAGAGACCTTTCTTTTGTAAAGTGATCCTATAATTCTGTTCAATATCCATCATTTTCAAGGCCAAGTAATCATATTTAATGGATCCTAAATTACTTTCTGTCAGGCAAGGATTCCCTCGATAATATTAACCAGTACAGAGGGCTGACACTTGGAGGGCTGAAACTAAGAGGTTTTTTTATTGCAAGCAGCTTACAAGTACTTAGACAGGGGTGATGATCACTAGCCCTGCAGTAGGCAAGGGTCAGTGTTTCCATTTTGACCTGCGCTTTCAATGGGTTTTAACTTGGCTATAAATACTCAAATTGCTTTCTGCCAAAAAAGCAATGCCTAAGGTGACCTGCAAAGGATTTTTATCCATTGCTGTTTGTCTTCTGGTTTTTTTATCATTTTTTGAGTGTGTGGGTTATGATTTCTTATGGCATTTGAAGATATTGTCTGAGAACAGCAAGAGCAGGATGCTCTCTAAAGAAAAGGGAGCCAAGGTGACCAAACGCAGGTGCAGGGCTGTGACTGCACTAACAAAAGTCCAGTCCCATAAAACCCAAAGCAGAGGACAGCAAGTCTGGTGATGGCAATGAGGGTCAGCCAACAGTCCAGGGGTTGCCAGACAAATCTGTGGTGGTGAGACAAGTGCATGTTCAAGCTGTGAAAGCAGGTCAGTGAGTCAGGATCCAGTCTGGATCACTGGAGTACGTGGCAGGCATGGCCAAGGACCCTTTGCAGGGATCAAGTGAAACAACAGGGAATTGAAAGCACCTTCTGAGAAAGGAGGGTTCAAATAGACAGACCCTTCTTACAGTTTTTTGTCATGCAACTCTTTTCTTAACCATCTAAACCATGATTATACAGCCACAATGTTCTGTGCTGCCTTGAGAACAGACAGAGAAATCCCTTGGAGCAGGGGTGTGAGGCTGCTCTCAGAATACTGGTAAATGCAAGTCTGCAAGTTTTTCCTACCTCAGATTTTGTTCCTTTTTTCATATACTTTGCTTTTTCTGCTGAAACATGTAAGAGTCCAGATAAGCAGCATCATGTCTAGTCTTTAATCTTGAGTAGTTTTTGTAGAGAGGAGCTTGTTATGCTGTGAAGTGGCTGGGAATGCATCCACTCTATGAAGTGCCTGGAATTTTACCTAGGATGCTTTCACTAATTCAGAAGTTATGGAATTGATATTTCAAAAATGACACTCTCTTTCCAAGTATTCTATAGGAATTTAAGTTCAGAAAATATTTAATAAAAGCTACTTAAATTCATTAGTCAAACATTATCAAAACACTTTCCATCTCAATTTTTTCAGTAGAGAATGGTACTGAAGGTTTTGGGATATGGAAGATTGGGGTTATATGGTCTGAACTGAGTTTGATAATAAGCACATGATTTTCTGTGCTGTCAAATGAAAAATAATGTGTTTGTTACCTCTGTTGTACAATAAGATCCAACACTAATGAGGAGGGAATCTGCTCTACATTATTGAAATTAAGGACCAATAATGGGATACACTGAAAACTTAGCATTGCCAATCTAGTTTTTAATAAGATAGATGCTAAGGATCAGAATGACATTTGTCAGTCTGTTTGCTAAAAATTTCTTTTTCATTACAAATTAGTCATTTAAAGGATGGTCTTGCTCCCATATGTAATTGCTTACAAGGGTGAGGTTACCCCAAGGTTTCCCTAGTGGGAAATATCATTCATCTCCCACATAAAAATGGTTTCATTGTCTACTACAGAGAAAAATATGACTTTCAGACTTCCACTGTGCTTCAGTTTGTTTCCGGAAAATGGAGAGATCAAATATTTTCTTGATCCAAAAAAATGCTTTAAAATAAAATTTGTTATTATTTGTGCAGTGCTGAAACACCATTGTACTTGGTGTCACATCATGCCTAGGAACAAACATTCCTGCTATCTGGGCGAAATACAATAGCTTCTGTCAATTCTCCCAAAGTCACATTGTGCAGACATAGCTACAGGTGGTGGTACCAGGTCTTAAGTGAAGGAATTTCCATTACTTCTGCATTCAAAGCTTTTTCTGTATCATTTCCATAACAAACAACATAGACAGTAAAGATCCTTTCCATCTGCCTAATAGTAGTCATATTTTATTGTAAGTTTCACGTTCTATTTTCTTTTATAATTTCTACTAATTTGTACTCTTTTGTACTAAATCAAGTTTCCACCCTTGTCTCTGACAAGTGCTTTACACAGATCCTACAGAATTTACCTGAACTGTACAGATATTCCTAGGAATCTAATCACTGCATGATCATGGACTTTGAATGGAAAAAGCTTTTTCCATCATCCGAAAGTACTCTATTTAGGTGAAGAAAATATTTTTTTTCAAAAGTAACATTATTTCACAGAAATATTTTTTCCTTTTTTTGGGACTGACAGGTTTGTCAATATTCATCTACAGTGGAGAGTTTGAATCAGTGATATGAGCATTATGCAGAAGTCTACGAATGCAGGCCTAAGAAAATAACCTTTTACAATGTCATATGAAGTACAATGAAGAGAATTTATCAGACCATTTCTTTTCAACTGTTCAGGTAGAAACAAATACTTCTGTTTACTGGATTACATGAAAGACAGAAACAAATGAAATCTTAAAAAAATATTTCTATTAGGAGATAGGAGTAGGAAAGGATAGTAGGATCAGTTGTGAAAGCAGTTGCAGGAGCCATTATGAATTTGATGGTCATAGGAGAGTATAAGTGGGGGAGAAAATGAAGGTGAGCAATATCAACATATCCAACAAGCAACCTAGGTTTCCTTAGAGTCAGGACAAACAAGGCAATGGGAAATAACTAACACAAATGAAGTATCTCAAAAATTTTCTGTGAAGTAAACATTATTAATATGCATTCATTCTTTGAACACATGAGGACATGAGGTCTTCTGGAGGTTATGATTTAATGTACAGGCTTTGGGTGGGGAAGACACCAAAATCCATTTTTTCTCTGATTTAGAGTGGCCAGGGACTAATACTCTGCTGAGTGCTAAAGGCAGAAAATACATAATCTGACTTTGATATCTTCGGCCAATACCAAACCGGCAGGAAATGGGGTTCTTTATAGGAATTTCAGCACCATTATGGTTTTCAAAAGTCTTTTACTCATTCAAAATGTAAAGAAGAACACATGTAAAAACTGCAATAGCAAGAGGAAGTATTGTTATCTTTTTAGCTACACCTTCTTTAGCCCTGCTTTTGCCACTTCTGGCATTTTAAAGCACAAACTTTTTCATACACATTTTCCTGGGGAAAATCAATATGAAACTATAATCTGAGCTATAAGTAGTTGCTACACTGAGAAAAAAGTTTGATACACTGAACTTCTCAACCAAATAAATAATTTAGATAACTGAGTCAATGGTGCTGAAAAGTAAGTCTTCATTAATGGACATCACCAAGAGAGCAAAGAAAGCAAAATGAATCATCAGTCTATTGCCTTTAATATTATGATTAAAGAAAGAAGGTACTGAATTATTAAGAACAGTGGGGATGGAAAAGAAAAAGAGCAACACCCATAAAGGTGCCAGTTTGCAAAATGATGATGAACTGGTTACTCTTGCTATTCTGAAGGGGTTTGTTTTTCTTTTAATTTTATAACTCTGAGAGCTGACAATTATATAAGCCTTGATTCTCTACCTAGCAAAATCACAAGCATCTCCTTCCCCTCAATTCCATATAAATCAATGATTTATATAATTTACATATAAAAGTGGATTAGCCACTGAATTTTCAGAGTCCCCTGAAGTAGTATGACAATCAAATCTTATTCCTTTAGAGGTTAATAGCAAAACTCAGAGACACCCTAATGAGGACAGAAACAACCTCCAGGATTTTGAAGCTAGGAGAGAAGAGTAACTTACATAGTTTTTTTTTTAGCAGAGAAATAAAGATGAATTCACAAAATTTAATTCCACGAGAGAGGAATATTCTAAAATGATAATAGTATGCTTTGAATCCACCTTCCAGATAATTCCACAAAGCCAATTCCCTTAGATTCCCTCAGGCATTACTTCAAGAAAAGGCTAGCTTTACTGCCCCTTTTTATTTGACTATTCAGCTGGATATTGTTCTTCATATACAAGCCTATGTGTACCCTTAAATGGGATGTACAGTTCAAAGATTTCTTGGATGCTGGACTGGTTTTGCTCTCACAAATTATCCAAGTCTCCTCTCTGGATATAGAATCTCTAAGTAATTATACATTTGGATTTAGTTTTAGATTTGCAACTCTTCAAAAGAATATTGTAAAAAGCTGAGGTAAGTCCTTGTCCATGACATCTGTGCATAAAGATTTGCTCAGATTCACTTGGTTATCTAAGTACGTGCTTTTTACATGCCATTAAAGCATGATGAAAGGGTATTCTGGGGATTCTATATTTTAATTTGATTTGATCAGTTGTTAACTTTTATTCCTTCTGAATTGGACATTCTAACAGCAAGGGTAACCTCATTTGGTGTACTACAGAGACCTCTTAATAATGATAACATGACCTGCTATCATTATTTCTAAATTCCATTATATAAAAGATGCAGATTTATTTTATTTATTTTATTCCATTTAATTATTTTATTTCTATTTTATTTATATTCTCATAAATTTACTTTGTGAAATTTACGTGCTAGCCTTTGCTGTCTAGCCATGTAGATACAATGCTATAACCTCTGTCCTCTTCCAACTGCCCCATGCTTTGTTTCTTTCATTCTTTTCATTGGGTTACATCGTGCTTAAATTGCATTGTTAGCTATCCTAGGAAGAACAGAGAGAACTCTGTATGTTTATAGTACTTCAAAAATAATGAATCACTGCACTCTGATCCCACTCATAAAACTCCTGCATATCCCTGCCCTGTATTGAAAGCATGTGTTATACATTGTCTGAAGAAAGTACAGATGCCGAGGGCAAAAGGAAGTAAAGAGTGCGGTCACCAGCGGATACGTTCAGTGTATGACCCGCGCAGCAACTCTTACCAACTCATATGCTCATACCTGGGAAAGGAATTGTTTAATCCTTTGAGCAGGTTGCCAGGACAACCTGTCCATGTTTTCATCCTTATTTAAAAGAGCGAGGAATGAGAAGGACATACATCAGTAACTGAATTGCTGTCACAAATTTCACCTAACCAGCAGGCTATGAACAAGGCACTCCTGCTCTACATCACTGATGAAGCTCACATAGAGATATTGGAATATGTTGCTTAATGCACTGCAGACCGAACTTTGTGTACTGTAATAATGACGGTGGTATTGAAATCTCTCTATGGCACAGTAATCTCAGAATAAATCATCCTGCATTCCAGAAGGAGCAGCAATGGAGCTGCATGGATATCTATTGCTTATTATCTCTTCCCCTGCAAGAAGCAATGTCTGCCAGCTGAAGCTGACGACAGAGAACAAGAACAAACAATAGGGCATGGTGTGCTTGTTTTCGGAAGTGGCTTATGCAGAAAACACAGAAGATGAAAACTACTATTTCAGTAGTTAAAAATGTAGGGCTCCTGTCAAATGCTAGCATCCAACTAAATCATTTCATGCCATCTAAATATGCATCCTCCAAGAGATTCTTTTCTCCTAAATTATGGTAAGTACAAAAAACTCCAAGGTACAACTGAGTGGCAAATGTCCATAGATCCCCACAGAAGATCAAGGGCTTTTTTGTTGTCTGTTTGCCAGAGATTGTAGGAAACCACTAAATAAATTCTCCTCCCTCAGTGTGGCATTTCTGGTTTGTTTCCATATTGGCAAACTTTCTTCATTGTCTGACTCAGAGAAAAAGCTATCCCCAGTGTTTATGTTGGAGCTGAGAGCTTTGCTTAACCCACTGCATGATAAATTTTAGAGTGTTCAGACCTTGGATTCCTTTATATTAGATTGACTTTTAATATAGTTCATTGGACTTGGTTGCGACCCCTAAAATGTCTTTGGGGATCCATTTCTAATTTTCCTATCTTGAATTTTCCTGTATCTCCTGAAATGCAATATTTTATGTGGTTGCACCACTGCATCTGGTTGGTTACCATGAATCCCAGTGTGTAACTGGCTGTATGAAATCAGCATGTTGGCCAGTAAGGCCTAGGTTTCAAAGCACAGAACAAATACATATTGTTGTACTTGTGATTTTCACTTTGTGAAACTTTAGGAAAATACTAATAAGCAACTATCTCTGTTTACTTCAAAAACACAGAAAGGATTCAGTGACAATAGAAGTTGTCAGCCTAATACATTTTAGCACCTGTTAAACAGAGCAGTATCTTGACAGTGGTATGATTAGATTTGCCAGCAAACCTGAAAACAGACTAATTAAGATTGACATAAACCCCCCAATAACATACCTTATTCAGAAATGTCCAAAGCAGTTGAATCTACAAGTGACAAGTGTTGGTCTCACCCAGCTAAAGTGAGGAAGAATGAAAACTGGAGAAACAGAGAGCTTTGATAAACAGGCTCATCAGGTTATCAACTATTTCTGTTATGTCATCTCTGCCTTTCTACTTCAAAAGAACTTTTGGCAAAGAGACTTTACAAGCAATATGTAGTTGGACATAACAATATTCTAATTAAGTATATTGCAATGAAAGATAATTTAATTTTTGTGTTTTAGGAACATTTTACTCTGTCTAATAAAAACATGACAGTGGAAACCTTACAGAAATTTTCTTGTTTTTCTTTGGCAGATCCCTCAGTTATATAATAATAATAATAATAATAATAATAATAATAATAATAATAATAATAATAATAATAATAATAATAATAATAATAATAATAGTAATAATGTTTTTCTAGAAGTGTGGCTTTTAACTTAAGGACATTAGGACTTTAGTTTGTGTGTGTAACAGTCACCGAATCGGTATTTTAGGAGAAATAAGGCCCTTCTAGGGATTCTTGTCCATGACTTGAATTTGCCCTAATATTTCACTCTAAACTCCAGAGAATGAAACTGGGCAGTAGTTATTCAGGTACTAGAGGCTGATGCTGACTAGCATCCCAAATTGAAGTTATTAAAGGACGAAAAGTTGTTAATTTTTTCAGGATATTATCTGAAGAAATCGTCTTGGCTTCTGTAGTCAGGTGATTTTTTTTGTAGTCAGGTGATATTTTAGAAAGTGCAGGAAACTGCCATAAAGGCAGCTGTATGTCTGGTGGTAAAAGCATTGCAGGGCTGAATCTCTGACCTTCTTTTGAAAACTTTAGTTAGCCTGTGGGCTCAAAGACCAAAAGTCATTTGAATCTATGAATAAACAGCAGACCCAGTTTTTGGAATTTGTATCTCTTAGGGTAATCTCATTTATCCACACCAGACACTACATTATATGAAGGGTAATTCAGAAGGGAATATGTCACATTTTCTGTAACATCAGCATCCTCAGACTCAGCTCATCCAAAACTAAAACTATCTGGTTGTCAACTTCATCATTTCACCCAAAGGAAAACTGACAGATTTAGATAATCTCGTTTCTAAGTCCTTCTGTAGAGAGCACTTCCCTTGAAGCCTGATGCATCATTTTTTGGCAAATTGCAGGTGAATCAAAACTTGGACACAGAGCAGTCTTCATCAGCTCTTCTCACCAAGTATTTAATGGTGTTCCAACAGTCTTCGTTTTCCACAGTTGATGCTCAATGACAGCATTTCTTCTATAATGGTTGATCTAAAAAAACCCAAAACACCAACCACTTTTGCATAACCTTACTGGGATTACTTGATCTAGAGGGCTTTCTCTAGTAATTTCTTTTTTACTTTCAGTCTGTCTGTAGTGAGAAAAATGAGGCTCTCTGTCATATAGGTTCAGCTTTCTACATTTTAATCAGATGCCCATCAAATGCAGACAAGGCAGAACAAATATTCATGACAATAAGGCAAAAATCTCAGACTTTGAATTACTTTAGCAATTCCAAATGCTCTTTGGAAAACAGGGATGCAACTGGAATCTCAATTGAGGCCTGATTCATCATATCTGTATTACTGACTGTTCTAGAAAATAGCTTAAGAGGATGCAAGTGTGAATGTATGCCTCTGAGTGTATTGAGGATGTTGTAAAATTTTTCTTTTTCCTTTAAGAAAAAGCTGCTGTATACCAAGCTGCATGCAAACCTAGGCAAAAAAAAAAAAAAAAAGGTAGAAAACAGATATTAGACTGTTATTAAACAAATTCCTATTTGGTTGTTAGTCTTGCAATGCAGAATGTAATTTCCAGACTTTATTTTCCTAAATCAAGATTTTTAAGATCAGTAATACTTTGTGATGTGAATAAGGTTTTTATCCACTGTGAGAATAGTGCCTGTGCCACCTGTGGCCCTTCCTTGTCATTCCCACCACAGACTAGATATTAATGCTGTGCTTTAAATATACCAGACTGCTTAAATCACATCAAGCCCTCCTAAGGAGAGCGTTAAACAAACAGGGAAACGGTTAACCTAACATTTATCAGCACACACACTGGCAGAAACAGTCTCAGAGACATTGAATAAATCACAAAGCTGTTTCCATCTCCTCATTCATGTTTTTTTTACTAAGACAACCTATATGGACAGATGACTATCTTAAGTGATCAGCAGTAAAAAATTTATAAATGCCATGTTAATAACAGGAATTACATGTTCCAGTAAAACTCCACAATGTAATCAATTTGGCACTCATTATTTATAAATATTTTATAAAATTTATATTTAGTCACTGATTAAGACAATAGTAGTTAAGCTGTGTCTGTTCCAGACAAAGCTGAAAGAGTTTGGAGCTATTCCACCCTCCAATATTATAGTAATTTTCATCTTTTGAATCTGTCCCAAATGGAATAAAATTGTCCAGTCATGCTGTGCAACAATATTTTCTCAAATGTGTATCAACTCTTTTGGAGACCTGTTAATTTATATTCTACATATTCAAGTGCTTTTCCAGAGGGAGGAAGTTGGAAAGGGCTGAAAAGGAAGGAAAAGAATCTTGTTCAAATATTTCACAATTCACTCAAAATCTAGTTATGTGCTGAGTCCCTACAGTTTGGTAGATCTTACTCCACCTTTGATCAAGTCACACATGGTCATTGCAAGCTGTCAGGCAGCCTTCATTTCCTCTAAGAACGCACAGAGATCATGTCTGATGGGGCTGCTGCAATATAGAAATCACAGGTTTTGTGCTGAGGAGGGCTGCTGAGGCAGTCACAGTTATGTCTCCATTGCTGCTTCTGGGAATAAAGGCTATACAATTTCTAACAAAATGCTGTTATGGCTTGATGTAAGAAAATCAACACATAACCAGCAAAAAGTATTTTCTGAACATCTTTTAAATCTTTCTGGCAAAGCAGTCCCAACCCTTTTAATAATTTATGTGTCATACAAAACCCAAATGAAGTCAAAAATCATGGCAATCCACAATGGTGTCCTTGAAGAGTGTGAAGCTTTCAGGAAGTGGTAGCTATTTTGTGGTGTATTCTGAGTCTATTTTTCAGCTCTACCTAGAGTTCAGAGCAGCATGGAAACACTTCTACCTTCCTGAAATCAGGCAGGTGTAGATCACTGTACATTTATCAGAGCTTTACAAGGGAATTGCTGGTAGGTCACTGATATGCAAAGCTAACCTTTAATTGTCTTCAAAAGTTTAAGGATCATTTAAATTGCAATTCTACAGGGAAAGGAGGATGGAAATGTGAAATAAAGAGTCTGTAGGCCTGATTCATGAAAAAGTTACAGACCATTTACATAGGAAAGGAACGCATGAAAATCCTTTACAGTGTGCCTATGTGATTTATTAAATTCCTTTTCCGTGTGTAATCGGTTAACTGCACTTGAAAGGTGTAGATTACAGAGATGAGAGCAAAAGGCTGATGAAATTGAGGTAGAGCATTGTACCTTGCTCAAGATTTGTGCCCAGCAGACAGACAAAAAGGTAACTGTGGTGAGCACAGAAAACACTTTTGAGATTCAGCAGTCTTCCTTTAAAGTGCTCCTTGACAGTGAGCTCAGGAGTCCTCAGAGTTCTCTGTCATGAAGGATAAGGAAATGCTGCTGTACTGGAACTTGAACTCCATAGTCAAAGGAAGCCTCATCAAAGCTAAACACTCAGTATGACTGAAAACATTTTCTCCTACTTACTGTTCTTTTTTCAGCATCTTTGTTAGCCACAAAAGCACTTATGTCAGACAGCATCACCAAAAGATAGAAACTTCCCCTCTTTTTTGTACAAATCTATTACTAATGGCCTATGGAGGGCTAATAATCACTTCTTATTTTGCTCTGTCTCATTATTCAAACTGGAACTGTTACCTGTAGCTCCCCAACATGCTTGTTGACTGCCTTACAGGTCAGGGTTCAGGATCAGAGATTAGCATTGATCAGAAAGGGTTACCATTCACTGGTGCTCTAGCTAGGAATTTCCTTACTCATATTACAGATAAAATGGTTTAACATTAGATAAAACTTTTTTATCACGAGGCACATTTTGCAAAGACAAATTATTGAAGAATAGGGTAGATATCAGGCCCCACCAAAATGTATGTGAGACTAGAACCTCTTTTTAACCCATGAGTTAAAACTCGAACAGCTAAGGAAATGTAGACAGATGGCTAAAGAAAATGTAAGAGCAAAAGGAAAAAGAAAGAGAGAACTAGAAAGAAATGCAAAAAGTTATTTGATAAATAGATAATGAAAAGAAGGAAGTCTGGAATATTTTTAAATTGAAAAAAAAAAAAAACAAACCAGGAAGCTTTTTTAGGAAGTCACCAGAGAAGGAAAGAGTGAAGAATGCAAAAATATGCCAGCATCTCTTATGCCATTGCTGAACTCTAAAACCAGCAAGGCAAGATATTCAGCCAATCCAGAGAACAGAAACCTGCATTGATCTATATTACCCTGAGCTGTGCTGGAGCCCAGATGAATAGGACAAACTGAATGGACTCTGTGTGGCCGTAAGGATATATAGGATGTGCATGACAATCAAATCAGGATGTGTCATGACATATGTTAGAGAAATTGATCAAGTATGTATAAAAAACATGAAAGAGTGAACTGAGGTGTGTGGGTTGAGCTGGCATAGAGGTAGAATGAATTTCTGCACATATCAAACAAATGGTTTAGTTGTTTATTTGATTTAGAAGATGAAAAAGGAGCTTTTTTTATCATTGTTTTGCTTAGCAACAGCAACAAAGACAAGTACTCAGCCGGGACTGTCATTTGCTCAGCTCATTAAAATATTAAGAGAGAACACATCTTAGCAGAGCTCTGAGCCTGCAGAGCTGCCAAAATCAGGTTCCCAATACACAGGGAAGGAGTGCTGAGAGTTTTTCTCCTTTTCTCTTTTACCCCTTATTGTCATCAGTCTTGAGGCAGACTGCTTCCTGCTGTTAGTTTTCACTAGGTACTTTTCTCATTTCTCAAGTAAAAAGAGGCCTGGGGCACCATGTTCCAAGGCTTCTTCCACAAATAATACAGATTAATGTCCATCCCAGAAGACCTTTTCTAAGAGGTTTCTTTTTCTTGAGCCCTGTAGCCAAATCAATGCAAAGTTCCTCTGCCTGCCATGATAGCCTGATTTATATGAGAGGGATAATAGAACCAAAAGTGAGAAGATAACTGAAGAACCTGAAGATGTTGAAGCTTGTTTGATTGTCAGAATATGTTGTATAAAGGAGAAATTTGAGCAATTTCAAGGCATTTTGACTGACTTTATGAAATGTTGTTAATGTTGCTGTGGTGGGTTGACTCCGGCCAACAGCCAAGTACCCACACAGCTGCTCACTCATTTTTCCTCTCTCCCCAGTGAGATGGCAGAGAAAACAGGAACAGCAAAAGTGAGAAAATTCATGGGTCAAAGCAAAAATAATTTAATAGGTGAGGAAAAAATTTGTGATGTCAAGTGATGCAAGGGCAATCACTTACCACCTCCAACAAGGAAACTGATGCCAAATCAGTGGCCACCTTTGAACAATCCTTTGCCTTCCACCTCAGCTCTTATTGCTGAGCACAGCACCACATGGTATGGATCATCCCTTTGGCCACTTCAGGTCAGCTGTCCTCTGTGTTCCCTCCCAGCTTCATGCCCATGTCCTACCCTCTTGCTGGGGGACAGAGTTGGAAAAAAGGAAATGCCTTGATGCTGTGCAAGCAAGATTTAGAAGTAGCCAAAACACTGGTGTGTTATCAACACTATTTTAGTCACGAAGTCAAAAAGGCAGCTGTAACTGACTATACTATATAGCTATACTATTGCTATACTATACAGCAATAAAGTAACTCTCAGTATCTCTGGGACCCAGTGCAGTAGCTACAGGGAACCTATGTACTCATAAATTGTGAATATAACTGGTACTGCTAGAAAACAGAACGAAATGAAAGAGTGAAAATACCGATTTTAAAATGTGGCTCTTTTCATTTCACCTTGTAGTACAATCTCTCATACTCAACACTCACTGCCTGTCCCCACCTATAAGCTGAGGAAGAATAGTGGCTTTAACAAGGTAAAAGAAGTAGTTTCTGGCATTTTCATTTTTTTTTTTGTTGCTCCCTTTTAATTCAGGTTACCTTGACTGCTTCTCTTCTTCTTCTTCTTCTTCTTCTTCATTAAGCTATCCATAACCAGCAGGTTTCACCACTTTTCTCCTTCAGCTTTAGAGCCAGTGCATTCCTCTCTGCCCTCCTAAAGAGGTAGAATGTTTCCTTGCTTTGGAAAGACAGAATTTATCTAACCATCTTCTCAGCTCCTAGCTCCAGAAAGATATGCTTTAAATATCCAGTATCCTAAAAAAAAAAAAAAAAAAAAAAAAAAAAAAAAAAAAAAAAAAAAAAAAGTGTAGCCTCTTAGAAAGTATTTGTGATGTCTTGGACCCCTTTTTTCCTGTGCTGATGCAAACTATGCTGCTCACTGGCATTCACTTTGGTGCCACTTGATCAGAATGTATAAGAATACATCTAAACATCTCACTAATATCAGGAAAGCATATTTTGATAGCAATTTTAATGTACCTCAGGGAACGAATTCTTACAGGTAAATCAGTATTAAAAAAAGGTCAGCCCAATGTCAATGCAATATCTCTCAAGGAAAAGAAGGCTTTCATAAGAAAACAGGAGTAACATTGACAGTATGATGCTTGTTTTTTTTTTTTTGGGGTTTTTTTTTTTGTTTTTGTTTTTGTTTTTGTTTTTTTGGGTTTTTTTTTGTACTGAGGAGATTGTACCTGAAATAGAAAACAGTGAGAGAACAAGCAGAGATAGAAAAATTATTTGGGGTTTTTTTGTTCCTTGTATAATTAGCCATTGATCCATTCCTGAAAGACAGCCCAGATATTGAAATACACTTAAAAAACATTAAAAAAAAACAGGAAAAAGAAAAAAAAGGAAATAGTCTTTCAATACCAACCACGGCTAGAAGTGTTTAGGTTTTCCTATGAACACAGTTCTTCTCATGCTCAGTCATTGTCAATTGTTAATCAACAGCATGACAAGATCCTACCAATGTGACCTGCATTATCTTACTGTGTACTCATCAGAGCAATTGATAAACTTTATTGGTATGCTCTTCTTCCTAGCCAAGTTCATCATTTCACAGCTGTAGTGGAGCATATATCTTTGTCCTTAGAGCAAAGGATTAAAATAGCTCATTTCTCCTATTTAGTTTACTTGCTGGAAGTTGTTTTCTGTTGTCCTTCTCAAAGGCTTCTGGGAGAGGTGCTCAACACTAGCAACACAGGGAATCAGGAGGGTAGCTCTGTAAATGAACTATAAAAAGTATTTGGGAAAGCCCATCTGAGGCAAATAAATTCTCTCATGAGCTGCGAAGTGGCAATATGAGGATGAGTAGGGTTTTGATGTTAAGGCAGACAGCAGGATCAGGTATTTCTTTGGATTCTAGTCCTAACAGTTCACTGACATGTGGCCTGACTTAGAACCAAAAGAGATATGTCAACGTGTCACTTTCAGAAAATTTTACCAAATTTTACCTATAACAGCATCACAGATTTCCCCTGAGCCCTGGTGTTCCTTAGCACATCTGCAGAAGAAGAAAAGAAAGATTTTTAGGGCAAGAAAAGCCTAAAGACTCTTACAGCTAAGCTGTGCCTGAGCTGCTTTTATCAGAGGGCAGTTCTGATTTGATCTGTGATGAGATGGAGATGAAATATCTTCTGTTTTGCATCGAGCTAATCCAGCTCCACTTCTCTAGGTGTAGACGTTGGTAACCAGTAACAGCAGTGATGCAAAGTACTCAAGACTGGATGGACACATGAAAACTTACATAATGAACCAGAAACTTAAGTAGGTCAGTGATTGATGCCAACAGCTAATACTAATTCAAACCCCTTCTGCCTTTCTGGTTTTACATGCATTTTAAATGCCTTTGGTTATGGTTGTCCTGTATCCCAGTGAACTCTACTGCACAATAAGAGAGGAGAGTGCTGTTTCTTCTCTGGGTTGGGTTTTGTGCCAGGTCCAGCCTGGCTTGGGTGTTTAGTATGACGAGAGTATTCTTGACTATCTATGACTTCTGAATTGCACTGAGCTGAGAGCAAGGCATCTGAGTCCTTCAGTTGCTCTTGCTGGCTTGGCATGTACCTACATAATATCCTGGTAAATTGATACAGCTGATTTAAAGTATGTGATTTATGTCTCAGAAAATGCTTTATGGATAAACCAGGCGTATCATCTTGGTCTTTGGATTCTAATAGAGGACAAGTCAACTCTGAGTTAGGGTTCTTTCATCTGCTTTCCACCTGTACAGTGCAGCAACCTTGCTCCTGCAGCTGTGACCAACACAATCAATGATCTGAGAGAGCAGTTCCTGCCAGAGCTAGGAGGACAACCATGTTGGAACAGTCAGAAAGGAGTGGTACAGCAGAGTCATACTTATGTTGATGTAGCCACTTGAGTTGGTTGTCTTGCTTTCAACCTTTTGACCTCCAGAGATGGACATTTGTCCATGGCTGACAAACCACGGAATGTCTGCCAACAGGATCCTGTTGAAGGCTCTTTCTAGGCCCTGCCTTCCTACTGTTTGTTTGTGCGCTGAGCTTTCAAACTTCAGCTGGAAATCCAGTTGGGAGCTAACACAGACAATGACACAGGTAGGGTAAATGCCAGCCAGTCTCTGGAGTCTGCATTCTTGGAGATGTACTTCTTCCACAGGAAGAGAGGCTGTGAAATAAATACCTGTGATGTGGTTCTGCAGCGCCCTGCCTGCCTGTAGCTGCTTTGAATATTCTATTTATCAGGCCTGGAGACTCAACCAAAAAGTATTCAGGAATCTCAGAGACTGCTAGGACAGTCTACTCCTGTTTGCATGGCTTCTAAGTCCTTCCTTCTGGGAAGAGTCCCCTTCCTAAGCGGAGTGGTTCTAAGTGTCCAGGTCCAGCGCTGGCTCTGCGTGCAGCATCACGATGTGCCAGTACAAAGGCATCTCCAGCAGCCTGCTTCTTTCAAATGCTTGGCAAGTGGCAAGTCAGAAAACATTAGGTTTTGGTGGAAAGAAAACAGCTGTTTATTTTATTTTATTTGAATGATGGTGTGGAATTTAATTCAGCAAAGACATGAAGTATGTTGGTAAATTGTGAGTGTGTGTAGGTGGGTGTGTTGGTGGGTGTAGGGAGCATATGGAAGAACTGCAGCATGAGAAAGCAGCCGACAGAAGGAGTTTGAAAAGTCTAAAGCAGAGCAGACTTCTCTTCTCTTCCTGCATTTTAACTCTCCCTTTGGCACCAGTTCATGCTGCAGCCTCATTCCCTCCTGGTTGATACATTATACTTTTATCTCTCGGTATTTGCTGTGAATGTAATTCTTGTATTTATAGTTCTAGGTCGGAAAACACAGAACTGACTAAAAGAAACCCTCAGGTTTGCAAAACAACAAATGGTGTGGTAAGAGGGGTGTGTCTGTGTGTATGTGTTTGCTGCCCGTAACACTTCATGCATCAACCGGGAACCATACCTACTACCATTAATTGCTAATTGTAACTACTGTGCCCGGTTTCTGCACAACTGCAGAGTGAGAGCCAAGCTCGGGGCCTCGGGTCGCCACCATGGCCGCACACCCCGGCCCCGGCCCCGGCCCCGGCCCCGGCCCCGGCCCCGGCCCCGGCCCCGGCCCCGGCCCCGGCCCCTGCGGCGGCCCGCGGGCGGCCCCGTGCTGTTGCGCGGCGCGAACGGGCGGGGGCAGCATTGCCCACGGAATGGCGGCGGCTGCCGAGGCCCGGGCGGCAGGGACGAGGGAGGGGGAGCAGAGAGACGAAAGCCCCTTTTCTGTGCCCCTTCGGAGTCTGCCGAGGGCTGCTCTGCGGCGTGCTCGGACGCGCCTTTACCGCCTTTTCATTTCGGGGGAGAGTGACATTATAAAATGCGGTCAGCTGGTGTCCGGTGCGGCGACAGGAATCCCTCTGCCTGGGAGCGGTGACAAAGGCTCCCAAGCGGGATTTTTAACCTGTAGAGCGTGTGCTCTGTTACGTACTTAGGGAAAGCCTGGGGCCTTACATTGAAACACACTTCCAGAGTACTGCTGGTTGGTGCTCTGAAAGTGGGCCAGGGAGTCAAGAGCGGGGCATAGCAGAGCAGAAGGACACGGCCGCTTCTGGGGGGTGACCTGTCGGGACGGCCTGACCTCCGCAGGGCCGGCCACAAGTCAAAGTGTGTTCTTGGGGACAATGTCCAAATTCCTCTTAGACACTGACACACTCGGGGCAGCAGCCACCTCCCTGCAAAGCCTGTTCGGGCGTTTCACCGCTGAAGAAATCAGTTCCTCTTTGAGCAACCGTGCAAAGGTGCAGATTTTTAGGAGAGGTGCTGGGCTTCAACATTCCGACTGAGTGGCGTGGCACTCGGTGCACCTCCTTTAAAGCCTCTCATCACATGGGTAAAAGGGACAAAGAATAGTGAGGATTTTTCTAACACCTTTTGCAGTAGATTGACTTTATAGTTTGTTTATATAGTCTGCTTTGCCAAACTTTGGAAATCATGGTTCAATGATAGGTAGTATAAAATACTACCTTCCCAAGTAACTTTTTGTAGAAGGTCCTTACATGACTTGGAAGCACAAATTCCACTCAGTCAAAATACAAACTGTGTTCTCAGTTACTTCGGTCATTTTGAAGAAGTATGTGGGGCTTGGTAAAGGCAACAGATGGTGTTTCACTACCGAGTCACATTGTTGAGATGCAGCTGACACCTGGGTACAATGTAAGGCTTGCTCTCACCTTGCCTTGGAACTATGAAACTTTACAGTTTGTATTTCTAAATATATCTGATGCCAATGGTACCAGGTGCAAGTTTCAGTATATTTTTTTTTGTGTGCTGTCTCACTTATGCTTATGATCTTCATCTTAACTTGGATTTCTAAGATCCTTAGTCATGAATGCAAAAGAAGAGCTCACATGGATCTTTCCTTTTGTTGAACATACACTGAACATTTTAAGACAGTACCAGGAAGAGAGAGAATAAAATAAAATCAAAAGAGGAACCCTAAAGAGGGGGAAAGAAAGGAGAGAGGAGAAACACAGGTAACAGAGGAAAAAGACCAAAGGCATACAGTGTCTGATGATAGAAGAGAAAAATCAGTTTTCTTAATCATCCTGCCCTGTTTGTAGTTCTTAACTCTGCAGCTTCTGCAGAGAAGTAATACTCTAAAAATCTCAGTAGTATTAAACCCAGGACTTTCTAATTTTGAGGCTGTAGAGAAATCCCTGACAATGAAGGAGTAGCCCTAAGAGACAAAGTATGCCCATGCTACATACTGCTGTCTAGTGCAGACCTGGAAGAATCCAGGCAGAATCTCAGCAGTCACCCTGCAGCTGTGCAGGAGACAAGCCTGGGCTCTGCTCTGAGCTCCTGCACCAGTCTGCACCTGACCTGCAATAGCATCCCCACCCATCCTAAACTCTGCCCATGGACCAGAAAGCAGGTGAATTTTAAAAAAGTGTTGTATTTTAAAAAAGTCTTTGTCACAACTCACTCATGACTCAAAGTTACCTCATGAACCATAAAGAGCATTGGGAATGTTCTCCTTTCCCACGATATGTGCCACTCATGGGATGCCTCACTGTATACCTGCACTGCCTACAAGAGAATCTTCAGAGCAATCCAATCTGTACCCATTACTGCTGTCCTCATTTTACAGGACAGAAGAGATCATAAATATATAACTTGTTACTGTTGCAAGGTTCAATGCCAACATCAGAATGTAAGAGCTCTTGTTCCTGAGGATTCTGCTCAAAACTCTAAACTCTGTTTACACTAGAGAGAAAGTTTTTCTTTTTTTTTTTTTCCTTGAAATAATCTGTCTCCAAGTACCTTTTAAATAGAATTAGGTATTCCAACTAAACATTTTAAAAGATGTAAATTGCTACAAGTTCTGTAACAGGAAAAATTCCTCTTCAATGCTTTAGGATAATTCCAGGGGAAAAAAGGAATCTGAACAGAAAATCTGACCTTTTCAATAGAAAATAAATACTTTTTTTTTTTTTTTTTTTTTTTGGGGGGGGAGGGAAGAAATACCATGACCAAAAGAAAAACCCAAACCAAACCAACCAACCAACCAAAAAAAAAAAAAAAAAAAACAACACCCCACCAAAAAACCCAAGCCCCAAACCATTTAAAGTGTTTTACTTGCATTCAGATAGAAAATAAAATACTCTGACAGTTGTACCATGGAATTGAAGTTCATTGGCTAGCTCTTTTTGTCTCTTGAAATCATGTAGCAAAACCTGTAGCCACTCCTGATATATGTAGATATTAGTGTGGGCACTCAGTGTTTGAAATACAGTGTATGGAATTGCTCACAGCACATTGAGAATGCTCAGCAACGTTAAGGTTGCACTTTATGCTGTAAGACACTTGGTGCTGTTAGCAATCCTTTTTCTCCCACTAAGCACACATTACCTGAGTTTTCTAGTTGAGCATACACCTAAATGACTTTTTACTTTTTTATAAGAGGGCCATAAATTGTCATCAAAGACAGGGGGTCTCAAATCAGCTATTATTTAAAAACTATCTACTTGTTCTCAAAATCCTATGTCATTCTTATATCAATATCCTTTAAAGAAAAGCAGAAATTTGGGGAATATAATCCTACAAACAAATTAAAAAAAACATTACATGCAGTTTGCATGTGAAGGTAGTGTGGGGTTTTTTAAACAAAAATTCTGTCTTTTGGGGGTTTTGTGTGACCTTTGTTAAATTTCTTAGTTTGTTTTCCAGGATGATTTATTTCCATCCATTTTTTTCCAAGAAATAGTGGTACCTGCCTCCACTTTGCTATATCCTCTCTTTCGCTTCCTTTACAGGGGGTTGATCCATTCGTTCATTAAAAAGGGGAAAACCCAACTTCGGGGAGTGCCTGTCAAGTAGAAGAGTTGCATAGTGATGTGACTCTGCCTGTGTGTGAGAGAGAAATCAAATAAAATCCAGAGCTGAAAAACGAATCCACTGTATGTAGCATAGAAGAAAAATCATGCTGAAGTCCTGAGCTAACTCACATAATGCTTTCAGGAATCGGAAAAATGACACTGTCAAAACACAACATTAGTTTTCAGAAGCCTCCAGGCAAAATTTTATTTATTTAAAGTTAGCTCCTATTTTAATAACAAAAAAGTGGCAGCATATTCTACATCAAAGAAAAAACTTTTCCTAATGTTTCCATTCCTCTTGTGAAGTACTGGAGTTGAAGTAGTGGAGCTGTCTTTCTCTAAATAATTATGTGAGTGGCAGGATCTCAACCTGAGAAAGCTTTTTGTCTGCACTGGGGACTGTAGCATTAAGAGAATCACATTTGGCTTGCCTAATCTGAGCTGCAATACAAGATACTCAGACTTTCAGTATTTAAATAGTTACTTTTATACAAGATCCATAACAATGAAGACGAGTCCTGAATCACCATCTTGGTACACTCTGTAGCACCTTGATCAAGGAGTACAGATGAGACACATATTTATGAGCTACAGCTCTCCAGTCAAGACCTATTAACCACATTCCTCGTGGCAGTACCCAGGAGAAATATCCCTTAACATGGTGCACAGCTGGTGGCTTCTCTTGCATATTACCCTCAGTTTAGGCATCCTTCCCTTCAGACCCAGACCAAAGCACACTGTTAGAGGCGTCAAAGCATTTACCTTGTTGAAGGGGTGAGAGATGCATTTTAAAGTTCACTTCTGGATCTCTTTCCTGGCAACTCTATTTATTCCTCTTTGTTCTTCATTCATTAATCTTTTATAGTAAGAACTAGTAGTAGTGAGAAGGCAGTCCAGGGTCCTTTCCTTCAAAGACATCCCATAAATAAAGAATAAACCCCTTAGGTCCATAGACCTGTTGTTTGCTTTTTTAGCTTGACTTCCCCACCAGTTCCTAGTAATACCATTCCTTTGGCAGTAACTTCTGTCTGTGTTTCCTTTCTATTATTTCATATCCTTTAACACCTCCTGCTGTGAACCTTAACAGATCTGGAGCTGTGGTAATTTGGTTCACTTACAAAAGGCTCTACATTTGCATGTATCTGGGTCTTGCTGCAGAACGGTTGGGTATGTGTGGGAGCAGGATTGAACTTTGTTGCAAGAGATAACTCTAACATCTGAGAAATGCATTTCTTCCTTCTGGACCTCTGGTCTTGTAAAAGCAACAAAATAAACTAATGTCAAGGCAGCTACCAACAAAACCATTGGTCTCAGTGAAGGGGAAGCAATGCTTGCATGAGCTTGCACCCCTAATGCAATGGCTCCAAGTTCCAGCTCAGACAAACTATGCCTTTCTTGTGAAGTGAGGGTATGGCAATAATGTGATGTTTGAAGGATGTTATGGTAAAACAGTACTGTCAACATCTGCCAGTAGCAGGAGTTGCAGAAAGCCAATAGAGACAGAGACCAGAAGAGAGATTTTCTCCCTCTATCATGGCAAAATCTAAAGTAGCACAAACCTCATGAGTAACAGAAAGTAATAACTCTGGCTGCCAGTTGATATGTTTTTGAGGTTGAAAACTGCTTCTTCTGCCAAAGCAAATGGGGATTGTGGAGAGTGGAGAAGCTCTTCTCCCAGCAGCATAACCTGAGACCTGCCCACTCATGTTGGGCAGGGGAGGCCCCCAGCACGTGTGTGACTGTCCCAGTGATGGACCAAGAATATTTTATGTGATGGACCTGTAAAGCACTTCAGGATCATCGGGGATGAATCCTGCTGTAAAATGTATCATTAATGTTACTAGATGTATTATATAGACTTCTGTGATCTGAGACTGCTGCAGGCAGTGTGCTGGGAGAAAAGCTTTCCAGATTGTGCTCATGCAAATTTCTGTCTGTGATCACATTCGTTCTGGTTCCCACTACAACATTACTTTCACACTCATGCGTGCTGCTCACTCAGTCTAAACTTTTTGTTATTGCAGGTTGTATGACTACAACATAGCATCCCTTTGCTAACACCTTTACAAGGGTGAGAAAACATACAAATATGGAAATAAAGGCACAAGAAATATAATGGATATGCTTAAACTTTCCCAGGAAAAGGGTGGAGTTGGTCCTAACCTTTGTCTCCTGACTTGAACATGTGCCTAACAGGTTACTAGATCAGGGCAGCTGTCAGCTTCTTCATGGCATTTAGTTCAGCTTGTCTTTTTGTTCTGAACCATTGTTTTATTCTGAACTGGGGATCTTTATAATTCAGAGAGGAATTTCTGAAAGCTGGGAAAAGCAAATGTGAAATCTGATCTATTTTGAGTCCATCCTGTTGTACTGTGGACAGTCTCATCGACCCTGTCAAATCACGCAAACAGCATTTTGAAATAATTTAGGATTGATACAGTCACAAAATAGCATATAATAGGAGATGGAGGATGAACAGACATAGCCAACAAATGTTTTTTGTTGTTTGTTGTTGTTTTTTGCAAGGGAAATGGAGAGCCAGAGTAATGGCAAGAAGACCTATGGCCAGTGACATAACCTGTGCCAAGAGCGTCAGAACAACCAGGCTGTCTGGGAATGTAGGGAAAAAAGCAGGCAGTGCTCTAAAAAATGATAAAACCAGGAAATCACAGGCAAACCCTAGTCATGAATTAATCCAACAGAAGTCAAATCCAAGAAATTGTGAGCAGTGAATCATCAGTAAAAGGGCACTTGCATGTAACATATGAGTTCAATTCACAGGTACCCAGTCTGTTTTTTGAAATTAAAATTTAAAATAGGTCAAAAATATTCAGTGTTCTGATGAAAGTTGAAAAAAGAAGCTTTCAAGATCTCAAGTCTGTATTTTGAATGTTTGTCTAATACATCAACACAGGCTGGCTTGCCAGAAATATTAAAATACAAGTAAAAAGATCATAAATTAGTAAATTGTCAAGTATTCTTAATATGTATTCTCATTGCCAGACATTTATAATAGTAAAAGCAGGTTACTTAAATAATAAGTGCCAGTTAGTACTCAGAGAGCTCAGAACAGTTTTACTTTAATAGAGAGAACAAACTAGGTTTGCTTCAGGAAAGCTATCCTGAAAGAAATAACAAAGATTTAACTTGGACACATGAAAAGGTTCTGTATTTTAGGATTTCAGTGTTCATTTATAGAACTATTACACCATGCAGCAGAAATCTTTTATCAAACCAATGCACTCATTTATTTGAAATAAAATTTTTGTTCAGTCACTGTATTTTGATAGACTAGGCTCTGCACATAGACAGGAGATAATGGATTGAACAGGATGTCCTTGAAGGAGAAGAGCTCCTTCAGATTACCTCTCTAATACCTAGGAGACATCCTGCTTCCAGTACTCGCTGCACTTCTGAAGGCTAAGAGGAAAGATGCACCCATGCTATCTGGTGTAACAAATCAGCTCCTGAATTACCTAACTATAAAAATCACAGGAAAAAAAATTAAATAATCTCTTTTTAAAATATCTCAATGTCATTTTAAAATCTATTTAGGAAGATCAGCTCTGGTGCTTTTATAGCAGCTTAGCCAGGTGCATTGTAAAGGCTCACTAGTACTGTTGCCATCACTGGGTTTTGAAATGAGTACAGCACAAAGTTACTAAATCAGTTTTGGTCTTACAGAGACATTTGGTCATACTTTCAAGCAATTAAAGAAATTGATATACAGAGACTTTTAAAAGGAGGCAGAAGACAAAATTTTATGGACACAGAGAGCTATAACAAGACATAGATTACTTTTTGAAAAAAAAAAAAGGGAGCAGAGAAAATTTGCAAGACATATTCTTGCACTTGTGAAGCAGAGAAATGAAAAATTAAAACTTTGTGTTTAATTTTTAAAGATTTTTTTCCACCCATTACATAAGGGGTGCTGGAACAAGCCAACATTTTGTGTCACAATAAGCATACAAAACATTTTCCTCTAGGCTTAGTAACAATCAGAGAAACATAAGAAATTGTGTGCATACAAAGTCCTCAAAACTGGCATCTTAGCATATATGGGAATTTATAGTCTCAAGATTAAAACTTGCTGGGGTAATCACTCTGAAATAAACAGGGCAGGAGATCTTTCTCCTTTTAATGCCTTTATTAAGAGTGATCAGCTCAGGATTGGGAGGCCTGACAGATCCGCTGTGTTGACGGGTCCACGGTTTCGTCCTTGTCACTCCCAGGAGTGGCTTGGAGGAGGAGGAAAATGCAGATTTTCTCACTAAGGGGCAGAGATGCTCCCCACAGGAGAGGTAGTGGGGGTATATACTGCTGGATTCCAGCACTCACGTGTGCCATCTAGTCTAGTGGCCCCAGCTGAGGTCTTCTCTTGGGGCGAGGGACAGCCAAGGTTCTCAGCATCTCTGCGGGCTCTGGACTCTTGTCCTAATGTCCAGACATCACTTTGATCTCCTATTTCTGTTTTGGCTCGTTGCTTTTGGGGTCTTTTCCTGGATTTGGTGGAGGTCCTGTCTCATTGCACTCTGGGTAAGAGGTTACTTTGCATATACTCCTGAGGTCTCCTCCCTTCCCACCATCCCGAGGGAGGGGGGGAGGGGGGGATGCAATCCTCCTGGCAGCAGGCAAGGGTGGTACTGAGAAAGGAGAATGCTCAACAATTGATGGTTAAGGACTGATACTTAACAGGTGATTATGACATGCAGCTAACAAAGCACTCCCCTCTGCCAGAACTGGTTAAACTTGTAATTCTACAACCTTTGGGAAAAAATGGGTAACCCTTTTTTTGTTCATAACAACTCCACTGACTTTTCCATGGAAAAAAAAACCCACAATAAAAAAATCACAAAAAACCAGACCTGTATCTATAAATTTTGAGTATTGATGTCTTTCTCTCTTTTCACTAAACCACATGTATGTCTGTGTGTGGATGTCTGTACCCAACTCCCCACCTCACGTCTTCAGCATTGTTACAAGAAAGTCAAAAAGAGCTCTGCTGAAACATCTTATTCGTAGTAGGATCCAGTAATTCTGATGAAAGCACAGCAGCTTAAGGCAGATAAATTGTGCTATTTCTCTCTATTATAAAAGTCTTAGGCCTCTCTGTGGCACACTTTACTTACCTACTTTGCATATCAATGTTGCACAAATGGCCTTGTTCATACTTAAAATAGTGTAGACTGAGCTTATAGTTTCAGTCATTCACACCACTCAGAAACTGTTTGAAGTCTTTCTAGGAGAAAAAGTCAGCAAACTGTTCTTTTTTATGTATTCACAATTTAAACCTGTTGAAGTTCTATTTCTCTCTCTCAAAAAAGCAAAAGGTTTTGCTTTCAGTTGAGAGAAAAACAAAAGATCACACTGTTTTTCAGACCAATGCATTCTGTTACCATTTCTCAAAGCAGCTCTAATGAGAAAAAAAGCAGGCTAGTTGGAGTAATGAATCTTGTAGGAAGACTTACAGGAAAAGCTGTTTTCTTTAGGAGCAAATATACTGCCGCCTTAAAATATCCAGTACAGTACAAAAGCTAAGATCAACATGTTTCAGTATCTTTTTTAAACTCATGGTGAAAAAAAAAAAAAAGCTACAGGAGACTCATTGAAACTTATGCCATCTTTTTGGTTTCCATATGCATCAATGGAAAAATAAGCTTCATCCTTATCTCTCTAAAAGTACATATTTTCTCCTCTTACAGTCCATTGTGTCTCTGGCCTATGGACACTCCACACTGAGAGAAATAAAATACTGGTAGTTTCACAGAGGAGTGAGAAAATGATGTAGCCTTCTAAAAAAGTGCAATTCAAATAAACCAGGCACATCCAGGTATTAACAAGTCCTTTTCTGATCGTGGGAAAGGATCAAATGTGTTTAAGTCTAACCTAAAAATGATCCTGAATACTAATTAACTAATGTATTGTTAACAGATTCATCCCTTTTTCCTTAAGAACTTTAATACAACCATTTTTTATACACCGTTATATAAAAAACTTTTTGCCTTGCCCGTTTCAAAAACATTTAAAGATCTGTGGAAAAAGTAATTCTTACTAAAGAAGATGGCATCTTTGCTATATTATTGGAAGCAATAGTAATGAACAATAACATTTAACAGTTTCTAATTTCAAGTACTGATCAGCATAGTATGCTGGGCATGTAGACGTTCTAACAGAGGAAGATCCTCTTATCTTTAGTGTCTTGTTTTATATCAGGTGCTGCCAAGTGCATTTCTGATAGTGGGTAAGAAAATTGAACTGGAGTGCTAAGTCCACCTCATTGTCACCTCAATGTGAATGTTCTGCCATACAGTTAACTTTTGTGGAGGTATCTCAGATATATGCTGAGGACAGAGAAGGATAACTTGGAGTGCTGATCTCCTAGCTCCAGTGCTCACACTGTGGAAGAGAAGCTGTGAGAATATACAGATGCAGAATACAGGCAAGGCAAAGGTTTGATACTGGTTCTTGAAGATTTAATTCTGTAGCCTTTGTCTGAAAGTAAGATTTTTCTGCAGTGCATTACTGCTTCAAGCAAAGTCCAAAAGGCTTTCTTTTCTATACTGACCTTATGTAATGAGTAAAATATTAGTTGTAATGAAATTGATAAGTGCTTCACCTGTGTGTCTGAGCCTTTTTGTGAAAACAGTGGTAAAACTGTTGATTTTCTGGGGAAAACTGAAGCCTGGGGTCTGTGATAGCTGTGAATACTGGTAGCTGGTAGTTACCTGAATGTTGGTAGCTCTTTAATAACAGCTGTCTACCAGATATAAAATACAAAAATGATCCTGGATTAGTAAGCAAGGTGGCAAATCCTACTGCCTGGTCATCATTTCCATTAATTGTTTCAGTAAAATGTGCATCCTAAATACCACTCTCAATAATGCTTCCCCAGTGCTAGGAAATGATTAAAATCTGTGGAAAAAGTAATTCTTAGTAAAGAAGGTTTTCATGAGTTGGCCTGAAGTGAGTTAATTCAACATAGAGTTGAAAGGTGCTGCAGGTAATATTCTAGTTTCCTAGAATATTACCTCCATCCAAATGGTATAAAGATAAAACTGGTGTATTGTAACCAGAACTAAATATATCAAACAAAGAACCAATGTGATCACACCAACTGCATCTCCCAGGAGCCACCTACTTTACCCTGCATACATCTAAAAACAAGTCAGAAAAAAGTACATTATTTTTAAAAGAAAGCTTTATTCTTCATACAAACCTGACTCTGTCACATATCATGAGGCATCATTACCAAGGTAATACAGCTTTGCTTAAATCAAACAATATTGCTTCATGAAAGTATCCAACGGAGGTAGAATCAGCTCTTTTCTTTGTTCTGTCCTAGATGGAATGTATGTGTGTTTTGATATCAACTCATCTCCTAGCTTAGCCAGCATGTTATATGAATGACATCTTTGTCAGGTAAATCCACCACAGGTATTAAAATCAGAGCTGGGGTCTTCTCTTCCAAATACTTTTCAAGGTGTTCTTGCAGTCCTAAAATAGAAACAAAACAACTAATGAGTCCCCCTTGCTTATTGTGTCCTATCTCTTAATAATGATTTCTAAATACTTTTCTGAAAATATTGTGGAGTAGCAATTAACAAAAGGCAGTGAAACACAACTCTAAAGTTTTCACTTTATACAGAAGGAAAATCTCCCACCTCCTTTTTGACTAATTTGAGATTAATTTTAGATGTTGCCTAAGGCCAGAATTCAGCAAAACAGTTTAATGCGTATTTCTCAACCTTGAGTGAGTGAGTGGTCTGTTGATTACAGATACAGAGAACTGAAGTAGAGCAATGGTAAAAATACCAAAAGGCCAGCTGAAATTCAGCTGTCATTTTTGATATTTGGATGATCAGCATATAGTTGTCTGTAAATGAAACTCTCCCCTCAACTCCCACTGTGGGGCATCAATCAATAGAGAAGAAGTTAAAGTGGGCCATTTTTAAAAACATTATGAACTTCATTTCAATTTTTAATCTTGAAGACACAATGGAGGCAGTCTGGGAATGCCAGCATATATGACTGAATATCTGGAATTACAGTAAGATTCAAACTCCTAAAAATACAGAATCTGGCTACAAGAAGCTCTAAAAGAACTGGTATGTGTGACAGAAGTTTGCAAATTTAAAAGTCCATTATGGGAACAGAATTAATAATTAGGAAGATCTAATTAGAATACAGAAAAAAAGTAAAGAATGGAAAATTTAAACTTGGCATCAAGACATTCTTGGTTGTGCTCAGCCTCAGAGAACATGCTAGAAATCACAGAACCCCAAAGAAAACTACTGAAAGCCCGCTGAATGACCCACAAAAGACACTTTCCTAATGATAAGGTATAGCCTGCAAAGGTTCTTGTTTCAATAACGTATTTCTGTCAGCAGCTTCTGGGATTATGGCAATTCTTTATAACACCAAGCAATCTTGGCTAGAAAGGGTGTAAAGAGGGCAGAACTTGCAGACTGTCAGAGCTTTTTTTTTTTTGGCGTCACTGCCTGTGAAACTGCGAATAGGCAGTTCAGTCAAAGTGTTACCTCATCCAGGATAAAACAGGAACTTTGCAATTGTATTCACTGAAGCCAAAACTCCTCTCTTTTCATCTGGCAGGAGTAGTACAAATTAATGTAATAATGGCAATGCTGCCTACAAAATATTGCAAAGACAGAGCAAGTCTTCTGAAATTCTTCTGGCTTCCTTTTGTATTAGCATCATTGACATTGGAGGTGAAGACAGACAAGGGAGAGCCAAAGATCAGCAGTCACCTCAAAGGTCAAATGACTTCTTTATCTGGTATGCAAAAAGGAACTCATTCTCTGTATTACAGATATTCAGCAGTAATAACTGGTAATTAACTATCAACTAACATTTTTTTTTTAAATTTTGACTTCAGAAAACTTTATGGCTATGGTGACTCAGCAGGCTTTAAGTGGGAGGGGTAAAGACAAGCCACCTCAAAATCCCTTATTCCACCCTATTAAAATTACATTTATTTTTTTCATCAATTAAAATTGTGACAATACAGTTTTAGACTTTAGCATTTTATGCACAGGCTTAAAAACTGTGAATCAGTGCTAAAAGCTACCAAAACAAGTCCAGGTATACCTTTTAAAGGGAGAATTTTAAAGTGGGACTATCTGGAAATAGACTCCATTCTTAGATGGGTTTTAGGTGGCCAAAATAGCCATAAATATTTACATTTGAACGCACCCTAGTGGCCTTGCTTGCCAGCCAGGAGAGCTACCTTTCCTATACACCAGTGCCTTTTCCTTTGCCAGTGCCTATATGTATAAATGAAATGTGGTTAAAAATCTGGGGCATATACCTCTAAATATTGTACTGTATTTACAAATCAATTAGTTTTATATGAAAGCAGTGCAACTTAGATCTGCATATTAAAAATTGTGGATAAAAGTCTGCTCATGCAAACTTCCCCTAAAAGGCAGAGACTGGGTCTTCTAAAACAGTAAAGTTGTACTGTAAGGTCTCACAGAAGACACACAATTAGTAGATCTGTGGCAACCTATGAAATTACAGCAACTAAAAAAATTGACAGCTATATATTTTACCTGCTATAATAAGTTACTCTAAATCTTCCAGTACTAATTGTATATTCTTAATGATGGGAAATTAATGAAGACAATATTTATATTTTTTTACTCATTCAAAATATGATTTTAGATAAATAAGAGCCTTGGCCATAAGTGTTTTCTAAATATGAAACTCTTTGTTTGAATACAAAGATTTTCAAAAATGTCCTTCCTTTTGCATCATGTATGGGGAATGCTTGCTCAGTTGTATGCCATACTTATAAAAGTTGATTTTAAAAACAAAAACAAGTAAAGGACAAAGGGTTACAGTGAGAGTGTTTACTGGAGGTTTAATAGTGGCGATAGATGACTGATGAGAGGTATTTAAACTGCCCTGTACAGGATGTTTAAGTACAAGGAAAATCAGCTGATTATGAAGCAACAAACAAGTGGTGTGCATTGTGGATGTTTTCATTTCCTGTGAGTCCACACTAATTATACTAGCCAAGTTGCAGCACACTTGCAGTTTTATGGAGGCCACCCAGGGACTCCTGGGGTTACAGAAGTCAACAGGGAAACACAAAGGAAACGTCTCAGAGAAATTAAGGAGTGTTCCTCTAGGAAGCTGACACAGCTGACAGCCCAGCTAAGGTGCCTTTACCCCAATGCATGCAGCATGTAAACAGGAAGAGTTGGAAGACACCATGCTGCCTGACATCTCTGTCCTTGCTGCCATTACAGCACAGCTCAAGGTGGGCCCATGAGAATCTCCTGAGGTTTAACAAGATCAAGTGCAAGGTGCTGCACCTGGACTGGGACAACCCTGGTATCAGCACAGGCTGGGGATGAACAGACCCAGAGCAGCCCTGCCCAGAAGAACTTGGGGGTGCTGCTGGCTGAGAGGCTGGACATGAGCCAGCCATGGGCACTCCTAGCCCAGAGAGCCAAACGTGTCCTGGGCTGCATCCAGAGCAGTGTGGGCAGCAGGGCCAGGGAGGGGATTCTGCCCCTCTGCTCTGCTCTGCTCAGACCCCACTGCAGTGCTGCACCAGCTCTGGGGTGCCAGCACAGGAGGGACATGGAGCTGCTGGAGTGACTCCAGAGAAGGGCCTTGAAGATGATCAGAGGGATGGAGAACCTCTCCTACATGGAAAGGCTGAGAGAATTGGGGCTGTTCAGCCTGGAGAAGAGAAGGCCTCAGTGTGACCTTATTGTGGCTGTCCAGTACATAAAGGGACCCTACCAGAAAGATGGAGAGGGACTGTAGTGATAGGACAAGGGGGAAATGGCTTTAAACTGAAAAAGAGTAGGTTTAGATTAGATATAAGGAGAAAATTCTTTACTGCATGGTGAGGCACTGGAACTGATTGCCCAGAGAATTTGTGGACGCCCCAGCCCAGGAAGTGTTCCTGGCCAGGCTGGATGGAGCTCAGGGCAATCTGGTCTAGTGAAACATGTGCCTGCCCAAGGCAGGGGATCTGGAAGTGGATGATTAAGTGGATGATTTAAGGTCCCTTCCAGCGAAAACCATCATATGATTTTATGATTCTAAGTACATGAAATTTGCTCAAAGCAGGTGAACTTCATCGTGCAAGATGGGTCCCCCTTCTCCCAAATAATCCACAGAACTTCAGGGAGCAGGTTCCATATGAAGTGTCTTCCTACACTACTATGATTTTTTTTTTTTTTGTAACCTGGGTGCAGTTGAGGAATATGGACATAACTAAAACTAAAAAATGAACAAAATTTATTCAGTGTCTTTTGGCATTACCATCTATTTCTGCCATTGCTTTGTGAAGACAGGATACTGGAATCTCTATTTTTATGATCTCTCATGCTGACTTAGCAGCCCTTCTATGTAACATGACATGAACTAAGAGTGTAATCTATTGTTTTTAAAGGTGATTTTCATACTAGGTAGAAAAAGCAGTGCTCTGAGAGCTTCTAAAAGGTCATTCCAAAAGACTAGGAAGTGATTTCTACCTCTTTGCTGTCACTGGCCTCAGCTGGATTTAGGCAGTATCAGATGAAGCCACAGAATCCACTTACATTTTTCAAAATCAAGTCCCTGTTATTGTTGCCATACTCTTGCTTCACTGTATATCTGCAGGGGAGTAGTAATCTAATAGCTCATATGAAAAAGGAAAATGGTGGCAAAAAGGAAAATGGTAGCAAGAAGGAAGATCACATTTAGCCCAGTACATAAAAAATTGCTTTCATATTACTACTATCTTTCCTTCACTTTTTAACCAAAATATATTGTTACGTTTCTTAGAGCAGGTTTTAAATCCCTGAGCTAATAAGGCTCCATTGCTTCTGCTGCAGAGATCTGACATGCAGCATGTACTTTGAAAAGATGCATCAGAGGGGATCAGGTTCCTAACAGTTGACTAAGAGTTCCAGTCCCAAAAGATCTGCCCCTGGTGTGCAGAACACTTAACCCTTCGACCAGTACCAACATGACTATTCACAAATTATTGATGTCCCTAAATCCCTGGCAGATTGCAGACAGTTCTTGTCTCCCTTGAAGCCAAAGCATATGGTCACTAATGAGATGGATTAAAAATACATATACACATTCAGGGCTTTGCCACATGAATGTAAAGCCACAGAAATGTTAGAAGGTGATTGAACTGGACTGAACACTGTTAAATACACGATTAGCTCGTTATGGATCATTTCCATTGATCTATATTCAGTTTCACAGCATAGTTTAATTAAAGCTGTCTGGAACAAGCCTCTGCCTTAAATGATCAGGCAGTGCAATGAAGGTGAAACACGAGGAACTGGAGTTGCCCCTCCCTTTTTTAAACATCCAGCTGACTGTCTCTGTGGTGTCCAACCACAGCAAGAACAGAAGCTGAGCTATAAAATATTGTCTGTTTTTTTCAGTCCAAGGTTTTTCATATATTTTTCCTAATATAAAATGATGTAGTGGAATATAAGATTTGGGAAAAAAAACCCGCATAGTTTGCTTGCATCATTGCAATTAATGCCTGTCTATCCAAAATAAAATCAAACCCAGTAAACAAGAATATAATACTGGAATATGAAAGAGAGTCACCTGGAAAAATACGATTTTGTGCTGATTTTTTTTTCCTGCATCTGTAAAGATTTTAAATCACAATATGGGTGTTTTTCACAGTCCAATACTTGAATTGTCATGTGGTGCCTTATGCTTTTTGTTGCTGTTCTTGATGACATTATTTTGTGTTGGTCATTGTACTTTTAAGGGACCAGTTTTTCAAAACTGATGTAAGCTCCTTCATGGAATACTGATGCACTTCAGTTACTCTAGGCTAGGATATTTACGTGAATACAAGTTAAGCAGTTGCTTTGAATTGCAGGGGACTTCTGTTATAGCCATGATATATGAGACAAATGACCAGTAGGAGTTTGGATAAGGCTGTGAAACCACTTCAAACCTGCGATTTCCTATGGCAGTCCTTGGAACTGTGACTATAAAACAAATTACAGAGGGAATGGTAGTTGTGTTTGGAACTCAAGTCATATGCCTGGTCAGTTGCCAAAGCAGCCATATCTGCCAAAGCAGCCATATCAAATTTGCAAACAATTTTTTCATAAAAACCTATCTCCAAGACTTCCTCACGTGGACTTATCTATACCAAAAGACTTCTTTCTTCTCCCACTAAACTACTTTTGGTTGTATTAATGAAAATACCTTTTTCACTTAACATGAAAATACAGCCTATACTGAAAGCACCAGGGACAATTTTAGCCATCCTCTTTCACTTGTTCGTAATTCTGGAGTACCATTTTAGATGATTGCAACCTCTTTTGTGAAGGATATGGTTATTAGGATCCAGACTGATAGGACTCTGTCCCTTTGGACATGGAAAGAGGGCAACACTTCACCCAGCAAAGCATTCACCAAGAGAAATAATGGAATCATTAAATAGTTTGAGTTAGAAGGAACCTTTAAAGCTCATCTAGTCAACCCCCCCTCCCCTGCAATAAGCAGAGTCATCTTCAACCAGACCAGGTGGTTCAGAGCCTCATTCAACCTGACCTGGAAAGTTTACAGGGATGAGACATCTCTGGGCAACCTGTTCCAGTGCCTCACTGCCCTCATTGTAAAAATCTTCTTCCTCACATCTAGTCTGAATCTACCCTCTTTTAGTTTAAAACCATTACCCCTTGGATGAGGGGTCCACCATCATTACAATAATAAGCTCCCTGCACATATTGAAAGGCTAATAAACAATCACCCAAGAGCCTTCTACAAGCTAAATAACCCCAACTATCTCAGTCTTTCCTCACTGGAGAGAGATGTTCCACTCCTCTCACCATTTCTGTGGCCCTCCTTATGGACCTGCTTGACAGGTTCACATCTTTTTTTGTGCCAAGAGAAAAGCCTGCTAGAAAGAGAATACTAGTGCTCTGTTACATTTCACTGCTAGTCCTGTTTGTGCAGTGGACTTGTCCCTTTGGAATCTATCCCAATCCTAAAAGTTCCAGTAGTGTTTTTAATCAGGCTACAGTGAAAACATAATGAAAGTTGCTCTAGGCTTGATGGGTACTCACAGGAGTTGTAGCAACTCTGTAGTAGTTGTTGTCACTCTTCCTACAGCTGAGCAGATGAAAAAAATGAGGAAAATGAGCTGTGTTTCCCTGAATGCCATACTGGTAATTCCTGCTCTCAGATTAAGTGAGGAGAAGTTGTGAGGGCAAAGGGCGGCAGTCGTGGACCCTACTGTTCATGAGAGATACCAGAAAAAGGAGTGATTGGCTTATCTTAGACCACACTAGTAAGTCAGTCAGGATGCCTGAACTCTGCATCACCAGCAGCAAGAGGAGAGGGACAGCCAGTATAAAATGATCAACTCTGAAGGAACCAAGATTCTGCCTCTTCCTCGCCCAGCCACACAATACTTTTTGCTGTTCCTCTGTTTCAACAGGAAGGTGTGGGAAAGAAAAAGGGCTCACTCATAATCAGGGAAGGCATTAACATTTACAGGACCCTCACTTTTCTAAAGCTGAGTCACTTGGCTGAGTAACTGTACAAGTCTTTTTAGACTGTAGCTCATGCATTTTTTTAGCATCTGAAAGAAAATTATTAGACAAACCAGTTATTTTTAGTATTGGTTTGATTGTGGGCCTGTCAGCCTTGGTGATGCATCTCTTTTATCAAGCTGCCACAGTATCTTGTTTTGTTTTCAGAGCAAAGTTTGATTAAAGACCAATTTCAGAAAAGTTACTCACTGTGGGCGTTAATTAGTGCTTCCTGGCCTCTGCAGGGTTTATCTTATGATCTGTTTCACTTACTAAACCCTGTAATTCAATTTACATGAAGATGGGAATGAACCAACCTTTTTCTATTCTTCTGAAATCTTCTGTTTAACTCAGTCCTGAAAGAAACTCTCTCCTATCATACCCTAATAAGGAATTCTATTTTCTAGCCTTTTAAAATCAAAATTAAAGCAATACTTCACATCTATAATGACTTTTCAACTAATGAACTGAGAAAGAGATTCAGAAGGGGGTAGGTAAACTTTAGGAAGCCTTTACTTCTAAACAGTGCTTTCAGTGGTTTCCAAGTATACTTAGAAAAAAACTGATAATCATCTTTTTCTCTTCCTCTGCATCTTTCTGGGAGTGGAGCATTGTCTTTCTTTATGAGAAGGTCGCTGGTGTTGCCCTCCTCCTTTCTCATTAGCAGACAAGAAAAGCCTATTGTCTTTCTGAAAGCAAAAGGCCAGCTACTAGGTCAAAAATATAAAAAAGGAGGTTGGTGAAGAAAGACTTAATGGTACTGGCAGGTAAAAAGTAGCAGGTAGAAGTGAAATTTATAACATGATAAAGGTAAAATTAGGAACTACTGAATGAAATGAATGAAAAGAAAATGCCATTGGGGTACTATACAAATACAAGCAGACCAAAACCAAGAAAAGCCAGCCCAATGTACTCAGGACATTGAGTATTTGAAACTAGGTTGAATAAAACATGAAACCAGTACTAAAGAGACCAAACCTGTGAAAGAGAAGATGATCTAAAATGGTCTTTTTTTTAATAGTAGACAGACTGCACAGGGAAACTCAGTCTGGGTGTGGCAATATTTTCAAGCAGAGTACATGGCCACTTCCATCTCAAAATATCATCTTGCAAGTAAACATTCTTTCATGAACTTCCTCCCAGATTTTGAAACCTAAACTTCATCCTAGGTGTAGTATGGACTTAGCCTGGCAGGGATGCTTCCTAAAGTTGTAGTGTGGCAGATACACTAGAAATGCTGAGAAGAAAGGAAAATAAGGCAATGATAATCATAAAATTGATGAATATTTACAACAATTACAATTTCAGGCCAAAATGCCATCCCTGAAACAGGTATAAGCCACCCAACTTTCATAATTACCTTCCAACCTGCACACAGTACCAGTCCAATTAGGAATGTTATCATGTACATCAACAGCAAGTGGCAGAAATAAATGTGACTTTTTTAAAGATAAACAAAGGTTGCTGAGCTCCTCCGTGTATTAGTTAGGGCTGTTTCTCAATAGAAAGAATTAAGATTTGGCTTCCATAACAATTCTTTCAAGCTGCTGGCTACAGCTTAGAAAATAGCAGAACATGAAAATTCATTGCAGTGTGTTTTCCAGTGTTCTGTTTTTAGTCATGTCCTATATACAGACTGAGAATCGGCCTATACAAGGTTATAAATGTGCACTTTTGTTTAAAATGTCATTAGCCTTCTGCACTAAATAAAGAAACACTTAAGCATGCCCTTCCACTACTCACAGTGAGGAGTAAATATAATTTCAAAGAAAAGGGAGGACTGAACTTTCCAAGTACAATCAGTCAGAGAAGAACTTGTGCTTTTTCTAAAACCATGACAGAGTGCAAAGATCACGAGCCTGTTTTCCCTGTGTGCTATCCTTCAACCCTGTAATCATCCAGTCTCTTTATGGGGTGGATGGTTATTGAATTTGTATGCCAGCTGTGTCCAGAATCTCTGGGGAGGACGGGCTGTAATGACACCAAGCAGGGATGAGTTATGAATGGAGACAGATTATTACAAACACAGAAAGCAGTAAGGACCCATTTTTCAGGAGGCATTTTAGAATGTGCTTCACGCTATGTGTATGTACTTGTTCACCCGTACAGTCTCACCTGAATGTGCCTATGGGGGCAGATAGAACCACAGGATTCACTAGAGGCTCACACACATGTTTTTGTTGTACTCTAAATCAGATAAACATGTACTTCATTTTTTTTTTCCCACATTAGTTGAAAACTTGGTGTGAAAATGATCAACTGCAACAGCACCTGTGCAGTAAGTATGGAACTTGGATTTTCACCCTTAGGTCAAATTACAGCTACTGCCTCGGCCCACAGTCCAGGAGCATGAGATGGGCAGATTTGCAAGCTGTGGGACAGTTGGTTGCTGTGCCCTTCAGGTAGGGCTGGGGACACTGGTGGGGCAGCGTGTGTGGGAAGCCCGGCTGTGCCTGCTGGTAATGCAAGAACTTTTATCTCCAGGGCCTGTCAATCTGGCACCTTTCACAAGTGTTAAATTCACTTAAGTATATTTTTTAAGAAGCTGTCATGAGACATACTGAAGCAAATATGTCCTTCAGTGGTTACACATGGACTAAGTTGTAACAATGTTTGTTAAGTGCTTTGACATCCCCAAGTGATATGTTTGGTACAGCTTTCACATTTGTTCGTTTATTGAAGTCTGCTAAATAGTCTTCACAGCTAGTGGGTTAAAGAAATACCTGACTGGACACAGTGCATCCAAAAGACTGGATGACAAAGAGATGTTTATATAATTAGAGGACACCACATACATCTGCTGGTAGGAGAATTTAGTCTGTAAGTTATATAAAAGCTTTCTAATAGATGTTGTAGTAAGCATCTTTTGATTGGGTACAGAGAAAATTATGTGATACTTGCTTTATGTCAAGTTAGGCTGTGATCATTTAAAATAATACTGATGGAATAATTGTTTTCAGTTGCTAGGCCAGATTCTCAACAACTATAAATGGTAGCTATGCTAATTTACACCTGCTGAGGAGATTGAATGGTAGATTATATATTTATATATAGTACCATGTGCAAACTAATGCAGTTATTTCTAACGTTTACCATTGTAAAGAACTCTGAAAATTTAAATCAATCTCCTGCACTAAGGTAAACAGTGTATTCTAACAGAAACAGATAAAAGTGCACTGAACATGTTAAATACATTATTAGGTCAATGAAGCTCATTCATATTGATCCAGGTCTGGCTTTACAGCAGTTTAATCAAAGCTGCCTGGAAGATGTACCAGAGTGGTCATGGCATTCACTGCCTTTTGTGCTGGGTGAGTCAACAAATGACTAAAATTTCACTACTACTGCAACTGACAACTTGTGCAAAATAAGCCAGAGCAAGCTTAAAAAAAGTGTAGATCAGTATTTAGAGGTGGAACAAAACCCAGCTTCTGTTTTAATGGGGAAACTGTGCTGCCAGAGGTTGCTGATGATCCACCCAGAAATTTGTGGGCTCTTGATAGCCCCACTACTTTCTTCCCCTTGATCTGGCAGATTTACATTAATTGGATTTTTATCCTGTATGGCAGTGACCCAAGATATCAGTACCCTCTTAGTCCCTATAGCCAAGGAACAAAAAGAGAGAGATGAAAGTCTTTTGTTCCTTCTCCTGGCCTCCAAGGATGACAAATAAATCTCAGTGCTAGTGCTTCCTGTGTAATATGAGCTCATCGTTTGTTACAGAATTGGGAACAGGAGGCTTGGGAGAGTCATTCAGCTGTGTCAGCCAACAGCCAAATGAAAGAAAAAGGGTCTGTAACTTGGCCACATAGTGATCTGAGCTGCAAGTCATTTTTGCTCTAACTTGAAGTTATTAATAGCATAATTTAAAAAAGCCTTCAGCAAGACTTACGTCAGGCACTAAATAAACGCTAAATAACAAAGTCCACCACCAAGAGTTTGCCATTGACACAAAAAACCTGCAAGCTGAAAAAGGAACATAGGACAGGTAGGAAACTGAGCCATAGAAAACCATGGAAGAATTATGTTATTTGTTGAGGTAATTTGTAGAAAAGCCAACAACTGACCCCAAATGCTGACCCAGCACACAGCCCTTCTCTTGAGAGCATACCACAGTGAGGACACACAAACAACAATACAGTGGCAAAGAACTGGATCATCCTTTTGCTTGGGCTGCTCTTGGATCTCTGGAAATTAAAATCACAGTCCCAGAAGAGCAGTGCTGAACACGTTCCACCTGCTCTGTTGTTAAACAACTTCACTGTTTGGAGGCCTCTGCTCTTCCACCATCAGTCGGGGGGGGTTGTTTACAGGTTGTTTGAAAGTTACCTGTGGACTTTGTGACAAAATAGTCTCTTATATCTGTCATAAGGCTATACATCTAACTGTGTTATGATTTCTTACTAAACATTGTTATATATTTTATACCACAGTGTATAATGAAAGTCTACAATGAAATTAAATTATCACACAAATATATCCATTTTAAAAAAAGAAGATTGTATTCACCAATATACACGGTCTCAAACATCTTTTTCTAAAAAAAAATCACAAAAACTTTTGTAGAATGCCTTTTGGGATTACCCAAACTGCAGTGTAACTCTTATATTTTGTGGGAAAGGTAAAGTACATAGCATAGCCCAGCAGTAAATGGAAAAGCTGCCCAGATCTGGTCTATTGCTTAGAAATTTCAGGTTCACCCAGGTGGATCAGCCCCAAGACCTGTCAGGTGGGTCAGGACCCATAGGTGACCAGTTAGTCAGCAGCATTGACAACTCCTCTGCTGGATCACTGGTTCTTTTGACAGCCCTTTCTGCTTCTGGAGCCTTAAGCTACATTTCCATTAAGAACTATCTTAGCTCGAAGAAATACTGGATTAATGAAATTGAAAATGTTCAGAAGAAAAATGCATGTGGTGCTTTAACCACTTTTAAGAAACATTTAGTGCAAGTGATGGAAGGGCGACCTTTATCTTTTCTACCAACAGAAGCCCAACCTCTCAGGCACAGTGAGAACATAATTTATCCTTGTGCTTCGTTCTGTTTAAAGATGTGATCTTTAAACAGGCATGAGATCTGTTTTTAACAATTTTGCAGTACAGGTAGAGAGAAAAAAATTGTTTAAGAAAAGATGTCAGTTTTAAAGTAAAGCTAAGAGGCCCACACAGCCCTCTCTTTGGTCAACACTGATACTTTATGTCTTGGGCCTTAATTTCTCAGGGAATTTCATGCTGGAACATCATCACTAGAGTGGTCTTACCAGTATTTCCTACTCTACCTAGGCTGAATGAGTTGGCTTTTCTTTTTAATACATTTCTCTTGCAAGGTGGTTTTTCAATTACACCACTGCTAGGAAGATTCAATAGAATGAGGACATCACCCTCTTTTCTCTTTTGCAGAAAGCCCGTTTTGGTAGAAAAGAAGGCAACAAAATATGCTCTGATTAAGTGAGTTTCTGCCAAATCATTTTGCAGGGCAAAGAAAACTCATTGGAACACCTGGGGTCATTAAAAGTCCCAAAAAATTTGGTATGATCAAAAGGTGAAACAGGAAAATGCTAAAGGAAGAGGATGATTACTATGATTATTAATCATCATCATTTAATCAGTTTAATTCTTGACTTACTAGGAGTAAAGAAGCAGAATAAAGACAAATTAAATGGTTATTATAATTTATAGTCAGAACTTCATTCTAAATATATTTTCTTCCCTTTGTAGTTACTAATTTTGGTAAATCTGGCACTTTTACATGCCACTAATATAAATACAGCCAGATTCAAAGTTATTGGTACATTCTTTATAAATCTGATTTTAGATTAATTTTTCTGAAACCATTTGCCAATTCTTTACAAAAATCTACATGCAGTTTAATTCTTAAGGCCAAGGATTTACAATATGCTAAACTGGGCAAAAATTCTGTAGTAATCAGCACAATATATTTTATACTCCATCACAATAATTTTTTCTGTCTCCACATTGATATACTTTTTCTGCTTTTTACAATGGTTTACAGCTTAGATAATTTAATACAACAGTTGTTATATTTTTATTGCAAGCTTATAAAACTTGCACGGTAACTCTCTTGCATGCAATATATTAAATAAAGAAATGACAGAGAAGAAAGGGAACTGATGATTACTAAAACTGTAATTCAGGTTCTGAATGTGTCATAAAGTGCTTCTGGCTCACTTATGTTCTGCACATCTTGTCAAAGTTCCTCCACCTCTTCATACTCAGTTCTTGCCTGTTACTCCCATGTTGATATAAGTAAAACAAATTCAGTCAATGCATTGATGAAGGGATGGTCAAGGGGAAAGGGCCCTTCATAAAGATCCAAAGGGCAGGAATGTCATTGCCAGCACTGGCTGGAAGACCCTGGGAAATTTATTTTACTTCATGAACATGTATAGAGCTATGCTCCATTTAATTTTGCAAAAGCTTCAGTGGTGTATAGATATGCTCCTTAACTGTAAGGCAGGACCTTTCTGTCTCATTTTTGTGTTTCTAAGCAACTGAAATACTTGATCCTTTGTAAAATAAAACTCTGGATTTCATACTTCCATTTTGAAGAATAAAAAAAGTACTTTCCTGTCTTTGTGAAATGGTTTGCGATCTCTTGATGAATAATTGTTACTGCTTTAGTATATCTAAGAGCTTATGTAAAAGATGCTGCTTCAATAAGACTCTTTAAAATTAAGTTTTATATTAGAGACCCACATTAAATATTTTTACAGACACAGTTCTGTCCATCTCTACAAAGTAGGTCACTGTATATCCTGTATATCCACAAGAACATGTAAGTCTGCTACTTCTAAAACCCCTTTGCTGATAGCTTACATAAAAATAATAAATTGTGTTCTAAATTTATGTCAAAAGTAAATTTTACATACTTGGAAATGCTATATGCATTTCTATTTTGATTTCCATATTTCTATAATTATTTATGTTTTTGAAACTCCAAATAAAAATTTAAACTATCTGTTGTACAGATTCTAAGGCAAGGCTTGATAAAAACACCCAGAAGATATTTCTGATTATTGGCTTGCCCCAATAATAATTCCCATAAACCACTTACCTGTGTAGTCTTACTGTTGCTAATAAAAACATTATGTGTCTAGATTATTAGGATTTCTTAGTAGAAAGGTTTGTGACCTCTAAGAGATACAACTTAGAGAGGAACTTACAAACATTTCTGTTTTAGAAAAATATGGTGAAAGTGCAGATATATGAAGATTAATTTCTGAATTGTGTTGCTATGATTTCAGCCCTTGCCTACATGAATCACTCATTTTATAGGGTGAAGAAACACAGATGCCTGCATACTCTGAGATCTTTAGTTTTTGCTTGATGCTTGAATGGTGCAATGTCAAAATGAATAATGGAAATGAAACCAGCATTGAAGTCCTAGATTAAGCAGCAAGATTTTTTTTCCCCTCAAAATATAAAGTGAAAAATAAAATGAGGAGGGCAGGTATGTCTGTGAACTCAAAAACTTTGAGGAAAGCACCTAGAGGATTGCATCTCAGCTTCATTTGATGGTTACCTTTTTCCTTCTCTTTAAATTTCTTAGGTATGATGTTTACCTTTGCATGTTAGCAATTATAAAGGAAATTAGTTCAAGTCATCTGTATTATGTGATGGATTTTAAGAACTAGATTAAGCTCCCTCACTCCAGAGATGGATGTATGGTTAATTGGTTGAATCGTATTTAAGAACTGATGAAAACTGTGCTGCATGTTCTAATTTCTGTTTTTTGCCTATCAAACCAGAAATCTACTCACCAGAATGCTGTTTCCAATAGAATGAGACAAACTGTGGATCCTTTGCAAAGTATTCCATAGGGGTGGCATACTAGGAATAAATCATTTGGAAGGTAGGAAAAACTTCTAAGTAATAAAAAAGAAAGCATCCTTGTAATCTGAATCATTAACTCCTTAGTTCCAGCTTAAACAGACAAATCAAGATCACAAAATATCTAAAGAATAAGCTAACTTCCATATGGAAATGTCTAGAAGTCATCCATTACTATTGCTTCTTTTCCATACAGCAGACACTGAAATCAATATGCTGCATTGGTTCAGTAAATTTGTATTTTAACAAGTTAATAAAACAGTGATCCCCACATAGTCTTTCCATCAAACTTTCATAGAAAAAAATGAGAATATTAAATGTGCTAAGATAGGGAAGATCTGCTCCATTTGCTCTGCAATGATAATCTTTTACAAAAGAGGATTTTTATTATTAATTCTTTGCCTTCTGGGGATATTATAATTTCCTAGAATGTAAAAATGCCTTAAGCACAGCAATTTGCTGAGCTAGACTGAATTTCAGGATGTTTTAAATGAGCAGATAAACAACTGCATAATAAGCAATTATTAGATCAAGACTGTACAGTACAGATATAGCAGTGAAGCAGCCAATGGACAAGCAAGTAGCAGATACTGTTTTTCAAACTAAGAGTTAGTGATGCTTTGACATGCATCACAACATTTCTGTTAAGAATTAAATACATACCCTACTGCTTATTTTTTCTTTAGAAATGCAGATTATTTCTTCAATCAAATCCTTGGGGTCTTAATAATTGGACACATCCCTCTGCATATGAATAATAAGGAGTTTACAGGCTGAACATAACTCATGTGCTAAAAGTGATTAGATGAATTTTTTTTTCAATTAAATAGTTACAAATCGATTGTATAAGCCTGTTAAAACCTAGTATATTCTCAAGCCTTGAATTCTGTAGCTCTCTAATGAAATATATTATTTTATCTTACTAAATAAAGAGTCAGATACCCTACAGAAAAGTCAAGTGTAAAATTAATGCAATTTATATGGTCACCACATTGTTTGGACCTGGGCATTCTTTACTTATACAAAATTTTGTCAAGCAGTCAGAAAGGCTGGGAAATGTGTCAGCTAGATGAGAAACAGAACACTTAGGCTGTTTGAAATGCAGAATAAAGTTATTAGCTGAGCTTTTCTCTAAAAGAATCAGACATGGAACAGTAAGAAGGGCTGATATCTATAGCAACAGCTTGATGTTTCAGCACAAATCTACCAAAATGATTTGTCCATTGAAATTAATGACACAATTCACACTATTCAAAATTACTGTTTTAATTCTGACTTTTCTGCATCTATGAGGACTACTTTAAAAGAATTTATGGTGATTCATTAGTATAAGCCATACTCATTAGTCTGAGTGTTGCAAACACCATTTCTAAAATAGGAAAATTCAAATTTAAAACCAGTGGTTTGCACCAAAACCAGATTTTGTTTTAAATATAGGATGGGATTATTCTTATGTAATTTAACAGTTTAAAAGCTAAACATCTGATGAAAACCAGCCCTCTGTTCCAAAAGATTATTAATCCCATTTCAAAATACAATGAAGGGTCCCTTGGAGGTGTCTGTCAACTGACACAAAGAACCTAGGTCATTAGGTTAAACAAAACAGTTAACTTCTTTTAGGCAGTTAGACAAAATTGATCTTATCTGAGCTGTCCAGGCAACTGAATTGCATCACTCTTTTTTATAACAGCAACAAGGAATTTAAATAGGCCTCTGGTTAAATGAGTTATTACTGCAAACAACTTAACTGCACAGTCCTTTACATTAAATAATCCTTCCTAGCTCAAATTCTTCTGCAATGGTTTTCCAGTCTCAAAACATGAGCTTCAAGCAGAAATTTAATTGATGTTCATAAAAGACGAAGTTAAAATGTGTCAGTTGTAACAGCAGAATGATTTAGACATTCTTTATTTAGAGATATATTACAATCTCTAAGTTCAGTAAATTTTTCCTTGTCACTCCCATTGCTCAGAAGAGTTTTATTTTAAAAAGATGTAGAATACAGAAGTTTGCCACTCGGTAATCCTGGCTTGGGAGACGTTCTAAAGGAAATAAACTGGAAGCAGTTACAATCAGAAAAGCAACAATATAAACTGGAAGCTTCTTACTCAGATCTGCTACTTTTTAGTCTGCATTTAATCTTATGTTTGCAACTGTGAGAACATTTCAAAACCCTTGTGAAAGGGACTGGTCTTCAAATCTATCATGGCTGCAGGGCTAAATTTAGACTTTAGGCCAAGCTTAATTTTAAGTGTTGGAAATGAAGAAGCTTTCTCTGACAGGTTAATTAAAATAAAGGAAGCTATTTAAATCTGCCCAAGGATATGCATGTCACTGGCAGTCTAAGAGGTGACATTTGGTGGGCAATGTGTAGCTGATGTAGTTAAATGGATACACCATAGAAAGTAATTTTTTATGGAGCAAGCACTTCATATACACAGTTAGGTAAGATAAATGCACACACTTTTAACCCTAAAGAACCAAATTTAGCTAAGACTAATGTATTGGTTCTGCTCTAGCTAATGCAAGTATTAATAAAGGGTCACCAAGTAAACTTTAGTCTGCTTTGGTGAAAGCAAGAGACACTAACTCCCAGCAACCTAACATACTTCCCTGCACTTATGGGATTGCTGCACAGAACCTTGTTAGACATTGCAGAGCTGGGAGGTGGGGAAAAGACTGTGGTGGAAGAGGTTGCCACTTGTAGTCTGGAGTTCAGCTAAAGGGTTTTAAATAGTTGAATGCACAAACAGTAGCACGTGCCTTCTCAACTAGGACTTACTACTTGGTAGAAATAAAATGTTTTTAGCAAGAGCCATTTCTCAATTTTTATCATAGAATCATAGAATAGTTGGGGTTGGAAGTGACCTCCAAGGGTTATCTAGATTAACTTTCCTGCAATGAGCAGGGAGATCTTCAACTACATCAGGTTGCTCAGAGCCCTGACCAACCTGACCTTGAAGGTTTTCAGAGATGGGGCATCCTCCCCTTCTCTGGTCAATCTGTTCTAGTGTTTCACTACCCTCATTGTAAAACCAATTTTCATCTGCTAAGTACTGATACAATTTATATGATATCCTCACCTAATGCCAATGACTGGCCTTGGCACATTGACAGCCTTGGCCTTTTGCAATAAAGAAAAATATCAGACAGTGTTCTCTGTGCAGAGAAAGATAGTTTGGCATAGGTTTGTACTACACTATGTTTGATAATGGAAGTATGAGTTTAACATTAGTTCTGACAACAAGACTTAGATATATGCAATACAATCACATCAGTGACTTTTGATAATGCTCCTCTGGTTTCACTACTGTAATTATGAATTCTTAGAGCACAGCTTATGCAATTCCACATTCCTGGGACTCTTCCATGAATTTGACTACAGGTCATGTGCATATATTGCTGGTGATTTACTTGCAAAATTAGTTTTATATATGCAACAATTGACTAGTCTGGCCTCAAGCCACAGTATTTTCAAATGAGCTTAGGTTTTGTCTTTAATCTTCATCACAGCCACCAAAACAATTTTAATAAGCAAGGTTTGATTCTCTCATAGTAAGAGTAGAATTTATCTTTACCTATAAATTCATTTACAGGGTATTGAAGTTGCTTTTGCCATGTGATAGGTCAGCATCTACCACACTGAGCACAGCTTTACCCATATTGTGTAAGCTAGGATCTTTTACTGCTCAGCAGTATGTCAGCTTAGTAGAATGAAATATTTTCTATAGCAAAATGTTGTTAAAAAACAGATCAAAATCCTGAATCCAGGCCGTCAGAAGAAAAATGAAATACTCAGAACGGTCCATGGCACAACACACAGCACCAGTAATAATTTAGATTTGCAGGACAAGGTGATGTGTTTAATTTCTGTATCAGCTGTTTTTCAGTTTACTGTTCTAACATTAGAGTAGTACATTTCTACAGATGATATGTTGGAAAGGATATTGTGATTTGGTGCAGGTTTTTTTTTTGTTTTCATCAATACTTTTCATCTCTAAAGTTTGAAAATGAAGACAGCTTCTCAGGAAACTACCACTAGTTTAAAATGGCCATTATACCTCAGATTTTCCTCTTCCTCCTTTTCAATTTTATGCAATGGTCAGTGGCATTTCTCTCATCTCTCATGAGCTTTTCCTTTCTCAGATCCTGGCCACCATTGCTCTCCAAACAGAGTAGGCTCCCCTGTGAGGAATAATAAACCACATTAGTTTTGGAACCACTTTAATTAAGAAAGGGACTAGCCAGAATCCTTTGAAGGTGATGAGAGAAATGCCACTGACCATTGCATAAAAGTTTAAAAGGAGAAGGAAGGAATACAGTTCAGAAGAAATAATTTGTTCAAGAAAACATTTGCTCTCCCGAGTGACTTTATGTAAACCAGCATCAATATATTGCATGAGATTATTTTATGATTGTATGAAGGTTCACTCTATGGATTTCAGCCATTTTGTATAAAGGTTCACTCTATGGATTTCAGCCATTTGTAAGCTTCCTTTCAAATATTAAAGTACTTTTTCATGCTTTTTGAAAGACAGTGGTTACATAGAGACCAATTCTTTCTTGTTGAATTACAAATTATTTAATTTTGACACCAAGTCACTTCCTTGCCTTCTATGTCTCAGTGCATTATTACCCACTGCCACAGATTATTATTTGAAGAAGGAGAAAGCTAAGTTTAATAATTTAAAAAAGAAACAAACAAAATCAGAGACACTGAATAGCCATAGCCACTACCCCAAACTTTTATGTCAGGAGCAAGACATGTTCTTCATATAAACTTTTACCTACTAATTCAGAGATTATTAGCAAGTTCATTACTTATTGAGTGAAATAACTTGTGGTAACCTTTAATGCTATCATTAAGTTTTTTATAGCAAACATGTACTCTCTAAATCCGAAACACACTTAAAAATTTCAATAGCACATCTCTCTTCATCCTGCTCTGTGGTCACATCACAAATGAAAATATATTTAATTGAACACTATCTATAAGTAACAGTGAAGTTTGTCACCAACAGATTAAATAATATGTATATAATGAAAATACAAAGGAAGCAAACCAAGCTTAGTGTGTTTCAAAACAGGCAGCTCATATTTTTCTTTAAAGCAAAAGGAATTCAAAGAATAGAGTTAAGGTTGGGTTCAGAAATATAAGGTGACATCACATTATGTATCAAGTTTAATTAGAGAACCTATGGCAACTTAAACTGTATTTGGGGAAAAAAAAGAGATTAGGTTTGAAAAGACCCATTAATGAAATTTTGGCACTATTTTGTTTAAAAGATGGTCTGACCTAATGAAAATCCTGACTCCCTAAAAGCTGAAAGAAGTTTTGCCACCAATTATGTGGAGCCAGGATTTTATGAATTGTGTGTTCATTTGCACCTGTTTACATTGTCTGCTGCTTACGTCTTCTGGCATTTTGGAATCTGTGCTCCTGTACAGAAGGAGAGTAGGCTTGAGAAAATATTTGGCTAGAATTCAGGAGACAAAAGTTCAATCTCTGTCACAGGCTCACTGAGAAAACGTGAATAAGTCTTTACCTCCCTCTCTTGTCTCCAGGTTACTTCTCAGTAAAATTCAGGTGATGAAACTCCTTTCTAAGGTCTCCTGAGATCAAAGTATAAAAAGTACTACAGCTAGGAATATTTTTTATTTTTCATCACTAAAACTGCTGCTTCCAAAATTCCAACAAGACACCAGTGTGATACCTCTGAAGGCACAAGAAGAAATAGGTAACTGGGAATTTTAGAATTTTCTGTTTCTTAGTGAGAATATGTAAGAAAGAAAAAATAGCTTTTGGGTTGGTAATAGTGACATATATTAAAAACATTTGTATGTAAATACAGGACTGCTAGGGAAACAGCCGAGGAATAAAATTAGAAATCCACAATACAATTAATGCATTTATTAGAAATAAGTTTGAGTAGTTAAATCACTGCTTCCAGAAAATTCTTTGCTACAATAAACTGTACATTCCCCTGGAAATGACACTAATGCTGGTGAAGGTAATGAATTTCAAACAAGCTCTGCATGGACAGAACACAGAGAATGTTGCCAGTCTTTCTTTAATTGCTAACAGTCTGAACTTCCTCCAGTACTTATGATTTTTCAGTCTAAAGCCTGCAGAATGGCTGTGAACTATCTGGCCTTTCATTTTAGCTTCAATCTTGCAATGAAATCTGTGTGAAAGGTTCCTGGGGGCTACAAATTCCATCCACTTCAACAGAATGTCATGATTATGCTTTTAGGGACAATAAAATGTTTTAGCAAATTTTAGACAAATTCTATTTCTTTCCTGTTCATTACTTGACTTTTTAGGGGTTTTATCTAACATAAACTCTGTGATCCATAAATAAGACAAGCAACAACAATCACAGTCAAATAGCTTTAAGTCACTCTAGTGAACTAGTCAACTCCAGTTCACAACTGCAGGATGAAGCTTGGGGATGATCAAGAGAGTCACCTCAAACACCAGATTAAAACACCCGTAGGAGGTTTAAGATCATGAAACAGATTAATGAAGTTAATGCAATTAATTCCGAACATGCAAAAATGTTTAGCCTTTAGGAGGAGATAAAAGATTCATATCTGGTCAAAGGCTATTTATCAAATGGGCTAACATGGAATTGTCACTTTGCAAATTCAACACAACTAGTAAAACTAACAAGTATTGCTGCAGGAACACCAGCAGTTGTTAGAGAAAATACTTGTTAAGGATTATAGTGTGTCTGTGAGTCTGGTTTTTTGTGATGGTGAACATTTGGCAGAAGGGCTGTTCCCTGAGAACTGCATCAAGAGCTCTAGTGTTGAATCTGACCATTCAAGATGCAAAATGTAATTGTTCCCAATTTCCTGTATTGCAGTTGAACTTGCAACTCTATGAAGATCAAGTAGAGTTGTTTACTTCCTATATAATTTAGCCTTTGCATCTCCCATTAGTTTCCTGTGAGACAATGGGTGGCAGAATAATAGATGAGATACAGTCTGTGAAGTCCAATATCAGCAGTGTAAGGGTAAAATTTGCTTTCTGTGTCTTGGTAAGGTGTCTCCAACTGGTACATTGAGTCTGGAGACCCCTGAGCAGCTTTGCCATGCTGTTCCAACTTTATGAATAGACAGAACACTTCCAATGCAGCACTCTGAAAACTAAGAAGAAGCTAAGACGAGTTTGCAGAGTTGCAATCAGATGCAAATAAAATTTTGGATGAAAACTGACGTATAACATTTTTTAGTTATACTTCATAATGCTAGAAACTTAAAATGGTCTCTAAGAACACTGAGCCTGAATCCTAGCTTAGAAGAAAACCCCTGAAATTTCTTAAAACGTCAGGAAAAAAATGAAAGCAGGCTGCTTAGGCAAATAATGAACACAAGAAAAACCCAGAAAATGTTAAGTACTTGTCAAAAGACAAAAGTAAAAAGAAAAGCTTAGTACTTAAGCTAAATATAACCACAAAAGGCTTGTATTTACATACATAAAACTACAGTTAAAACAGCATGAAGGAAAAGAAGTCTGTACTTCAAAATATCTTCTCTCCTTTAAAATGATATTAGGATCAGCTGACTGACAAGGGGAAACTTTTCTTGGAAGAGACCAGAGAGCAAGAGGATATTCATGTGCATATACCTATATTATTACATAATAATTTTGGCATCTTTTAAAATACCAAAATGTGGCTTTACATATTTTTTCCAGTAGAGTAATTACACAATTAAATTTCTACCATTAATTACAAGTAGAGTGCTTTAAATAATTTTAAAACTTTAGTTATAGCCATATCCTAAAGTTGTACACTCTAGGTCTGTAAATGTTATTTTACTGTAGCATCCTAATGAACTTAAAAGTAGATAAGAAGTTTTGTATTAAAAAAAACCTGGATTATTGACAGTGAAGAATTTGCTGTAGGTTATCTTAGGTTTTTAAAGGGAAGAAAATGATACAGTCTAAATCAAGTTTCTCCCAAGCATCTACTCTTATCTACCTAGATGCACACTCTATGTCTGCATCTAGCCAGGAAATTGTATGTCAGTATTCACTAAATTTAAAAAAATGCATCATACAGACATAAGCAGCACAGAAATCCTGCTCCCCCGCTATGTTTCTAAACAAGAAAAGGAGACTATTTTATGTCCTTATTGTGGCATGGAAGCTGATAATTTTGATAATAATCAATTACTCAAAAGACTTTAATTACACAGAATATGTTTCTATATAAATTTTATATAAATGATATATATATTTCTGTATATGAATTGTGTTTGTATGGACAATGAAAAAATTTTACATTTAATTTTATTCTCTGATCTTCACTTCTGATTCAATGTAGTTATCACAGTCCTCTGATTATTTAATACTTAGTTCTTCAGGCCTGATAAATTTGTTAAAGGATTTTTATTGTTTCTCAGTCTTTTTACGGGACCACCTTTAGTAAGGTAATTTAAAATGTGAGCTTCAGTTCAGAAAAGCAGATAAACATTTATATGATTGGATTATGTGCATATGTATTGAACTGGTGCCACATTTGCTAGTGCAATTTTCTATAAAATATTAATTTAAGTATCTTAAAAATAAATACTATTTCAAATTAGCCAATTTATGTGGTACATGCACACATACATAAAGAATTCAACATTTACTGTTGTGGTTTGCCTGTTCTTTTAAAGCTTTTTCCCTGTTGATGCCAGTATAATCTAATAAAGGATAACATGGTATTTCTTCCAGTTCCCAAATACTTTCTTAAGTGTTCAATTTCCTTTTTTTTATTCTGAAAGGCTTTCTCTAAAGTATGTCATAATAATTCATGGCTTTTTCATGTCCTAGAGAAGTCATTCAGGTTTACATTACAAATCACATTAATTTCAAGTATTTTGCAATACCTAAAGCATAGGTATTTCTAATTGCACAATCTTTCTGTTCTTTATTTATAACATGTGGTTTAGTATAGGAACTGGACAAGTAATAATATTATTTCTCAGTTGGTTTTATATAAAGTAAAAGGCTAAGTTATCACAGCTATGGGTGAAATTTGTGTACCATGAAGTTAATTTACAGAGGCTACTTCATGTTCTATTTTCAAACTAAAAGTCGATGCATCACCAAGAACCCAGGAAAAAGTATTGCATGTCTTCTTCTCCTATTTTGCTAAATTTTAAAATGCATGTTATGATATCAAGGAATCAACATGAAATAAGGGTATTCTGTAGAGGACAAAGCCCTGAATAAACATACACCAAGCCCAGCACAGGGCTGCTTTTATAAAAGGAAAGACAGAACACCATCCGTAAAACATGAATAAATGAAAGATGGTTTGAATTCATGAAATGTATTAGGGATTAAACATAACTTAGTTAGGAGGCCACAAGTTTTCTATGGAATCCCTTGAACTTGCACAAACATGTACTGAAGTCACAGACAAACTGCTCAAGGTCAGTGACAGAGAGGAGAACAATTGTCCATGTCCTGTGTGGACTGTGTGTGGTCTATCAAGTTTCTTTTGTTTCTATGCCACTATTTTCCTTCTGCAGCAGGGGCAAAGAAACATATTAGTGGCTCCTGATTTAATAGATAAATAACATCCAGTAGAATCCAAGCTGTGAATTTCTGTACATGTTTTTGTGCACTACTTCTGGCTACCAACCATATTTTCAGCACAGAATACTACATTTTTATAACTGAACTTTTTGCTTTATAATCCTGTTTGCTATACTCTGGTTTGAGTCAGTAACATTTTTTTTTTCTGGATCAAGGAACTACAGAATGCTTCCTCTTGATTTTAGGCTCACTGTGCCTGCCTTCAAGTTTTACTCTTGCATTTCATGACTCAAGGCTCAGACATGACTTATGTGGTCTATAATAAGGGATGAATGGAAGTTAAAAGAAAGGACAAAAACAGGAGACCAAACTGGAAGAGCATAAAAGATCAAACAAACTGAGTACTTCAAGATGAAGCCTCACATTTTCTATGATCCCTATTGAAAATGAAGCATTAAATTGTGCCTTTGAACTGGATAAACTGTGCTTGAGCTTTTCCCAGTGATGTTAATAACATAATTTCTGTTAATTTTAATAGGTTTGGATTTCATCCCACCTAAAACCCAACAGAACAGTAGCCAATGACATTTGACTTGATTTCCATAGCTCACATTCTTAGTATTTGCTGGAAACAAGCTTGAGCTTGTTTATCTGTCTTGACAAATTACACATCAGAGCAGGGACCCTCCTTTGGATGAACTAGAAACTGCAGTCTCTCACTAGAATTATTCTGGTGTAACTGGGCCAAGGTCTTGCCTCTAATTCCATGGCTTCTTCTGGCTGCTGTGTGCTGCTTTTCCATCAGCTCTTGGACAGGTTTCCTTTGTGTACCAGAATAGAAAACCACTCTTCCCATGTTTGGGCAATCATATGTAAGTCTTAGTTCTTGCAAAAAGTGTACTGTTTGCTTTCTCTCCCAAATGATAGCGTGGGAGGTATGACTAGATATTTTTGAAATGCGTCTTACAATGATTAAAATAATCAATTGAGGTTCCTAGCCAGCTCAGATCTAAAAATATACCATCTCTTAGAACAGATCTATTATAGTATGACACGAATGCACCTTGGACTGATAAAGTCTTGTTATCATAACTGACTGTGAATGAGTGTGCTTTAAGTGATGAGAACTCCCCAAAAGCTTTTCAGCTCTCTGCAGTATATTCACAAAAAGTGAAATGTAAAACCCATGAAAAAATGCAGGAGACTATTGTAAGCAATGTGCTTAACTCCTGCCTAACACCAAAGTGCTCCTTTCAATCCCTACTTGCCAAAGACATTTTTGGAGATGCATCCTATACTTTAACTTATTACAGAATAAGTATTAATTTCTGTGGCGAGGAAGTATTATGCAGCATAGTTTCTATCAAAATGAAGTTTTAATATGCTTTAGAAGTTTGAAAAACTCCTACATTAAGTATTCTGAAACAAGTTAAGCCAAAAATAAGCAATGCTTTTAATGAAAACACTGTTAAACAGCTGAGGTGTCTGTTTCCACATATTTAAAGGATCAAAAGTTTAGATGCTTTGCATGCTATCACAGATAAAAACAATCACAAGAAGACAAAATACTAAGAAAACAAAAATTTAAAAAGCCTCATCTAAATATAGAAATCCTTATTATTTCTGTTGCTATTATACTTTGAGTGACCCAAATACTTGATTAAATTGCAGCAGGTAAGTTTTGATACATGACATAATACAAAAGAATTCAAAGAACATTCTATGTAGTTAATGCACAGGGAAAAAAAGAGTAATCAGCTAAATTAGAATATATTTATCTTCATGCATATAGCTGTAGAAAATGCCTTAGGCTGGCTTCTATTTGTTCTTTTCATAAAAACTTGGAAAAGACAAGATCTCTGGATGTTTTAAAATGAAGAAGTTATGGCCATTAGGAGAGCAATCTCAAAAGAGATTTGATTTCAGGCTCCTTTCTGGATCAAGACATGTACTTCAACAAACTCTTCTTCTTCTTCAGGGTTCTACTTAACTCTTCTCACTTTTGTACAGCCTCTAAAGAGAAGCTCATTTTGAGAGGTGCTGAGCTGTAACTTAAGCCAGGGAACTTCATGAAAATAAAGCCCTACAATTCTGCTATGTTGTGTGAAGTTAGAATGTCAATTCTTCTGTGCCACAAAGAGGAACTTGTTTGTACATCTCAAACAAATTTACATCCATAGTATCAGTAAATGGATGTGATATAGCTGTGATATATTGACTGTAAAATAGGTGAGATACTCTTATTTTTCTTACACCTAATTTCACCCAATTATCTGGAATACTAATGCTTACATTCCTGGCATAATGATTAAAACAAGCCAGGACTCTGTAAATGTCAAAAACAACAGCTTCAAAACATTTCTTTTGTTTCTTCCAGCAATAATACTAATAGGTGAAGAGAACAAACTTTGATTATCAAAGTTCCTAAAGTTTTTTGTCCTAATAAGCACAAGTTTTGAACAAAGTCTTGAAGATCTCTAGGGGATTTATAATTTAAATATTTTTATCATGGAGATTATTATTTTAAAATTCTTTTAGAAAACGTACTAAACCCCAGTTAAATTAGTATCTAGCCCCATATAAAATGATATAAACAATACGCTTAAATGGGGAAAACAAAGTTTTTTCCTGTAGAAGATATGACCTTATTGATGACGTAAATATTGAATTTCAGAGCAGGATTCCTCATACTCAGATGTCTCAATCATTACCAAATGAATTAGACACTGATCTAAAGCACACTGGCTTTAGATCAGTGTGAATGCCAGAAGAAATACTCTAGCTATATTACAGCCCAATGATAATTGCAATTTTCAACTTGTGTGAGTTCTGTTAAGATAAAGAGATGGAAAGAACAAATTTGAAATGTGAAAACTATAGAGAAATGAATTCAAAAGAACTCCCACCAAAACGAAAGAGTCCAGACACTTCTAAAGAAATATTTATCTTTTAGAGATATGCTCCGATGGGAAAAGCCCAATTACTGCTTGCTGCTTTCAGTAATTATCATTCAAGTAGGTAATGGGAGCAATCTTTTATAAGAGTGTGGGGTATTAATAACAGACAGAAAGTAACAGGTTTCTTTTCTTTCTGAATCTGTAGTTAAATGCCACTATTTTTGGCCATTTCATTGTAATTTAATAATAATATTTAGTCGTAGAATAATTTTGGGAATTACAGACTAACTTTGGGGGGTAAGGTTCTCTGAAAACCATATAGCCCCATCTCCCTGATGATCAAAGTAACTTTAGACATTTTACCACTTTTCTAAGGGGGTAGTGCTATCAGGTTTTCAGGATCTCCAAGGCGGAACTGTCACAGCTGTGGGTTTCATTCCTGTTGAGAAAATAATCAATCCTCGTGTCCAACTGGAATATCTCCTGCTGTAACTCATAACTGTTGCTCCTTATCCTGGTGTAGCTCATCTCTGAAAAAATCCTCTCCTTTTCTGCAATGCCTATTAAGATAAGAGAAGACTCCAATTTGCCTCCTCCATAGGTGGAAGCTTCTTCCCTAAGTGAAACTAACCCAGTTCCTTCAGCCCTTTTTCCTCTGTTCTATGTGCCACTCACATGAACTTTTACTTTGGTGGCTCTTCTTTGGACTTTCTCCAGTTTGGTAATCTCCTTCTGTGATTATCCTATTTTAGTATTTCAGGTATGCCAGCTGACATCCCTCTATCTACTGTCTACACTCTTGCCATTCAGAAGTAGTGTAGAATGAGAAGAAATGTTCTAGTTTGCTACAATGAAAAAAAAAAAATTACCTTTTCCACTGTTGATACTTAAATTTAACAACACAAGTAGCATAGACACAACTAAAGGGACTGTATTATTAATGTGCTCTCAGTGTCAATGAATTAGTGCTATTAACTAGATTTTAACCCAGCTGATAGGATGTATTACTTGTAAAGGCTGAGCAACGTCCAAAGCAAGTTAAAAAAAAATTAATTTCAATCCTTATTAAAACATTGCTTGTTTTAATAAGGATTGAAATTACTCACTAATACATAATAACTTTGTGCTGTTTTAAACCTGAATTTATCAGAAATATAAGAAGAAATATCCGATTGGGAGCACAACTCTTCTATTATGCAAAGTCTAATTGCATGAAGTGTGACAATGGCAAAATAATTTCTTTTGACAGTTAGTTACAGCTGTGTTCTTGGATTATAAGTTACAGTGAAGATGGAAAAAACGAGAAAATGACCTTCCTCTCCAATTTTTAATGTGAAATGAAATCATTATACCTGAGAAGTCAAATGAAACCCCAAGCCCAGTTTGTGGACAGTAAAGTGGTTGAACAAAATTACAGTACTTTTATGGATTCTAAGCATAGTTTTTATATATTTGCTTCTACCTCAGAGTATAATTTTCAGAGAATTTCTAAAACAAAGAAACTGTCCTTTACAAGTGCAAGCTGAAAATATTTTAAACATAAAACTTATTTGTGACAATTTTAAAATTTACAAAATAATTATGAAGCAGCATTCTTCAGACTGCTTTCCAGTCTCAACTTTTCCCTAAATTTAAAAGACTGAAATCTAATAATAATAGAAAAAAATTCCACATTTTAGCAGCCTTGAAAAAAAAAAAAAAAACCCAAGAAACAAAACACCAGCAAAAACCCAGATTTTTTTATATCTTTTGTATATCTTTTAGTCTGCATAAAAAAACCCAAGAGAAGGTATGCTATTGAGTAATAACAATGAAACCAGTAAGCTGAGTATTGAGGATGTTAAGTTTGGCTACACAGTCCAACTTTGAGTATGCACCAGAGGCAGTAAACACAGGAGAATTTCTTGCTCTAACCATCTCTGTGGAGTACAAACAGGCCTTGCTTCCTCACTCTGCCTTCTGTCTTCAGGCCCCCTCTCTATATTGAAAAGGAACATGTGAGACTGGAGAAGGGCCAAGAGCAGGGTAAACAACTGGACAATGGAACACAAAGCCATCTCATCACTTTTCACTCTGATCAATAAATAATCCTTGTGTTCCACGCTGTCTCTGGACCTCAGGAAAGATAGCTTCTCTGGCTTCCATTATCCAGATGGACAAATGACAATATCCAGGCTACTAAATCAAATTCTGCCTGCAGCACCATCTTCTCATACTGTTAAGTTGCTGCCTGCATATGGAGTTTGAATCAGAATATTATGTAAATTTCTTTTTAGCTTCACAATTTTGTAAACTATTATTCCATGCCATTAGATAACAAAAAAATCATGTCTGTATCCAAGCAAATGGCCAAAATTTTTGGATAACCTCAGAGACTGCTCAGATGAGTTGCTGGTAGAGTTCTGATAGCCCTCTTAGATGCCAGATATATTGAACAGATAGATCTGGACAATGAAGAGGAGATACCTCATCCTACTGCTTGCAGAACAGAGGAATTCAACGTGGCTGACACCTGGACACTTTACAAAAGTACTTTAAGGCACTACCCATTTAACTGCTACACTTATTAGAACCCTTAAAAGTTACATTTTCAGCAGCTGCTTATCTCAAGGAAAAGTCCAAGCAAGGAAATCCCAGCTCGTCTTATGACAGTCAAGGCATCTGACAAAACCTGATAGGCACCATCAGTGGTGTCTACAGTAGACAAAAGGCAAGATCCTACAGAAATAAATTAACTTTGAGATATTGGAGGAGGAAGCACTAGAGGAGACACCAGAGGGAAAGTAGAAGACTTTCAAATAAAATTTATGGATGGTTTTGGCTATCAGTCAGTGCTAGTTCAGACACTTCACCTTTTTCTTTTTCTATCCAAGAGTTATACAAATTACTGCTCTGAGCAGGCTGATACCTCTCAGTGCAGAGATTATGTGACAGAATGACTGACAATGGTCAGCCAGCTAGGTTTGCTAGACAAAGAGCAAATGACAAGCATTTTGGTACTAAAGAAGAAGAAATACAGAAGACAAGCTAGTCATGCTACTAGCTTGGTCTTACTACTAGGTCCATCTCCTGCAGTATTCTGTTTGAATGGTCCTAAATAAATATCTAGATTAAATAATAACAAGGAATTCAGCTATGCTATTATGCCCAGTTCATTTGAGTCTCCATTTGTTTTAAGCTCAGCGGACTTCCTATGTCAGATGTAATTTTACCCATCCAAACACCATCATAGTTTCTTTTTTCTTCACTTGTAAATAAAAAGTAATACAGAGATGGATCTATACAAATGATGAAAAGTTCCTTTAGAAATCAAAGTTCTTTAAATGTTTATAGATTTAGAATCATAGAATTGGTACTGAAATGTTGGCATGTTGAAACAGTCCCAGAGAAAAACTTCCTATGTAACTGTAAACTGTAATCTGTAATGTGTCCCTAAAAATTAAGTTTGTTACAAATGGTTTCTGGATAGCTAGACAGATCATATATTCCTCACATATTAAACACCAGATGATACAAATTTTGTGTGGCTGATGTCATGCTTTAACAGCTCTTGTTCTGTCAACAAAGCACTAAACCAAGTTTCTCAAAATTAATTTTGTTGTTGTAGTACGGTGTTTTTACTTCATGAATTTTATGCACTTTTATACAGTTAGTATCTGTGGACTTAAAAAATAAATTTGCCATTTCCCACATTAAAGGACAGAAAGCATAAAACAGGATCTAATATACTTTAAGCTGTCTCACAGGCATAAATCACTTCTCTATCCAAATTCAGCTGAGAGACAATATTACTATTAAAACAATTCCCCATGTCTTGGATAGCAAACAAAAAAAATCCTTTTATATGAGATATTTTCATAATATAGAATATATATTTCATAATAATTTGATATTAGATATTCTGCTAAAATATGTATACATTGACTTGTAGCATCTACAATACCAGCAAACAACCTACAACCTCTACAACCTTAAAAAAATAGAAAAAGTTAAAAATTTCAGCATTTTATCAGCCATTTAATAAATCAGTTCTCTTGACTGGATAGTTTGGGTAGCAATAGCAAGATTGCCACCTCTGTGGCTCAAGACCAATTTTAGTTGCCTTTATATTTTTAAAATGTTATTTCAAACATACTCACAAATCACCATTTTCTAATTATTTCAGTATATTAAAGGCCGATTAATTTCCCAAAGTACTAATAAAACTTTTTTTTTCTGCTTGAAGTATTATACTTGGTAATTGTATTTTCTTAACAGAAAACCCAAGAAATTAAAATTGAAATTTTCCTCTTTCAGGTTCACAATTCTTCTCACATTTTCAAGTGAGAATAAATTAACAGAATTCAATAGAAAACCAAACTTAAGCTTTACAGTCCATTTCAGACAGCATCATGACATTTAAAAATATTTTTATTCAACCGAATTATATATGTTAGTCACAACAAATACTTCATTTTAGTTAATGCCTGCAAAGCTTGAGCTAGTGACTGTAATTTTATTTTAAAAGTAGTTATTTACCTGCTTCACTGTTACTCAGAAAAGAGTTCTTAATGTCTGTTTAGTTTCTTCTCACATGAGTAGTTCTCCACAACTGCTGGCTAAATACCAATTACTCACATGAGAATGCAGAGACCTACATACAAATGTGTGAAGGTTCAGATTCCAGTTGTCCCCATGGGGATTTTTTCCTCCATTGTATAATGGTATATCCATCAAGAAAGTTAAGTTGAAATAAATTTCTAGTGCAAATGTAAAGTACGTTGCTAAAAAACATTTAAACTTCAATGAACACAGACATTCATTATTGTAAAAATGCATCTTGGTACCTTCAATTGATCTTCTTCCTCCTCTCTCAGATTTACCCTACATAATGCATTCTCTCTGTACTGGAAACTCTGTGTTTTGGAAAACATCTGGAAAATGTGTTGATAATGCCATGTCTTATCAAATAGAATAAATCTTACCAGATGGAAAATCTTTAGTTTCAAAGCTGCATTCTGTACATGCGTCAGGGTGCTACTCTACCATTGCAAGGACTCTAAATGAGTGCCTAACCACCAGGGCTTCTCTTGCAACAGAATAAAAAGTCCCATTACAAGTAAGATTTTTTTACAGTTGAGCTGAATTATACTCAGCCCATATTAGATTTTTAAAAAAAATACATAGTGTTGTTGAAACTTGATAAACTCATGAGTACTAAAGACCTTTCAGACGTACATTTACAGAGCAGAGTCCCTTTAAACACTAATTATGTAGTAATTTTAATATTCCTACCCGATGGTCTATTCTTGTTTTCCTTTTTATATTCCCAGTCCATTTCTTCTTTAGTATTAAAAAGGCATTGTGTAATATGGTGTCTGGTGAAAGCAGGATGTTCTCTATTCCCAAATAAAAATTCAAAAATATTTTGCATACATCTTGTGAACAAGGCTTGTTAAATCATAATGTGATGACTTATAAACATTCATCATTCCTATACGGAAGCATAATCTAGTCAACTGCATGGTATAGCAAATCATCCTGACACATTTATATTAATGCACATTTGAATGAGAATAAGAAAGAAATAGTCAAATTTATGTTAAAGACTTCTAAAGGCTTAACAGCATCTTACTAAGTATATATGTCAGCTTAATCTAATCCTCCTACTTCTAATACATTCTGTGGTCTCAGCACGGTGCCCATAATGCTCTGGCATGTTATGAGGGATTGCCTCTGAGAAGTTCACCATCAGTACTACACTTTGTTCAATAAAACTTCACATCTGGTCTTAGGATGACAGAAAGCTATCTGTCTCCAATTTGCATTACAAACCTTTAGCTTCTTTTGACATCCATAACACCGGCTGTAATAATTTCCAATAACCTGTTACAATATTCCAAGTAGATATATTCCTGGTTCTCATCTTACTGTGTCAGGTAACAACACATTTCTAATATTTATTTGGACAATTTTAAATAAATGACAACTCCTTTATACCAAAACCCCATGTATTATCTAATCAGAGGCTCATTTGAGAAGGCCTTTGGCAGTACTTGTTCCTTTCATTCCAATGGAAGTTCTAATCAGAAAAATGCTACCTTCATTTTTTTTTCTGTGCTTTTGCTAGAGGAGACAATACATTTCAATTCATGATCTTACAAGAGTTATTGAAGACTATTTACTAATCTTATGACATGACAGAAGTCCTCTTGAAATCCACTAAACTGGAACAACTATCTCCTTAACCATCTTTCTTGATTTCTGAGCGTCCTAATTTCTACTCCTTCTATTACAGATACATGTCTTATGTGTTTCACATTAAAAATATTTGAAGAAAAGTGTCTATTATTCCCTGCTACATTATTAATATTATTTTTCTTCAGCAGAAAATGTATCTGCTGGCAGATGAAGACCCAAAAAGACAGATCTACTTGTGGGATGAAAAATGTCTAACACAAGTCAGAGATCAAACGTGTCACTAAAGGATTCTGATACAGATGGTTGGCAACCTCTGCTACCTGAGATGAATTAATAAATGGCAATTGAAAAACTGGTCTCTCAATATAATTTGCTTTCTGGCAGCCACATCAAGGAAACAAAATTTTTTAAAAGTCTGCCTATTAGGTCTGCAGCTTTACAAATGAAGATCAGTACTTTCCTGCTTTATCCTCTGTCCCACTAAAATGGTATTCTGTGTTTGAAAGGCAGTAGCATAAGTAAATTCTGTTACCCACCCAGACCTATTCTGCAACAGAAAGCAACCTTTGGAGGTCGTAGAAATCACCACTGAGACATCCAAATACACATAATATCTTAGGACAAATCTACAGAAAAAGGTATGAGCAAGTTTTGGCCATGCTGACAAGAGCTGACAAGACACAGCCACTGCTACTGTGGAAACCAGTACTGTTCCCTCTTGGGATCTGCCCCATTCAGATACATGCATTCTACAACAGGACAAGTTCAAGAGGAAAACAGGAAAAAATTGGAAGGAGCTATTGAAGGAACAGGAATAAACTGAAAAAGCTGGATTGGAAAATGGAAGGAGATATTGTTATCAGAATTTAACAATCTCTAATACCTTGATCTAGTCTTATAGAAAGGTTAAAATATCTTGGCATTCAAAAGAAAGACTTAATACTGGGAAACACACTAAAGGACACACAGAGTTGAAGTAGTCTTGCCTGTCAAAATTAAAGATGTCCAGTAACAACAGAGAAGATAAAACACAGACTTATGTCATCTTGCTTATGGACACTGTCAATGGCATACTGAAATTAATGGGAACAAACTGGACACCTCACACAACACTTTTTAAACTGATAGTTAATATATTTTAAATTATGAGAAGTAGAATTATACTACTAATGCAAAAGACAGTCAAGGACATCGTTCACTTATATGCTACGTAGTTTTGAAAGCTGATGACACTTCAGTGGAGACTGCATCCTCTGAAGAGAGCTCCAAGAACACATATTACCAGTACACCTGAATATGTCCAGCATCTTAACAATATAATAATAATTAGACTTCTGATTTTGAACCAGAAAAAGTGTATGTGTGTGTATGTATATATATATATATATATATATATATATATATATAATAGTCTTCTATCAGATAAAAATTTTCAGCAACTACACTTTTATTTTGAGAAATTATTTTTGAATATATATCACAATTATTCTTCCATTGTGCGAACTTTCTCGAAATTTTTACTAAGAAGAAAAATTTTATTTTTAAATTCTTCATCAGTGAATTAGTGCTGCTTGTAAATTTAATGTATTCTATATATTCTACAGATTTGCAAGCATGTATTTCTAACCAGTGGGGATAATGATAAAATTAGTATAATGACAGGAATTATTATGACAGTGTGGAGATCTGAACACAACAAGAATGAATTTATGACAATCGCACAAATCTTTCCATGTCTATGCTATTGGTAGTATAAAATGAAGGGAACTAAATAAAATTTTTATGCTCGCAGTTAATTCATTATATTGAGAAACATATTTTATAAAGTAAATGAAATTTGTTTGGAAGAAATTATTCTATGGTCTGAGAAATATCAGAAAGAAAGCAGGCAAAACAGTAATGTTAATCCCATGCCAGAAACATGTTTTACCAGGTTTCCTTTTAGCTCTTAAACAAGATGTAGTAAAAACAACAACATTCTGTCAGACTATATGTTCATTCCGTGCTTCCTGGATTAAATATGCTTATTCTATGCCACATTTTTATAGCTTTCAATTCCTGTACTTTAAATCTATTAAACAATGTCAAGTTGAATTTTCTTCAAAAACTGCTGCAGGTTAAGAAAAAAAAATAGGACAGTAGAATATTTGAGGGCTAACATTTATGTCAGCTAATTAATATGGATCAGTTGTGGTCTGCAAGGATTTTTAAAGTGCATGCATGTTTGAGATAAATATTAGCTAAGCATCTGATTTTGTTTCTTCTCAAATTGATAACAAAGTTTTTACTGATTGGTATGGTCTACCAGTTTTGTAGGTCTGACAGATAAAATAAGCTTTTGTGCTCTTGCAAAATGTTTTCTGTCCCAAATAGAGCATAGCCCAAAATGCACATCTGCAATATAAGAAATAAATTGTAGTTGTAATATTACATTCCTTGCTCTGTGTTCTCTTTACTTGGTAAGGGAATGAGATTCTGAGAAAATAAACATTGGGGGAAAAACCAACAAACTTGTTTGGATAGCAAGTTCTATTTAAATAAGTTACTTAGAAATCAACCTGTGTTCAAAACCAGGTACCCTCTCTATTCTGGATGATACAAGACCATGTCCTTATGTAAAAACATTAATATTTCATTATTCATTCTCAAAAGAGTTCCTGCCAGAAGACAGAAATTGGTTATTTGAACATGGTTCTACTCTGTGACAAAAAGAGGCTACCAAATGTACAACTGTTCAAACACTTTTAAGCAAAAGATTCATTCTCCCTACACTGAATTCTAAGGTGGCTGGATTTCTCTTGCATGGAATCACAGGATAACTCAGATTATAGCAAAATTGTATAATCCAACCTCCCACTCAAAATCAGATATGAGATTAGAACAAAAGTAATCCAAGACTTTATCCTGTTTGTACTTCAGGAAATTCAAGCACAGACCCTTTCAATATGAGAAACATGCCTGGTAGCCAGAAAAAGAAAAAAAATGTATTGTAATTGTAGAACTGTAGAATTATTTCAGTTGGAAAAGGCTTCCAAGATCATTGAGTCCAGCTGTAAATCTTTCACTGCCAGATCTACCACTAAGCATGAAGTCTACTACACCTCTTTCCTCCAGGGGTGGTGACTCCACCACTTCCCTGGGCATCCAGTTCCAATGCATGATCACCCTTTTGGTGAAGAAATTATTCCTAATATTCAAGCTCAGCCTCCCTTAGTGCAACTTAAGGCTCTTTCCTCTTGTTCTGTCACTCGTTACTTGGGAGAAGAGCTCAGCCCCTACTGGGCTACAAGCTCCTTTCAGGCAGTTGTAGAGACCAGTAGAGTCTCCTCTGAGCCTCTTTTTCTCCAGGCTAAAACCCCCCAGCTCCCTCAACCTGTCCTCATATAACTTACTCTCTATACCCTTCCCCAGCTCTGTTGTCCTTCTCTAGACATACTCCAGCACTTCAATGTATCATTTGCAGTGAGAGCCCCAAAACTGAACACACCTCTTGAGGTGTGGCCTCCCCAGTGCTGAGTACAAGGGGAAAATCACTGTCCTGGACCTGTTGGCCACACTAATGCTGATACAGGCCAGGATGCCACTGCCTTCTTGGCCACCTATCCTTGAAACACTCCTATAAAATGTTTTCTTTTCTCATGAAATTTGATGTAGAAGTAAACAAGAAGTACCTTATGCTTAGTATTACACCTGGTTCCTGTCATGGTAACTCTTACCATTTTGTAGTGCTTCAGCATCAAAGACTTGCTCCTTGAAGAAAGCTCTGAAGGACAAAGGACTGGCACTGCAGTCTTCTGAAAGTTTGTCGACAGCTTGTTTAAACATAGCAACTAAGTCATGAAGAGGTCCATCTAAATCAAGGTGAGAAGTAGATGAGGAAACCAAACTCAGGCGTACCGAGATTGATGCACAGGATGCAGAACTAGACTCCACAGATTCACACTCAATTTGGAAGCCCTCTGACAACATCTTCATTGCAAAATGCTTTCTTTGGAGTGGATCATCAACTACTGCAACAACATGCCATTCAATGGCAGCATCTCTGGGTAGGTGAGATACTACAACCACAGCAAGCAACCCACATACTGCAGTTTCATCATGATACATCTCCGAATCTTCAACCTAAAAGATAAGCAAAATATTGTCCATATTACAGAGTTGTAGAAATCAATGTTGCTCATATTCAGTTAAAATAATAAAAAAGTATATGCAGTACAGTTATTTCATGGAAACTGCTTTTCCCCTCAGCTTTCCTTATTGAAAAGTCATCTTGAGCAAGTATTCATTTATCAGACATTATCGTCTCATTTTTGCAATCTCAAACCATTACTATGCCTGTACCATAAAAAAAAAAGCTGATCATAATTTATTTTGCACTCATTCTGCAGTCATGAGAAGTCTTTTTGCATATGGTGACTTTTGTTTGTACCAAAGGTTTTTGAGGAATAAAAAAATGGTAGGAACTACCAAAACTACAGAAATGAATCAGTAAATCACATAAGTTTTATTTTTAAAACTGGAGTACAAAAGATTCAGTTCCGATACAGTAAAAATATAGTTCAGATAGTTCTGAACAGCAGAATTACCCTGACCAAACCCTCTTAGAAGATAAACTGTGGTTTTTAAATAGCAGAACTCATTGAGAACGTATATTAAAATTGTTTTCACATCAACCAGCATTGTCTAATTAGATAACTTGGTCAGCTACATCTGAGTAACTGAGTTCCTTTTCTTCTGATGGTTTTAAATAGCTTTTAAATACCTGAGCATCTAAAATTTTTTGACCATTGGATTTCCTTACTTTTCCCTCAATTTTTATGAAGAGACAGTATATTAGCAATTTTTTAATATTAGTGTCTTATACCATCTTCTTTGCACAGATAATAACTTTTTTTATATACCAGTTTGCTTACATTCCAGTATATACTGTTAATATTGTCCATTGCCTGACCTCTGAAAGGAAAAATAATAGCAAGGCAAACCTGTCATTTTGTCTGAAGTCGATAAGGCCATATAACTCACAGTACCTTCAATTCACAAGCTCAATTTTCAAACACTTGCTCTCAACTTGGAGTGGAAGAAATAATGACATGTTCCAGGCACTTTATTTCAAAATTCACTCATGAAGTTATTGACAAGAATTTTGCACAGAATATCTTTGATTCTTGACCCTTGTGAGCTGTTTACATGAAAAATGCACTTACTTCTATATTAACTATAGTGGAGTGCAATTCTATCCCAAACATGTAGCAATTGCTTTAGCATTTCTGGTTTTGATATGGTAACAGAAATAGGGACAATTTGTCTCAAATTGCAATCACTTCAGTCATAATAAAATCTCATGGAGTACTGTTTGCTTTCAGTACTTTCATTAGGCTGGCCAGGGCTGTTATTAAGGTAGCTACACATAAATGTTATATTAGCACTTAACAGGAGCACAGTATTCTCCTCTAGGAGATGAATTCTAACCTTGTCAATATAATTCTGCTCTGAGTGCTGTAAAACAGTTTGAAAAGATGAAATACTGGAGCTTTGCACTGAGGAAAAAAAAAGTCATGCTCATTCAGGCTTAAAGGCCATTTTGCTGGCCCAAGGTGCTGAGGTACTGGTTAGAAAAAAACAGTCTAAAGAAGCTCTCTCAGGTCACATCAAGCACTAAGACAAACTTTTCTACTTCCCTGTACTTGTCTTAGGTTGTTAAATCAATTACTTGCTATTTCTGCTTGCCTTCAGCTGTCATTTAGAATATGAAGAACTACATGAAAATTAAGGCCAGAAGAAAGTACATTTCCAAATTTAACAAATGAGAATCATTCTGTGTGAAAAACTACTCATGGTGCACCTGTATGGTACCATAACACTCATAACCTTTAACTTTAGAGTTTGCAAAAAGCACAAATGATAGAGTTACTGGGGAGTAATAATCTTTCATCAGTGGCTACAGAATCATATAGAAATACTTTTAATAGTGACCTCTTCTGAGTTACTTTCAAGAAATCACTGACATTTGTGTTATACTTGGTTACTGCATTTATGATTTACCTTTCAGAAATTTCCAATTTTCTCAAAAAACTGAATATCTTAATAACTGAATATCTAGCCTATCTAGTAAATGAAGATGAATACATAAGGTCTGCTAAGAAATTATATGATGCTAAAACAGTATAAGTAAGTATTAAGAGTGAAAACAAAGATGAATCATTTTGTTGGCTAAATTGTTTTTACAATTGATTCTGCACTCTCATCAATGAGATTCATCACTTCTGTCAGACAGCTGTGGTACTCTGAATAAAAAACTTGTTTTTAGAGCTCTTCCCCAAGGATACTGTTAGACTGTTCCATAAAGGAGCACAGGTTTTGGTCTGGTCTTTGTTCTACAGTTTCAGAGTCCTGATCAGAAAAAAATGAGGTAGAAGAGCATATAGCTTGGGTTAGAACTTTTGAAAAAGATATCAAATAATTCTTGGGAAGCTCTAAAATTTTTATTGAAAGAATTGAAATCTATTGGGGCAAACACTGTTGAAAGCAGTGATTCCTTAAAATATGCATTACCTGAATTTTACAAATCTTTATGAATTTCATTAATCTGTAGATGTAGTAGTCATCTAAAGATATTTGCCCTTTAACACCTTTTTTCTAGCTATCAGCTTCCAAATTATTTTCATTTCATGGGAAAAGTGTGTTGAAGTTTCTAATTTCCACTTGTTAGCCTTTCTATTGGATTTAATAATTTCAAGGAACAAATACTACAAGGTAGCTCTGCACTAAGAGAAGTTTGAAGGTCGCAGGGGAAAATAAGGGGATTTAGAGCTTCAATGTCTGATGCTGAGATTATATGGAGGAAGATTCTAATTATGTGCTACATATTACATGATCTGATTTAAAGAGGGCTGGAGAAGGACAGCAACAGGGAACATCTGTTCCGCATGCAGGAGAGACTCTCTGAAAATAAATGGTTCTTACATTTACTTTTTTCAGGAATAAATGTTATCTGGATTATCTCAGAGACCACACAATGGCAGAATTCCAATTCCGTCATGCTAGGAAATGGTAGATCCCAAACATTGGACAAAGATTTGATAAGACAAGTGATTTAGCTCCAACTGAATCTCACATTAGACTGTCCTCAAAACATGATTCATAATGTCTTTCCTTTGCCAGCAGGATCATTTGCTACTTAATTTATCAAAGATGTAAAAGACTGAGATCCAGAAAATTTGAAAAAGGAAGCCAAAAGGCAGAGTTTTCTAAATACATGCATTGTATCTGTACCATTCCATATATGCATTGCATCTATATCATGCCATATCCAGAGAAGAACTACAAACATTTTTTTAACACATTGCTTTACAAAAACACCATAACTCAACAAAGGACTTTTCCCACCTCGAAGAAAATACAAATATTCTTCTAGCAATGCAATGCATGTTTCAATAACTCACAGGAGAAACTAAAGGTACAGAGTACATTTAAGGATGACTGAGAAAGTGACTCTTTACTTCTCTTGTAAACACTGAGAAAACTGCCATGCTAAGCTCAGTGACATCTTGGAAAGCCTTCATGGACTGGTTAATAAAGAATTACAGAAGCTGACAACAGTTAATAAAACAAGTAAAGAAAGAAAAAAGTGGGTAACTTTATGCCTAAAAATCCACAATTAACCAACATCTTGAGTAAGATAAACAACTCTGGATGTCTCAACTGAAAAGGGCATACTAGATCCAAAATATATTCAGAGGATGACAAGTATGATCAAAAGCTCTGGAGGGTCTGATTGGAAATGTTCTGCAGCCTTCTTAATGAGAAGACAGAGGCTTATAAAGTCATACATGACATAAAAAGAGTGGATAGGGATAAGAACTGATTTTGCACACTTGTCTTTCTATACTAAGAGCTATGGACCATCAAATGACATTAGTAAGAGCATGGTTTCAAAATGAACAATGGTAGTGACACTTACAACCCCTTGATGGAGAATGCCCTGGTTGCAAGAACTTTACAGGGATTCAAGGGAACTGAACAAGTTCTTAGAACACAGATTCAGTGGGCATTATAACAGAGACATTATAAAATTCCTAGATTATTTTTAACTTATATGTTACTAATTTATATAACATTTATGTTTTATAAAACAAAATGGATCAATTTAAATATTAATTAAAATAGTTTGAGGTTAGGAGGATATTAGAGTAGATTTATGCTTTTACTTGTTTTACTGTTCACTTCTGCTTAGGGCTACTGTTTGGAGTCAAAATACCAAACAAAGTCTACACTGTGATGGTTATTGTTAAATAAGCATTTGTGCTGATAATAGTGGCATGTTTGGTAAAGAACTGGGATTTCTTGTTTGGACTCACAGATTTTTCACAATTAGTTCCTTCCAACATTTCCATGATTCTAAAGGAATTTTATGTTCATCTGTGATATTCCAGACTAATTTTATAGATGAATTGTGAACGCTGAGTCAAGTAGATAAATGCAGGTAACAGCTTTGAGAGCTCAAGCTTCTTCAGCAGAGGTACTGGCACCAGAATATTGGGCTGAAAGAAGTGGGAGTTCAATGTGGTTACTCCTTCTGAGGGAGGAAATGTTCCTCTTTTGCTTTTTCCAAAAGCAGAATCACATACAGAACTGTCATGCTACTTTTAGGGGGACATCCATATCTTCATTTCTGCCTTAACTGACAGCGACAGCACAGACACCTAAAACACAACAGTCCCAGACAGTGCCAAGCAGGAGGTTTGTCTGCTTTAGGCACCTGCCACAGGAACAGGGGTTGGGAGCTGCCTCACACTGGAGCCACCCAGCCAGACTGCTCTGTGTTAACCCCTCTAAAGCGGTTCTGTTATGGAAAATCAATCCAAATCTGCTAAAGCGTAAGGATGTTCGGGTAGAAATAGAAAAGGTCAAAAGGCTTGACTGAATATTTGTTGAAGCCACAGTACTACAGTTATTAAGCAACATACAATTCAGTAAAGTATCTAATAATGAGAAATGAGAATAGGAACTTCCTGGACTTTGTGTTTGTGCCTAAACTGAAGTGAAAAGGCAGCTTGGTAGAAACATTCCTTGGCTAATACTTTTATCAATGTGTTTACTTCAGAAATAGCTCTTTCATATCCCAAGAAGGTGAACAGAGGTTGTCAGTGGGTTTCTAAACTTGTGATTAACCCCACATAAGTAAAAAAGTGTTATCTGAACTGCTGCATGCATAATACTCTCCTGAGCATTGCACTGATACAAGAAATTATCACACTGGTTCACAGTATTACCAAATCCTTGTGTTTTCTGTTACTCAGCTCTTGGTAAAGATTCACCCAATTTTCATTGTGTGTAGTCAGAGAGCCACAAAATACTCTCATGCTAATAAATGCCTGATAAATTCATAATACTGCTCCAAACCAAACCAGAATCCAATAGAATGAGCAGAGTTAAATGAAAAACACTTGGCAATAAGGGTTGTTATGGTTGTTTAAAACAAAACATAAAGTTTTGTTTTAAAGGTGCTAATCTTACAAATAGAATTATATTTTTTTGTAATACAAAAAATAATCCAAGGCAGAACTATTAAAATTGCAATGAAAACAAAGGAATAATGAGTTAAAGACAAAGCTATCTTCAGTCCATTGTACAAGTATTTAACTGTTTTGCTTAATTAAACTGAAAAATTTACACATTTTGGCCTTTAACATTTATTATATAAATTTGTTTGACTATCCTCCCTTTGTTCTAAATGAGAAATATTCTTTTTGTTGTGTTAGTAAGGACTAAGGACTATCTATCTCTCAGCTGAATATGGAATCAGGCTATAAGAGGCAGAGATGAATGCATAATTGCTATCTCTACAAAGAACTGACTTGGAGAACAAAAAGAAAGATACTGTGATGTTACTTTTAGAAGCTGAGTTTATGAAAACCTTATATGGTATGCATTATTACACCATTAGAGTGGCAAGATTAACATGCCTTTAAATAATACATTTAAAATTTCTTTTACACTGCCTGCATTAAACAGAGTGCATCAAACTCTTGAGATCCAGTTTAAGCTTTGCTAGAATCTCTTACAACAATAGGTTTATGACTTAAAAAAGTAAAGATTCCACTAGGAAAACTGCATAAGAATAAAAATGTCAGTTCCTAAAGAAAGTAGGATAGAAGCAATTCTTTTCAACATCCTAGTTTGTCTAATAAATAGGCCACATGCATTCCTGGTAAAACACATCTGAATTCAAATAATGAATACCACAGTGTTTTATAACAATAAAATTGTTATAATTGCTAAGAATGTTCCTTTTGGAAAGCTTACAAAAATGAGAAAGTCAAACATTTAGTATTTCTTTCTGAAATAAAACAAATTATTTGGTGTATGTTAAAAAGACATTAACACAAAACTGGCTGACTACAAATGAAGTCTTATAAGCTGAATATTTGTCACAGAATAAACACTGCAAATATAAAAAGAAACAAGTTCTTCAGAAATTTCAGTCCTCTCTACTCACTCCTGAACATGTCGGACAAAGCTGGAGGTAGTTCAGTAACCATTGTGTCATGTAGAAATTATTTTGTACAATGTCAACTGGGAAACTGAGCAAACCAAGTGTTCTTTATTTCTTGTAGCAGCATCTGATAGCACATTTTTTAGAGTAAGTTCTTTTTTGTGCAGTCTTTAGCTATCTTTAGCAAACAGAAACATGAAAAAGAAAAACATATACATGGGAACAAATATGAGTATAGAAATTTAGAGCTAGTACTATTTCTCAGGGTGCTTTCAGTCAAGTTTAGTAATTTAAACTGATTTCCAATTAATGTAGTCTTCTGATATAATGACTATAATTCTGCCTGCACATATAAGAGAAAAATAAAAATCAAATTTTCACCTTAATAATTTTGAAAAACATCTGCATGTAGCTATTATAATGATGCAAAATTAATAATTAGATACAAAATGGTTTGCAATTAACATGCTAAACATAAGAGCTTAACTTTTCTGAGAGATGCATTTTGCAGGAGGATGAAACGACCATATCACAAGTTATTTTAGTGGGAGTAAAGAAAATTTGAAATCTATACAATATATTGATGACTATTATTAGGAATAGACAAGGTGATATGCAAAAATTTTATGGTAGTCAACCAAGTATGTCAGAAGAAACTACCAGAAAAATTAAGTAACAACACTCTGAGGACTGAAATCCCATCCAGTAAATTTGATTTATAAGTTGAGACAGCTTTCTGGTGCATAAAGGATATATTGAAACCCTTGAAGAATCAAAAATTTCATGATGAATGGTCTCTGAATAGTGCCACTGGAAGAATAGGTAAGCATTACATAAAAAAAGCAAAGCAAATATAGAACTCATGAAAACAGAGAGTTTTTAAGAAACCAGTTCAATAACTTTATATGATCTATAGCTTATATTGCTCAAACAGAATAATTCAACAACTTGCTATTCTATCTTTTACCATGATTGTCAACAGAGGCCAAGAAGTGGTATAAATTTCCATCATTTCTGTGTGATAGAAAAAAGGGTTCTGATGAAATTTAAGACATAACCTTACAAGCTCTCTTTTGATTATATTTAGTACAGAAGGATATCATTTGCTTGTTAATTTTGTTTCTCTTTTCTATTGTTGGATCACTGTGTTTTCATCCTTTCATTTCAGAAATAAATGAAGCCCTGACAGGATCAAAACAAGAGCAATCAGTATCACATTTCTATGAAGACATAATCAGCTTTGAACAAGTCTCTAGAACAAATAAACAGTTGAAAGCCTGAAAAATGTACACAGAGTCTGCAATAACTAGGCTAACACCTCTGTTTTCTGGACTTATCAGCCTGGAACTTTTGTTGCAAAGGAAGCTCAAATAATTTCTTGTTAGAATAAATTGAAAGAAAAACAGAAAATGTAAACTGGCCTGCTGAAAGACAGACACAGGCTTCTGCAAGCACAGTCATCATGGAGAAGCATCTCCTGCTAAAAGACTGAGACTTCCATTTTTGCATCATTCCTCAGGTAAGTATCACAATCTTGTTCTAAACCATTACCTAAAAGCACAGTCTCATCAGCCCCATAGACATCAAGTTTTCAACCACTCAATGAATTTTATACATTTCAATCTCTCTTCAAAATACATTTCATAATTGTATGTGGCAATCAAGCCATGGCCAGAGTAAAAGAAAGATTTTAAAATTTGTAATCAGTTATGGTCAGCATGTGAAAATATCAAATGGAAAACATACAATACCATTTCCCCATAATTTATATATAGTTATAGAAATTAGTTATATCACTGATTATTCAGATAAAAGCATGTTCAAAGTACTGCAGTGGAAGTGTCAGGACTGAGAAACTGAGAAGTACAGGACTGCCAGCAGGGCTGCCAAAGGGGCAAAATACCTGAAATGCAGAATTAGACAAATATTATTAATTTTAAAAATTGACATGATTCTATTTTTCCCTATTAATTACTCCCACTGATGTGTCATGAGACAGATAAAGTCTAAACTTTATTATAGCTGATTTAGGGAGTGGGGGTTTAATTTTTTAATTTTGATTTTATTTTAGAGAACTGCTTATGGTTTCAGCAGAACTCTGATACAAGATCTCTGATACAATATGAATACCTATATCTTTTTCCCCTAATTCAAAGGGGTCAAGAAAGGATTTTCACTTTTTTAAAGTCCATACAAGCCTTTGTTTGTTTGCCCTACTTTTCAGAAGTAGTCATGCTACCACTTGTACTTACCAACCTGACAAACCCTCTTCTTACTGCATGTGAAGCTCAGTCTTTTCATTCTCACCCTGTGGCATGAAGTATTTGGAACTCCTAAGGTCTGATATATTTTAGTGCAAGTATACTCACAGAGTTCAAAATGGGAATTTCTGGGTGAAATGTAATGGTCTGTGATATACAGGTCAGAATAAATAATCTAATGGTGCCTTCTGGCTGTACAAGCCACTCAAGCTATGAAATCAGTTTTACCCAATACTTCTGCTCAGCCTTTCTACCAGCACTGAAGTGCCAGAGCTCTAAAATCCCACACTGAGAAGGCAACCACCTTACTCATTATGGCCTTTAACATCCCTTGCTGATAGTTTTAAATTTTTAAACAGCCCTACCTGTCGAGCTTCCTTTTATGTGTTCTCATAGTTACAGATATAATTTTGGAAGCAAAATATCTAAACACCAAGCATAATAAAAATGAAATGGGTTAAAGCTTATTAGCAGTAGGGAGCAGCTGTAGCAAAATTCTGCCAGTTCCCCTACATTTCCTCCCCAGCAGGGATTTTCTGTCAAGCTGTGAGTTAGTTCTATACACTAATCCAGGCTGCTGTTGCTGTAATTGTACCTTCCTATACCTTGCTATTGTACTAAAAATTCACTTTCATTTTTGATTTCTTCCTTCTTAATAATAATATTTAAAGCAGTTCCTGCAGAGCTAAATGTAAATTCAAGCACTGCATGCTAGATGCTCAAAAGGGCATGAAAATGTAAAATTGATAAGAAAATAATTACATACTGAAAAGCTGTTTTATTTGCTTAAAAAATAGTAACTTCCTCTCAACGAACTAAAGGTTCCTGAGCCAAGACATAACCAGTTAATGACTGAAGTTAAGATCCTTGAAATACCTCTCAAACATACATCATTCAATATATCAGTTACAATGTGGAAAAAAAAAGATAAGTATTTAAGGAACAAAGTCATAAATTGATAGTAATACAAACTGAAAGCAAATGAAGTCTGCCACATGAAACATGATCACAGACTGTCACTCTGAGGGTTTTTATTCTTCATGTGTAGTGTCAAAAATAAGCACTTAGGAAAATGAGTTGAACTGAAGTAAGGATGTTCAAGATGGAAAGATTTCAGTTGAAAATCATCTGTGAGTGTGTACCCAAACGGGACAGAAAATGAGCAAAGTTAATGGTCAAAATCTACTTTGTGGGCACTATGGGTAACAGATTTTATGATAGTATTTGAATTGTGGATACTGATTGACCTTTTCTTTGAAAGTCTGCTTCCTTCTGAACTTTGACAATGAGATCTGGAACCAATTTTTAAACCAAATATCAGCTTTCACCTCACATATTCTAATTACATCATCTGTTCATCTGCACACGTACAGGACCACTAGCTACTCTTGTCAAACCTGTAACTAAATTTTGTAGAATGCAAGGAAGAAAATTTTGATGCTGCAGGAGGCAGAAGAAAAACAATTTGAAAACTCTGATGACACTACTAAACTTCCACCAGCTGTCAGGCTCTCCCTCATTGCAGCAGCCACCTTGATTAGTGAGATGATATAAAGATGTGCAATTGAAAATCATTTCATAAAATCACAGAATGGCTTGAGTTGGGACCTTGAAGATAATCTGGTTCCATACACCCTGCCATGGGCAGTGACACCTTCCACTAGACCAGTTTGCTCAGCCAGGCCTTGAAGGGACCTCTAGGGATAGAACATTCACAATTTCCATGGGGAACCTTTTCCAGGCCCTCACCAACCTCACAGAAAAGAATTATTTACTAATATCTAATCTCAACCCACTCTCTTCCAATCAGAAGCCATTTCCTCTTGCCCTTGCTGCACTACATGCTCTTGTAAACAGTCTTGCCCCATCTTTCCTGTAAGTTCATTCAAGGTACTGGAAGGCTACGACTAGGTCACCCTGAAGCCCTCTTTTCCAAGCTGAACAATCCCAATTCTCTCTGCCTTTCCTCACAGGAGAGACTCTCCATCCCACTGATCTATTTGGTAGTCCTGCTCTGGACTTGCTTCAACAGCAAGTCCATGTCCTTCCTTTGCTGAGGACTCCAGAGCTGTATACAGTCCTCATGGCAGGGTCTCACCAGAGCAGAGAAGAGGAGCAGAATCATATCCTTCAACCTGCTGCCCATACTTCTGATGCAGTTTAGGATATGATTGGCTTTATGGCAAGCAAATTCATTTTGAATATGGTGCTTTTTAGCACGCAAACTTTTACTGTAAAGTACATTTTCATTCCATCTTATGCATATGAATGTTTTTGAGGCAAATATTGTTTTCAACAGACTAGTTAGTTACTTTCATTTTTAATATGGTCTGACTGCAAAACAAGGTTGTTTAAATGGCATAGCATATGACTATTAGGGCTTCACATGTCTTTTATTTTAATTCAAGCCATTTACATTGACCAATAATGTCCTTCATACAGTTTGGAACTTGGATTTTGCAGGACCAGTTCTCTCCCAGTTCAGTGTTACAGAAGTAAAACTGAGATGATTGCAATTCAGGCAATTTCTTAAAATCCACTATACTGGGCTGCCTAAAGAGTTAGGAAAAAACCTCACCCCTGCTCCAGTTTTCACCATCAAGCATGAATCGATATGATATATAATACAATATAATACTTTGGTTTCTCAACTATGTCCCCTCCAAGCTCTGCCAAACCCCAGCCTTCTTGCTTGGTATGGGTAAAGAAGGAGAAAGTCTTGATGCTGTGCAGGGCCTGTCCAGCAACAGCCAATATTGGACTGCTATCAACACAGTGTTAGTTAGCATCAACAAATCTATAGGGGGTACTCTAAAGAAAATTAACTACACCCCAGCCAGACTCACTGTGAGAGAAAGCTCACAATAACCTCCAAGTTCTAAGGCAAGTTTCAGTTAATCTGTAACCATTCTCAGCAGTCACAGCAATGAGCTACATGGAAAGCAAATTTGTTTTTCTGAACATGAATATACGTCTTGCAGATTACTACTGTAATATATAATGGGATCTTAAATACCACTTCTGAAGGCAGGTGATTCCACGAACAGAAAATTAGAATGGAAGATTTTCAGTAAATAGCCTTTAAGTGACATGTGTTAATATATATCCTTGTTAAAAGTTGTTATACTAAGAAAAAATACAAATACATATTCATGGACATGCTTGTAATGTGTGTGTGTATATATACATATATATATATATATATATTATACACACATACACACACATATATAATGTCTATATGCATATATTCATGTAAAGATATAAAGGAGGGAGGGAGAAAAATCTGTAGATGTGTATGTCTCCTCCATGTAGCTCTGCAGAACATGCCCAGAAAGACTGTGAGATTATGCATTACAGAGTTGCCATCTGCAACTCCACACAAACACTCATTTGACAAATTACGAGAATCCTTTACCAAAATCACCATCTTAATTAGAAATGGTCAACAATCAGTATTTTCTTCAGCTAACAGTTACATTATTCTCTTTCAGACTTGCCTCTTTGCCTATATATCTATATATGCAAAAGTAACTATTTTGGTCACCTACAGAAGATGGCCAGGGTGTTTCCATGAAGGTGCTTCCAAGTGAGATGCATAAAGCCGGCCTAATATTAACACTGAATAATGTCCAAGATAAAATCAAAGTTATATTTCAAGTGTTACCACCAGTGTTTATGGTGTTACATCCAAAGGATTGATGAGAAGTGAACAGGTATCGTATCAGCTGGAGGCATTTTTATTTTTCATCACTGAAGCTGAATAAAAACAGGGAGGAAGCTGAAAGTGATTATTCACTGCTAGCTGGCATGCATGTAACTGGACATTGACCAGGGAGCACTGCTCCTTTTTGCTATGCAAAAATTTAAAGAGGTTTCAAAACAAGATAAGTCACTTTCACACTGTCTTATGTGGTTTTTTTGAAAGTGGAGTATAGGAAAGCCTAAATAATTTTTGGGTTACTTTGCTTTTATGAATAAGAAAATTAAGATCTTGTATTAATTTTGAAGACCATGTGAAGAGGAAATGAATTTATTATGATGGCCAGCACACAGAACCAGAGATGAGGATAATCAAGTACTGAAATTTAGTAGGATCCCTTGGATTATGCAATAAAATAGTTAGAAGTACTTCCACTGGAAGAATGAAGATGTTTTCTCAAGTTAATTTATTTTCCCCCCCTTTTGGTTTTTTAATGGTAGAAGATCATTAATGTATTTGAATAGAGACAAGATTCTTGCATGGTTTCAAAAGGAAGAGATGATATTTTGAGTTCTAATTTTGACTTAAGCTTGATGAGGGAGGACAGGTATGAATTTTCCTAGTTAATTGTGGAGTTTGTCTTCAGTGATAATTTGCTGAATCTGCTTGAGGTGTTGAGTCCCAGCAGCTTCCTCTCCACAGAGCCACTTGTTTGCCCCCCAGCCCCAGCAAGATGGGAGGGATAGAAGGAAGAGCAAACACGAGAGAACTCTTGGGCTGAGGTAAGGATACTTTAGCAGGTGGAGATAATAAAACTTGCAATTCAAAGGCAATCCTTCACCTCCTCCCACCAGCAGACTGATGCCCAGCCAGCCTCTGGGAATAGCCACCTTGGAAGACCAAGTTCTCCAATTTTTATGGCTGAGCATGGTTTCATATGGTCTGGGATATCCCCCTGACTGCCTCTTGCCCACAACCAGTTTATTCACTGGGGTGCTGACTGGGAAAAAGCCTTGAAAGCCTTGAAAATGTGCAACGTTAGCATGTTATCCACAAATCCAAAACATCATAGAGCATCACAGAGGTTCTTGTGAAGACCCAGGAAGACCCTGTACACTATTCCATAGCAAGTTTCCTTCCTGCAACAGGAATGCTTTTCCAGGTCCTGCATAACCACAGAGGATACTGCCCACAGGAAGGGTTTTCAGTATATAAGTTTGACTGGTTTCTGAGATCTGAGTTTTCTGACTTTTACAGGGCTTACATTGATGAGACAAATGAAAGCATCCTCCCTGGAAAAGACCAAGATCTAGAGTAGCTACTTAGTATTGAATATCAAACTACTCGCAGTAGTTCGGAAGCAGTAAATTGGAAAGGATTTTTGTGGTCTGAAAGAGATTAACCTGCTACAGTTTCAGGAAGGATGAGTAGTTAACAAGACTGTTTATGTAGGCTGAGGTGATAATATGGCTCTTCTTTCAGTCCAGATCAACAGGATCACCTCATCCAAAACAGAACAAAAAACCTTTGAAGGTGATGAAACCCTGAAATTCTATCCTTTATTGGGGGAATTTAAAGGGTCCTACATGTAATTTGAACTACAGTTTAATAAGGAAGTTTCCTGAGCGAAAGTTGGACCTTGATCACTTTTCAGCCAAAATGGCATTTGTCCCTCTATAATGACACAGTGACAACAGGAACTTGCTTCAGGGATGCAACTCTGTTAATGCTTTCACAGCCATCACACATGAAAGTTTTGACCAGAGGTTCTGGCCTAAGCAAACAGAGGATGCATATATGCACTCTTGCACTCTTCACACAGAAGTGACAGGCTCAAAACAGAATTAATGTTTTCAGCAAAGGAGATGAAGAATCACTCAAATCCAGTCTTATAAGGGAACTGCTGCAGGGGAAGATCAGTCAGCCTGCATGAACCAGGCTGTTTACCACCCTGAATAACCTGACATGCATTTCTTCACTCTGTCTACCTAAAAAACAACATTCAAATGCATGGATATATTACCTTTAAACGGCAAATAAGCTAGTGTAAATCAGTTCGTGGAAATCACAGAATTATGCTGACTTATACCAGTTGAGGATTTGATGGTATCTGTAGATATCTCCACAAACAATCACAAAAGAAATGCTCTCCTTTCTTATTTTCCATTGTTCATATTTTTGTTTATATTCTACAAGTTAAATTCATGTGTACTCGTTAGATTGTTATGCAATCATATGATTTTTATACACATATATTCCCTTCCTAAAAATGGCTTTCATTAAAGTAATGTTCTTTTAGTTGACTATACTAATTTTTAAACATTTTAAGGGCTCTGCTAATGTTACAAATAGACTATTATAATCTTTTAGGAAAAAGTTCAAGTGGCAAACCTTTCACCTCCCATTGCTACCCAGTGTCAAATGGCAGACTATTTCCAGGGACCTCTGGATTTCCACTATCTGCATTTGATCTGTGTTAAATATTCTCATTACAGTTGCTTCAAATGAATAGAAAAGCTTTGCCTAATCTGAACACAGGGGAAATGAAATACACTAGGCACGAGATGAAAGACACACTAGCACTGTGCAATTTAATGCACTGTGTGTTCTGAACCTGGGCCATAAAAGAAGCCTGGGTTTGTATATCAAACTGTGAAAAATTCAAAATAGCATCTAGTTGCAAAATAGATGCTATGAAGCTGATAGGACAAAAAAGGGGAAACAGAAACATGCCTGTTCTTCCTATTGAATTTTTGAGAGGCATAGGTACTAGATGTCGGCAACGGGTTTCAAAAATATTTATTTTTCTTCTGGTGATATTACAAATCACATTAGTTAACCTATGTGAGTTTACTGACTCACAGTGTAAATATACCAGTGTTCTAATCTGTCATTTTACCTTTGTAATACTTATTTAGTTCTACTATTCATATTTTGACTATTTTGTTTAAGAAACTGGTAAAAGGAGACCAATTAAGTTAATATTACCTATAGTACTATCTACAGGACACAACAATTTTTGGAAATATTACAATGGCATTAAATAAAGATAATAAATATATATAAATAATAAATTGGACAAAAAGTGTACCTGAATATTACTGGCTTAGAAACATTGGTTCAGAATGGTGAAAAAATATGTACTTTCTCACAGAAATCTGTGAAAGTTTTTAATATTCCATTTTAAGTTTTATAGTCATTTTCACTCTTGGTAAAGGAGGATCATAAACCTTTGTCCAATCCTTTGCAGCAAGAAAAATCTTCAACTTCCACTATTTAAGCATAAGCTACTTCTGTTGTGCTTAGGATAAAGTGTTAGAGAATGCATGAATTTTATTTAAATTCATGACAGTCTGTATACTTCAAATAGCACAGGAATGTCTGAACAATGCACAGACTGCTGTTACAGATGCATGATGCCATTCTAAATGACTGCCATGAAAACACACTAATTACTCCAGGAAACAACTGCATGTAGCTAGACAGATTCTGGTTCAAGATTTAACTTGTTTATTACTTGGGACCTGTACATTATTTGTAAGGCAAAGTGGAAAGATACAGGAAAGCACCAATGATATTTACAGGAGTGTCAAAGAAGGTACAACGCAGGGGCTTCCTGGAAGGGGCTCAGTGCCCTAGAAAACTGCTCTTAGATAGCTTTAAAAAATCCTAGTTTGGGTGTGCTTAACTCTTTTGAAATCTAAACAGTTTTTAAGTCTGGTCCAAAAGGTTTTAATTTAGATTTTAAAATTTGGCATCAAGTTGCCCGAGTGCTGAAATAAGTGTGGAACCCATTCACAATATATATCAGATAAAACACTGTGAATCTTTTTTCCATCACTTCTGCATTACACACTATTAAGACACACACTGTCAACAATCTGACTGGCATTCCTGACAGAATGAAAGTCAACTGCAGCACTCTTTGCTGGATTTGAAACAATCATGGGATCACAGCCACTCATCCTGAATTCTCACCAGAAAAAAAAGAAAGATTCTGTCAGAAGAAGATGGGCTGGTGAACTTTTAAAGTTTGCAGAATGTTTTCTCAGAAATTTATTGGTGGGAGCATACCAGACAATTAATACCCAAATGGAAGTGGTGTTATAAAAATAGAAAGATATATTTTTTTATGTCACAGGAAGTATTTCAGTAGATTTTTCATTACTGAGGATGGAAAATACATTGGCAGCTGCCTATTACAATAACTAGAGGGGACCTGATCTATAATATCACATTTTAAGTAAAAAATATAATGATCTTAGCGCTATTAATACATCTTGCTATTGCTTTAAAAAATTTCTTTCTATAAGATAGATCGGTCTTCTAATCTTAACAAAATATATTGTTTTCACTGTCTCAAAATCTCCCTTCACCAATGTTTTGGGTTCACTTACAAACACAACCAATTCTAAACTTTCTGTTGATAACAAAACATTGTGTACTAAATACACTAAAGGATTTCCCTATAATTTTTTCTTTTTATAGCGAAGAAATCAGAGATAGCTTTTCAGAGAGTTCTGGAAAATCTGCCTCCAAGTTTTGTATATATTTCATCCAACCAAAACAACTGAAAATAATCTTTAGCATTCAGACATTTTATAAACAAATTTATTTCAAAAGCAGCAAACGGCTTCAAAATTTTTCAGTTAGGAAGTTAATGTGCTCTCATCTCACAGAAAGAATTAATTCACAGTACTTTTCCATGGAATATACAACTGAATAACAACAATCTAAAGGAGTATTTATTACACAGTTTATCAGGATTTATATATTTTTTTAATCTAGCTACACCAAGTCTTGCCAGGGATTAGTGAGATGTAAAAAATAAAAAACACAGCAGTTAAGCAAGCTGGAATGCCTGAAATCTTGAGACAGCACAGCATGTTTCTTCTTTGTATTGGTGAGCATAACAAAAGGAAGCAAAAAACAAGCGTTCAGAGGTAGAAAAAAAAATGTAATCAGGATCTTGCCATCTCAGTCAGCCTAGGGGAATGTGTTGTATGGGCAGAAGTACAATGCACCACTTGAAAGAGTCTCACAAAATACTGGAGGGATGTCTCTGCAGAGACAGCCCATGGATAGGGGAAGGAGAAGTTAGGGTGTGGACTCAGCTCCCAACTAAATACATTGGGAGTACTGTCTAAATGGTACAACTCAAGCCCTACTGAATAAAGTGCATTCACACTTTATTCAGTAAATTATTTAAGTAAATTAATAAAATTTTGCAGACACAGTCACTGTTATATCATTATACAATAATTATTTGGAATATTTCCATCTATCAATAATGCCATCTGTCCCACCCAATACAAATGGACTACAACCCATCTGGCTTACTTTTTTCTATTGATTACTCTGCTGAATGAGTTAGCAAAACCGCTTATAAAATCATCATATTACATGACACTGTCATTAAAAGATGTGAAGTAAAGAAAAACACAAGATGAGACTTAATTGGAAAACTGTCAGTCCTTCTTCCAGAAAGTTTTAGCAATGCTATAAGCTTATTTCTTTTTTTTTTTTTTGGCCACTTAAAAAAAGCACCAAGAAGACACAAAGCCCAAAACCCTACTAAATGCTAACTACTGGATTAGACTGAAATTGTTCCAGCACACAACTGCTACTAGGTATGCTAGAGAAGGTCCCTCAATTTATCTCCTCAAGAGTCAGAATGTCCCTAAGTATGCCTGGCAATCACAAAGAAACTGTGGAAGGAATGTAACTTAAATAGGGTGGAAGAAAGCTGATGATGGCTGGCACTTGTATTTGTTAATTCTAATAAGTCTTCCTATGTTTTGGGTTTGATTATTCATTTGCATAATTGTCTTTATGCTATTTTTGCAGTCTCTGTTTTTTTTTTCTTTTGATTTTAACCACTGCTTCCCTTAACTATATTTTAATTTCTCCAGCAACAAAAGTGCAGTTTTATGCACCTACAGAATTAAATGCTAACTTCAGCTCCTTCACTCTGGATCTCAATTTTTACAATACCTTTTAAGTTTTAACAAAGGAAATCTCTCTTGTGTACATTCATAATGTCAACCCAAAGATCTGTAGCTCAGTGATTTTGGGGGTGTTCTTTTGAGTGAACCCTTGGTGGGGCTGCTTTCTTATCCATCCCTCCCCACTATTTTTTTTCCTTTATACTACTACCTTAGGTCCCTGCACAAGATTTGTTTCCTCTGTCACCCCGAATGGCTTTTCCAATGACATTGTGACCCAAAGGGACACATGAAGAAAGAAGAGAGAGGAGCAGGGCCTGGATTCCAGCTCTAAGGACACAACCCTTGATGACTGTGGGTAACTGGAGCTCAGGGAGGCTCAGGGGGTTATACTGTAGGGTTGAAGCTGCAGGAATGATGCTGGGAGCACAGATACTGAGCTGCCATAAGGAGTGAGGGAAATCAGGATGATGGGAGTAGAAAGGAGTTGTGTAAGAATGAAGGAATGATACTTGAAAAAGGAAGGGACCAGAGGCTGGGTGACTGAAACAACTTAGAAGTTCCTAGTGGGTCCAGCCTGCTGGACTTACTCTTACTGTTTGCTCCCTCTCTTACAGTTTCCTCCCATCCTCACTAATACACTTGTCTGTAAATAACATATGAAATATTTCCTCTGGAAAAAAATAGATTATTCTGAAATATACTTTTTATAATTTATCTAAATTTTTAAAAAATATTTAGATTTATCTAAATATAATTGAACTTTCTCTTTGTAACTCAAGAAGCTCCTAAAGACAATTGTCACTAGTAATGTTACAAGAAGTTTTCTAAAGTCCAGCTAAAAGTGTCTGACCCTGTGGCCTTATCTCAAATGAAGCTTTGAGAAACTGCATGTCCTTATCTGGCTCTTAGAAGTAAATCTTTTGTGCTATATAAACTTATCCAGAAAACAATTCTCTTATTTCTCTTTATATTATGTGCTTTTAGGTCAAATTTATTTGTGTCCTAAACAATCTATATAATCTTTTTGTGCTTTACTTACTACTGCCATCAAACATGTAGAAGGATTCAAGGGAAGTTGCTGAACAGTATTATTTATGTAGAAGACATTTACCAGGTATCACCACCTGACAGACTGCTAAATTTTTCATGCTCTAAAGAAAAAAACCTTTGGCAGTTCTTATGCATATGATTTAGTCACCATTTTAAATACAATTATCGTAATATGCCATTGCTTTGCTACTAAATACAGAACATTCAATGAACAGAAATACAATCTAAATCCCCTCTTTAAAACATAATTAATTCTATGTTTTATGATGTATAGCTTACCAAAAATGAGTTCTGAGCTGAACTGTTTTATTTGCACAAACTCCTTTTTTCATGGATGACAGTTTTTAACTGACCAACCATTTGTTCTCATTAAGTAATATGTAGGTTCCTACTGGTTCAGGCCTTTGGCCCCTGCTTAAAACAAATAATAATAAAATATTTTAGTCTGGCTGATTTAGTTCACTTGGTGAAAACTGACCATTATGTCATGTCATGGTATTCAACAGAACTGTCTGTAGCAGCACTGGAATACCAAAACCTGAACAAAACCACACAGGTAAGGAATATGCCTTCATTGTAAGGCTACCAAATTCTGTCTTCCACAGAAAAAGGCAGTATCTTACAGGATCTGGAAGGCTGCTCCAAAACAAAAACTGCATTACTTGTTTTCACTGTTACTATGGAACAACTGAGACAGAAGTACTACTGAAGAACAGTTTATCATTTTTCAATACAAAATCTCTCTTTTCATTAACAGGACAACTGTATTTTCAGGGCAGGGTAATTCCTCCCCCCCCACCAACCCTTCCCTTGTAACAAAACTATTTGATAAGTATTTTTCTCTGCTTTGCTTTGTACATAAACCCCTACTAATCAAAAAATAAGCATATCTGAGGAAAAGTAATTCCTCTGTCTGAACCCCCTATTGATGAAATTATAAAAACAAGAACATGCAGCTGTTAATGACATCTCACTCCCATTTATATTTAGGTTTTTTTAAAAGCATTTTTAGATCCTGTTGGGGCACACATTATCTAATACTTTTTTCTTTCTGCTAGTGTCATTACTGAAATATGATCTGATAAGCACAGCATAAGACTGATGAATATCCTACCATGGATTGCCAAAATGCAGGATGTTTTTCTTAAAGATTTCTGAAACCTGTCAGGCAGCTATCACTTCACTTCAGCTATCACTTCAGTGCATGTAGGCAACAATCCATTTTTTGAGCTATGGTTTCAACAACCAAAGAGGGACATGGAACAGATATTAGCGATAGCCCAAAAGTAAGCAACTTCATCAGTGTTTTTCAGGTAGTTAAAAAAAAAAATTAAAAAAAGCAAGTTCTGCCTAGTCATCTTGGTAAATAGAAGAAATAAAGGACTTGATAAAGAGTAGTTGGTATGAAAAATAACTATGGAAGACCTAAAAGTCTGTATATGGGAAAAGACAAATTTCAAAGAACGGGCAAACACCACCAATCTGTCTTCCAATCTTATATACTGCAAATCAGAAAGCAGAGAGGGTTTGTGGTCATGGTGTATTACTAACTGGTCACAAAACAAAAATGGGAATTTATTTAAATAAAACAAATTGAATTCAGATTAAATACTGGATCTGAATCTGGTCTTGGAGGAGTAATAAATATTATTTAGGAGTGTTCTTTGTTAATAAACCAAGTTGAGATGCATAAGCATGTAAATGAAGTCTATACCTTTACTCAGAAAGACACTTGCCTAGCGCAGAGACTGGGGACAAAGGCAAATAGAAGATAAGTTTCAGGTGTCTTTTTCCTTCTTCCATGAAAATATTAACATATTCTATGCTTCCAAGCCCCCAGAAAACATAATAGGTTGTATTAAATTATATTTGCATAATTATAACCAATTATGCATTTGGTTTTTATGCATTTGGGGAGATTTGTGGCCACTGCCTTTTAATGCTGCCTGGGTGTTCCATGGCTATTTTAAGAAAAGGGGCACATACAAATCAGGAATTATTATGGCATCATTATAAATCACTGTGAAAATTATTATGCTGTTAATCAAGGGCATGTCCAGATGTGGTCTTAGAAGTCCAGCTGAATATAAAGCAATAATGCATGGCAAATTGCTAAACTCAGTTATCATAACAGTATTGTTTGTAAGCAAGTGGGGGAAAAATCCTCAACAGAACAACTGACAAAAAGTTGAACTAAAATGCCATTTCTCATTATGCAAAAAATATATGGACAGAAGTACTTCAAATGAGGTATTGTTCAAATTTTTGTTAGAGAAATTGGCTGTTCTTTAAGAGATCTTTAACCAAAATGCTTTGGGGAATTAAGGCAAAGTTAGTGGTGAGTATAACTTTCTATTAAGCAGTTTTCTTCTAATCTGTGCACAACCACTTATGAGCCAGAACATAACAGCTCAATCAAACCTTTACTTGAACCCTTCTGAAATGTACTTCGAAAATTCTGATATTACTGCAAGACTTAGAAGGAAAAGAAAGACAGCCCAGAAAGAAGAAAATGGATAGAGCAGCTACCTTTTTGCATTCTCCTAATTTCCTCTGCCACACGGAGCGAGCAATAGGAATGCTCTTGCTGTCGGTGACGTAGCAGCTGGCTGAGATGACGTGGTGGAGCGCAGTCTCGTGGCTCATGGCTTGCAGAACTCGCCCGACGTGCCGGAGGGAAAGGCTGGCCTCAGCGCGTACGCCACCCCTCACCAGCTGCATGGTGCAGGGCACCAGAGCAATCTGTCCAGCACAGCAGAGAACATCACCAACCTAGGAGAGAAGCAGATCAAGTACATGAGACTCTGGGAGTTTACAGAAGACAAGGGAAGCACCTTTCTCTCTCCCAGCTAGTTTCTTTCAATAGTACTGTTCTTTGCCATAATTTGTTACAAATAGAGCAAACACGCCAGTCTAAAGATAATGCATGGATGTATGTGTCAGCTCAGAACAATAATCTCATGTGGACTGTTAGAGCTGCTGGATCACACTGATGCCATGGTTAAATATGTTCTTGTTTTCTTTTCTTTTGAGTAATGATGCACATTACCTTCAATGCTGTTTTTTTAATCTTCTATGTCTTAAGCTTTGTTTTATACAAAACCATATAATAAATTATCAGTACACACCTGTAGCATCTTTAGTAAGCTAATTTCAAAGTACTGTAAAAATATATTAGCAAAACACCTAAATGACTGTGTATGAACAAAAAGTGATGTTATTCCACCAGAAAGTAAAAGCAAATTTCAGACTGAAAATTTAATGCTGAAGAATGCTACTTGAACAAAGAGATGCTACTTGAACAAAGAGATGGGTCACCTTTTGAAAATGGACTTTAATGGATGGCCAGATTTACTACTGCAATGCAGTTACTTTGGGCTTATTTTCCAAAATCTTCCCAGCAACACTCTGAAGACCTACTTTTTTTAACAGCAGCCAGCAAAGGAAACATTTATTCTTGTTATTCAGACATCTCAAAGATTTTTTCTATAAAATCTTAATGTAAATATCAAAACTTTTCATCGTCTTATGCTGCACTTCTCTAGAACGTCTGTGCATATCCTAATCAGTGAAACAGTAAATTTTATTCACTATCAAAAGAAAACTAAGTATAGAAGTGGGAAGTAAGGTGGGCGTAAGCAGCTTTGAAGTCAGCACAGGAAGAATTTTGCTAGGAGTAACGACAGGGAAAATGGACTGTGCAAGGAATCTTTTGGAAGAATTTTGCAGAACTCACTGTATAAACTGTAAAAATTCCTCCGAATTAAGAATAATTAAAAAAGAAATCTGTGTCCTAGAAGACATGGCAATCAAACCATGTGACAGACCCATATGCAACTCCAAATCTGTCCTCATAACTGTCTGTGTCTCACAAAAGACTCACACATGTAACTATTGGAAGAGTATCTTATACAATTTGGCATACAAGTTCTATGATTAGCAGCTGAAGAGGGGGAGGAGGCAGAGAGGAAACAATATATCAACTGACACACATCAACTATTTAAATGGTTTAAAATACCTGAAATATTGTTTGATGATGCTATAAATGATCCTGAATTTGGAAAAAATATATGAAAGCAATATTTTGGTTTACAGGAACAAATGGTCTTTCTTTTTTTCTTACAGCGCTATTTTAAAATATGTGCCACTGAACAAGGGAGTCCAGCCAGCTACCAAGTGGCATACTGACAAGATGAGAAACAAATTCAGAAAGATATGATTCAGAGGGGCACAGGTTTGTTTTTAAAGCAAACCATTCATTTTCACCTCTGCAAAGTGAAATCCATGTATTAGTCAAAATCTCCAGTGCAGGTAGTTTATACTTCTACAGGAAAAAAAAAATCACACTGATGGTATTTCTTCCTTTTTATCCCCTGTTGAGCTGCTGGTTTTCCATGCATTACCCATGTTAATTATTAGGTAGACAGAAGAGCTGTTCAACCAGTTCACTTCCCCTATTCTTGAACAGATTGTTTGAGACATAATATGAATACTAATTAACGATAAAATATCTGTCAGTGTTTTGAAATACAGACCAAGATAGCACTTTCTTAAAGTATCCTGGACAGTTCTGATACAATTAGCCCCACTGGTCATAAGCAGGGTCATAAAAAAATCTCAGAAGGATTTGAGCAAAATTGGCACCACTCTTGGCTAAGATTCAGCGGGAATTTTGCAGTTTTTTAAAAACCAATTGAATAAATCCCTCTGTTCCTAACATACTTGTTTTTATCTTAAGATGCAATTAATAGAAAAACAATGTTTCCAACAAGCCACCATGTTATGGAAGGGTAGATGCAAGGGGAAAAGGATAAAAAAATGGCCACAGATTTGCAGCAACTGTATTGCAGGGGGACATAATTTAGAATAAGGGAGGAGGAGGGGTATCTCTCTTCTCTTTCCCAGTGACTCAGTCATGAAAAGCAAGCATAAATAATCAGCAAGGACAAAGCAGCAAACCAGTACAAACACTGTTCTAGCAGATTTCAAGACGTTGTCTCTGGAATGTTTGAAGCATTACGCAGAAAATTGTTAGCAGAGTAAAAGGCATTTAAACCAGGGAAGTCATCATACTATCTTGTTCACAGTACTGAAAACTTACAAGAGGAGCTGTCACAATGTATGGTGTCAGTACTTGTGTTGTGAAAGTGTTCTGCAAAACCCTGCTAGAACCTTGCAACAGTTTATCTTTTTGGAGCATTTACGAGGATAACAGAAGCTCTTTCAGGGTGTAGATTCACAGTGTACCCAGCCTGGCCCACTTGCGTTATACAGGAAACTCAGCATAGAAACAAACTACAATAAAAGGATCTATATTGATTCTTAGAGGATCCATATGTATACAGTGGATGTCTCACTGATATTTTGATTTTCACTGTAGACCATACACATATTTCCAGTGCTAAAATTTAAATAAAGACTTGAACCAAAGACAACTGAAGACTCAAGTTTCATACTGCTGAGGCGCTCACTTGAACAAGTTTATTTCCAATATTGTTTCACAGCAGTAAGCAGGTTATAAATGGGGCTTCATGTGATTCCACATTTCTTCCCTTTTTATTTTCATTTGTATCATTGCAAGTTATATGAAAGGTGAGTCCTTAAAAGTTAACATAATAGTTTAGCAGCTGTTTTGCTCAGTCAGAACAACTGTAAATAATCAGGGGAGTTCAGTGGACAATCAGAACCTCAGAGGATGCAATGCATGCTCTCACAAATAGAAAGATAAGAGATTATTTGAGAATTCCTACTTTTCACAGTGTAGCTGTCTTGCAGAGATAAGTATAATTTAGACCTAGGGCATGGCTTATACCAATAGAAAGCTGTATAGCAGCTTTTTTTCTAAGGTGCTTTCACTTATTAGAAATCAGAAAGAAATATCAAAGGCATCATGGAAAGGAACATACAGAAGAACTGACTCCGTGCCACTTGAAACTGTTCTATACCATGAAATAGTTTTTACCAGTATTCTAAGATACCAAAAAGACACAACACATCTCCCATATATATATGTAGGAAAAGAAACAATGAGAAAACCAGACTTAATTGACTGAGGTCTAACTTAAGCTGCTAATTAGAAAGAAAAGCTGCAACTGTTGTTGCCTAGAAAGAAACAGAAGAAGAAAAGTGATAGGATACCTATAGAGATCCACTAAATTTTTATTAATGGCCAAGAGCAACTATGGAAAGTTGATTAAACTGTTCCTGCTGGTATTATTAAAACTTGTGTGTGATTGACTGACAGTATAAAACTTGCTGGAAACTTCTAAGAGAGGGATCTCAAACATTCACCCACAGACACTTAGGCAAATGCTAATAGTGGCACCACAAATGTTTCTTGGAAGGCAGGAGTCAATATGCAATCAGGCAAATCTTTGTTATGAATGCAGTTGGGTGTCTGAGTGACTGCTGCCCTTTTACAGGTCAGGCTGCACAAAAGGTTCAGTGACCCCCTGACCTAACAGTGACACGACCCACTATTAGGCTGAGTCAATGTAAATAAGCAGAACTGACAACACACTAATAGGCTGCCTCTGGTCAGCCAGGGGTACCTCTGACCTTAATGAAGACCTAAATCAATTAATACTCCAGGCAATAAAGACCTCTGGCTGATTAAGTTAGATAGAAATAGTCTTTTCTAACGGGATTAAAGCTGCACGGTGGTGAACTTTTTATTCAATATATGATAATCCTTTCTTCCTAGGGCCTCTCTTGTTTTAGATAATGATGGCAAAAGATGTCACATTGCTTTTTGCAATGTGACATCTTTTATTCAACTGACTAGTATGAATAAAGTTTTTAAAAGCCTCATTTAGACAACAGTAATTGAAAAGCTTGAAGTTCATACTATGAAAACAAATTGTATCTGACTAACATGATTCTAATACAGTCAATCTTCAATATAATTCATGTTTTTCTTGAACTGTTACAAATTTGTAGTCTGAAAATTCCAGGAATGAATTCACAACACACAGTTGAGTTTGATACAGGTTTTCTTCTGAGAAAAAATGTGCATCAGTAGCTTTATAAGTAGCTAAAGTATGAAGGATATATTCCTAACTACTGTTGCTACTACTACTACTACTACTACTACTACTACTACTACTAAATTTATTATTACTTTTGACAACAAATTTTTAAATTTCTAAGACTCCATATATGGCTTAGTCAAATTGGTTTGCCTATCATACTCAAAACTTCTGAACTTCCCTTTGGATAATTTTTTTTTCCTAGTTGGGTCAAAAAACCCAATAATAGCTTTTCCTTCTAATTAGCAGCTAAAGTTAGACCACAGTCAATAAATCAACAGCATATTATGGCTATTTTATTGAAATGGGTGTAATATTCCCACAGTTTTAAAATTCCCACAGTTTTATAATTCAGTTTTCAGATGCTGTGAGTCCATTTTGTTAGTTCTCATTTTGGGATGGATCTTTCAATATGCATCTGATCACCTGAGCTACAAGACTACAAAACTCATCATTTTTTATTGCTCTTCACTATTAAAATTTATTTTATCAATGTGTGTTTTAAATTCTTCTCTTTGAATTTATATATTTGGGGGTTGAAAATTCATAGAACATTTTTTTCTAACAAGAAGTGACAAAGTACTGCAATTTCATGAATGCTAACCTAGAGTGTATTTTTTTTTTTCTCTGAAGTTTAGGAAAATTAAGATACATCATCCCACAAAGCCATACTTGACATTGAACACAGTGTTGTAATGCTATCAATACACCTAAAACTTTTGTGTATTTCCTAATTTAAATTATACTAAGGAGAAGTATCATGTCACACAGTATACAAACACTGAGCAGCACAAAATCTGGCAGTCCTTTAAACTCAACAGTGCATCTGAAGAAGCCACAATACTGTTATGAATACTAAACCAACACAATGAATATCTCCTAATCATACTCTATACTTCCCAACTCTAAACACCTCTGCAATTCTCTAAAAATCAAATACCTCAAAATGAGCCCTTTGACAATGCTGGGTTTACAGTAGGCAATCTCATCTAATACATTTCCAAAGGTCTGTAGTGCCTTGAAGATTAACAAAATGCTAAAGGTACAGACTTGAGAGGGATGATCAGGTCAAAAACTTAAGGTAAGATCAAAGTATTAGCTTGAAACTAATCTTTTAAAAACTGTTCTATCAAAGCAAATGGTAGTAGTTGCATACATATTTTTGGCAGTGTGTTGGTTATTTTTAAATATTGATCAATGTCAAATCAATTTTATTCTGCTCTCCAACTGACAGAAATAACACCCCCACACTTCTGATTTACAGAAGACAAAGATTCAAAAACTGAAATTTTCACAAAGAAAACCCACCTCACAAACTGTCATTCATATTCCAAGGGAGTATTAGACATAAATCAAAAATAAATGCAGCTTTTAAAGTCAGAACCTGCAGTTATAAACATCTAGAAAGATTCCAATAAAGTGGGTGAGAAAGGCTTCCCATCTAATACATCCATGAGGGCATGACAGACAGCTAGTCTGAAATCATCTCCACGATTCTTGTTTTAGTCAACTTGGAGTCTCCAAGAGACAGGGAGAAGAAATGAACAAAATGGAGGTAAAATTATTCTTTACTTAATTCGTATATTTTGGCCCGTGGGCTGTGCTAGTGCCCAGGGTACATATTGTTCCTTCCTGGAAAATTACAGTAGACAGCTTAAAGACTTAATTGCCATAGAGGATAAACTGTTCTCCACATTCTGCAGGGTGCTTTTTCCTAAATATAAAAAGAGCAGTCTCCCTATTTTAAAATGAGCAAGCTAACAAGAGTATTAATCTTTGATGTATTTCTTCTTTGGGACAGTGGAATTCTAGTCTTCATGACTATTAATCTGCCACCTTTTACAAAGCCTACCATTCCTCTCAAGCTTTTGAAAAAAATCACAAGTTCTCACACAAGCACATTAGCAAATCTGCCAACTGTGAAAAATTGCAGAACACTTAGCTTTATGAACATACCTTATCTAAAAGATTGAGTAAAACCTCCAAACTGATTAACACTTCCTCATTTATTATTCATGTCACTTCAAATAAAGATGCCAAACACAACAAATTTTTTAAAAATGTACTCAGATGAGTCTATTCCTAAAAATTGGGGTTGGGATTGGGAATGAGCTGCTTAAATTGGTATTTACTAGGGAAACTAAAGGCCTTGTCAGGGTCCAGACAAACAAGGCAGAAAAGACTAGCATCCAACAGTGTAAGGTGAGAGAAATGACTCAATGTGGACATGAACTCTCAAGAAATGGATGCTACACTTTGAGAAAGTGCATACTATGTCTGCTGCAGGTGATTGTGTTTTTTAGTGAATTATATATGCAGAGATAAGGGAGAACAATGTTTATAATTCATATGGATTCTTAAAATATCTGATAAGGCATATCTGGAAATAATTTTTTCACTCTCCTAAATATAAATGTTGTTAACTAGGTGATAGTCTGTGAGGAAAGAGTAATGAAAATGCCAATGTAACTGAAGTGGGGTGCCGTAGGGATTGGTATTAGGCTTGATTTTGTTTAACATCTTCATTAAGTCAGTGAAAGAAAGGATTAACAGCATGATAATGAAACCCACAGAGGATACTAAATTGGAATGTGCACCAGTAGAAATAATAAAAACGGACACAGGTTTGAAATAAAGGCAGCAAATAAGAAAATGAGACAGCTTAGGAAAAATGAAAACTCATGCCAGAACATATGGCAAAATATTTTGAAATACAGATATTCAGAACAAGGGAGAAAACTTGACTGAAGAACTGCTGAAGAGTTTATATTAAAAAATAACTGCTCTTTACTAGAAGCACATTCAGTATAGGACAAAAGAAGTTGGAGTCTCTGTTCCCATGACACTGGTCTAACCAAAGAGTAAAATTTGTTACAATCCCCCAAACTGGTATCATAACCTTTACAAAAGTATTATATGATTTCCATATTTCAAAGGGAAGTCTGTAAAAGTTCAGGTGATATCAAGGCTTCATATGATTCTTCAGAGCTAACTCTTTTTTCCAAGAGTTTTTAGATTTCTTCATTAACACTGTTTTTCAGTTTACAGCTCAGCATAGCAGCATCCAAATTATGATAAGCACCTAAATCTGCCAGGGTAAAGATGTAAAATTACCCTACCTCTGTTTTTACCCTCCTCTGCTAAGCAGAAAATGTCTACAACTTACATGAGGTTTCCTAAGCGTTTATTTGGGGTTCCCACACAGCTCATTTAGGGTTTTACTATTTAATCCTAAATTTATTTTCATAACAAAAGGTTTATAAAATATCACCAGAGAAAGATGTAGCTGGCATATACACAAGACAATCCTCCCTCCTCCATTTCTACATTTTTCCTCTTCTCTACAGTTTCTCTACAGTTCTAGGGAATTGGATAACCTCTGACATAAGAGAGAGAGGTTATAGGGTACCTGTACCCATACACATAATATCTAAAGGAAGATAAAGACAAAAGAAGTGATGTGATTTCCTTAGCTACCTATATGTGTTTATATTACAGACTTTGTCTCTTCTACTTTTATTCCTAAACATACAATCTACTTAGAAAGGGATCTCGTGATCTCTTTTCCACATTAACTGAAGCTTCTACTGACCATTTCCACTGGCAGTAAACTAAATCACCAGTTCAACTATCACTGCAGTGATAAAATAATCCAAGGGAGCACAGTAGAAATGTCTAGATTTAAGTTTCTATTAACAATAAGGGTGGTACTGCTTAAGGCTGCACTACTGCTGTGGAATTCAGCATCCAAGGAGAATCAAGACTGCAGTCATAAAATCCTATAAAGAGCGAGTTGTTTTTTTCCCTTTCCTACCTGTCTACAGTCCTTACTCATGCCAACTGTCAAATAGCTGAATGTGATTATAAACAGAAGAGGGACAGATAGGCAGAGAAAGTACTCTGTACTGAAAAGTGAAAGCTGTTCATCACACGACAGTAATTCACAGTGTATGAAACACATTAACACCGTGACATTCTATTCTTACAGAAAAGATTTTGTTCCCAGCCTTCACTTGGCTTCATATTCCTACTTGAAATATGCTGTTCATGATTGTCACTGGCTACTTTAAGAGGGTTTGTGATAACTGGGAGATGAGAAAGAAGCACTTGCATAAAACCAAGAACCAGATACCTGGGAACAAGTTAACTGTAACTACAGTAAGCTAAAAGTAATAGTTCTTATTCTAGCCATAGAGTGCGGTTTTGGGATTTTTTTTTTTTTGCTTTTACCCATCCTCCAAGTATACCTAATCTCAAATGGATTTTACTTACATCTATGACTACCTAAGCAATAACCAACACTAAAACAGCTTAATGTATGACAAAGATTATTTAGTGCAGAAGTCCAATTTGTAACACATATAAGCACAATTTCCCAGGGGAAATGAAAGGAGACTTGCTTGTGCAGCTAGATGTACCTGTACAATACATATAACAATGCATATAAAATATAACCTACATGGCATACAGTATTTATCACAATCCTCTGCTTATTTATTCATATTTCATTGATAATACTTCCTTAAATAGCAAATATCTTTCTCTAGGGATACATCTTTCAGTGCAAATTTGCAAGTCAAGTTCTGATTATACTTACAGAAACTGGAAGTTTCAACAAAGATCTACATATATACTTAATATTCTTTTATTTGTTGTATGCTTAAATACTGACCTTTTATCAGAATTGCAGTGTGGACGACATCCTTGTATACAGTAACATTACATTCCTAACCATGCAATGAGGCAGAATTTACTATGGAGCTTTCAGTGGGCAGGCACTCACTTAGATTGGCAGCACTTCAAGGAAAGAACTTACCTATTGATAAAGTGATAACTTGCATTTAAAAATTAAATTTCTGTAACAAATTTTATTTTAATTCTGATTCATACTAGACTATAACTGTATTGCAACTTTATTCTGTACAGTAACACATATTCATCTGGGTATGGAGTTACTATCTTGAATTATACATTTTCTTTTTTCTTTTTTTTTTGGGGGGGTAGTTTTTGGTTTTTGTATATGTTCAGCTTGTTCCTTTTAGTAGTCATTTTCATGGAATTTTCTAAGAGATTTAAAAGGATGAAGGTTGAGAACTGGAAATTGCACTACACTGACAGCACAATGAGTACAAAGTTACTAATAAAATACCTATCTCATGCTGTCCCATTCAAGCTGCAGACATGTTTGTATCCATCTCATACCACTAAGCAATGTCAAGAACCAGTGCCTGCAAATTTACTGTGTGCTTAGCCCTTTTGTTTGCATTATTTATAAAAGTAATTATAATTGCAGAGTCAAGCCCTCTGATATAGAAAAATGGGTAGAAAGCGAATTGTTGAAACAAAAAGAGGCTAAATAAGAGGAAAGGAGGGGCAGACTGCATCAAAGAATAATCCAGCAATTAGGTTAATCAGCTGCAATATTGCTGAGACCCAGGCTCAAATCCCTTCTTTAGTATTTTCCTTTTGCCTGATAATGACAGTGCTGGTGTGACAATGGGCACTCCAGGAAGCACATCTCTTAATATCTTCTACTGGAACTGTTCTGATTTGTTTAAATAAATTCATGATCGTGGATAGTATAGGATGGCATGATCCTGTTCCATGATGAAAAGTATTGGTTATGATGTGCAAAATCTTTATAATGAACATTAAATCAAAACTGGTACATGACTGATTAGGATTTGTATCTTGATAGTCTGACATTATCCAAAAAGGAAATGACAAGCATTCCAAACTGCTATGAGATGGTCATTGCTACCTTACAGTTTTTTAAATGACAGAAATTTAACACTAAGAAAGGCACTTAAGATAAGCCTTACACTACAGAACATTCAGGCAGATAATTCTGTATGAACACAGATTTTGTGAAATATTTAGACTACTTCAAAAGACGCAAGATGACAAAATAAAAACCATGCTGGGGAGGGAGTTTTTACCACATTTTTGAAAATTAAAAAAAAATGCTTACACATGCCTAATATGAACATGAAATGGGATCAAGAAGTTTTCTTGGATGTATAATGGTTTAAACTTAAGCACAGAAAAATCATGAATTAGAAACAATATCAATGACATTATTATCAGAAAAGCTTTAATTTTTAATTTGAATTTTACCAATAAACAATAGAGTATCTCTTCAAAAACAGAGGCTGCAAGGCTGCATCAAGGTCTACAAACAGAGAACAGTTTAAATATCTAATGTTGTGTTTTGAGCTAAGGAAAATCATAGGTATGTTACTGAAAACATAACCTTTTATGACAATGAAAATGTCTAATATTTTCCTTGTTCAGCCCACCAGAATGAACTTCTAATTATAGCTAAACAATGTGTAGTATTTGAAAAGTATGCAAAAATGCCAAACATTTTCAGTGATGGAAATTGTCTCATATAAATTTTCCATTCTATTTATTTGACATAAAGATTGAAGTTGCCTGACTTGACCATTCACCAACTAGTTTTAAGTTTTAGGATTTTGCAAAAAGACTGGGTTTTGTTGTTAAAAAAAGTTTGGCCTAAGTTCAATCAGCACAAATGATTTGTTACCAAGTCCAGAGAGACATAGTTAACACACAGCATCTTTCAGTGAGTGATTCCAGAGTTCACATTGCCAGTGTAACTGCTCACAGCATTTGACTCCAAACCTCAGAGCTTCTGACATTCAGATCTCAGTGAGTTAACTCATATAACTCTCCAACAAAAAACAATTACATGTTTTTGCAGAAAAACTATCACATGCTGATAGTGAATAATTAAATGTTCAAACCAAAGAGAAATGAACTGTTTCTGTGATGTATGTTTTGAACTTCTAATAGCTAGTCTGATTCTCCAGAAAAAATAGCTGTGTTACAATCAGGAAAGGCACTAATGGGGAATGGAGAAGGGTATAAAAGAATAATGCCTGTATATGAAGAAAGGTGGAGAAAAAGGGTTATTCTAACTGCTATTTTCATGTCTTGATTTTAACACTGGCTAAATGTCATAGATGTTCATGTAAAGGAATGTTTTTCACTATATACCCTGGCCTAGTAAGGTTATGTAATGCTTTGATTTTATGCAAACTTCAGTAAAAGCAGAAATTGCACCTTGCAGGATGATGCTCTGAATGCAGAACAAGATAATAGTGAAATTCATATGAAATATGCCATTTCAAACATCCTCAGAAAACAAAAAATCAGCTCAACACCTTCCCAACACAGGAAACTGAGAGTTAACCAGTGTACTCAATTTTAATTTTTTTTAAAGGAGGAATAAATCTGCTATAGGGAGCTGCTTTGATAGACCTTTGAAGGTCTTCAAAACTCTTGCTAATATGTTATTCTCTCAAAAATATTCCCACAATTCTGCTGTCTCCCATAATTCCTTGCCTCGAGATTCATCTGTCAACTTTGATGCATCTTTTAAAGTACCCCTCCAAGCCTAAAAACCATGACTACAGACCACAGAAGAGAACTCTTTGCTTTGAAACTATCTGATCAATCAGAAGATCATTTACCTGCAAGCATTATTTGGTGAAGCTAAAGCGGCACATCAACCAGCAGCATCTGAAGGCTGAGGCAGCAAAACGTCAACAACAAATTGTCATTGGCATTCCATTTATGAACCTTCAAACAGCATCAGATCTTTTCCATGGGAAACCAGATCAGGTCAGACTGGAGCTGAATATTTCTTAACAAGCTAACCATCAAAAGAACTTACGTTTTGAATAAAAAGGCTATCATTTGTTGATTTGAATATCAAAGGGATCCACTGCAAACTCCCAGTCTAGAAAAACCTCCCTAAGCTACACCAGACAGGTGTTTAATAATCTATTATTAAGGCACTATTTTAGGTTACTCAGAATCATAAAAAATAGCTGTAACTGTGAAGCTGCAAATGGGACTGCACAAAGAAATGAATGCTATTAACATACTATTAACAATTCAAAAGAATGAGTTGACATACCAATCAAACTTGTTAATTGACTGTCAATGGCCTGTCCCTGAATATACAACATGACTGCATTATATATTTCAAATGCTGACAGGAAGACAGTTTCATTTGCATTAACTTCATAAACTGATCAACAACCAAACTGCCACATACATTTATAATGGGAAGCTGAATCATTTCAATATTCATGCAGCTCTGTAATTGTAAATTAGGTGCTGGCAAACAATACAATACTGTACATATTCTAAAATATCCCAAATTTCTCTGACCTACTTTCTTTTTTATTTTAAAAGAGAAGTGGAAAAAAGTTGTCTCTTACGGGGACGATTATTACTTTAATTTACGGTTGATGCCTTAGGCAAAATTTGTTTGCAACCTAGTTTGCAGCCATTGTTTTCAACTCTAGATGTTTAACTGGTCCACAATATATAAGGCACACAAGGTGATGTAAAATTTTTCTTGCTTTGGTTCTGTGAAGTGTAAATATCATTAAAATACAGAGTAAATCTGTAAAAAACCAAAGTGAATGAAAATATGTACTATTTCCTTGCTATGACACAAAGCAGATGACAGCAGTGAAACCACTGAAACTTTCTAATTAGACACTGAAACATGTAATTTAAAGTGGAAAGTACTGTTCTTGCACATCCTTTCCTGTGTCCTAGAATTTACTGCCCTCAGAGGTCCTGTCTATATAAAGTATGTTTTCTAAAAATAGCTCATAATTACACCCATTCAGTTTCATTGGGATTGGCAGTGATAGCAGCTGAAATGGCTGTGATAGTGCTGCCATTTTAGCCAAATGGTTAGGCAGACATACTCTGAGCAAAGTCACAAATCATAGGAGTTGAGAGCAAAAGTGCTTGTGGCACTACCGTATTTCTGCACATACCTATCCAGTAGAAATGACCAAGGGCTGATAATAGGAGGAAAATGACACAAAGAATTCCCAATGAAAGGCATAGGTGAACATTCTTCATTTTTCTGGTTAATATCCAATCCTGCAACACTTAATAGCTTGCACTTCTTGCTGAAAAATACAGTTCTATCTAAACTAACAGAGAAGCCTTCAAATGCTGTCATTAATGACTGCATGCATGAATATCAATTTGTATGCCTTAACCATATAATGAAGATATAAAAGAAGAAATTTGTTTTTATTTGTTCTTGAAGTGCTACTGGCATATTTGTCACTGTCTATATAGAAATAGCAATAACTCAGTCACTTTGAGAATTGGAGAAATAAAGCTAAACAGAAACGTCGTAAATGAGGATTAAGTCTTGTGGGTCTGAAAGTGTTCCACTGAAAGCTAAGTAGTAATTGATCAAAAAATTCCATAACTGTCAGGTCAGTCACGTTCCTTCCATATCTGTATGACCTGGAGGTAGTATAAGTTTTAAACATATCAACTGTAAATGCACGTTGTCTTCTTTTCCCCTCTTTTATTACTACTACTTTCACCCTGTCAATCCAACAGTCACTTCCCAGGCTTTAAAGTTATTGCAAGAAAGAGCCAAGCACTACACACCAGCATAACCATACAGATATGATATAAATGTCCAATAAATCTGCAGTCATGGCAATCTTCTCCTGCATTTCCTTTCAGATAAACAATATCAGAGGACAATTGCTCTGCTACCTGGATGAGCTGCTGTATTTTAGATTTTATTATTTGTAAGACTAAGAAGCAAAAAAAATTCACATTTATTGTTCTAGCAACTGCAATTGAAGAGTCGAAAGACTAATAAATAGAAATATAAAATCTTTAGAAGAACTGAATATAGGAGCCACTGGGGTGATGGCAGTCCCAAATCATCCTAACTGGTAATCATGAAAGATTACTTATACTACAAACTAGATATTAGCTTTGATATTTTCCCTGAAGTATAAGCTGAGTAACTGTCATACTGAATAACATCATATGATGGGTACTGCTAAGTTCTTACACTGACAAAACAAGGATCATTAAAGCTTCAACATTCTTTCAGATAATCAATGTAATATAAGCAGTATGTGATTAAAAACACTTAAGACATGAAAAGTGTCAAGGTAAAGAACAGCTTATTAATCAAAGGATGTAGCATCTATAAATCCAGCCACATTTGAAGGAGCTGGTCATTTATTACTGCTGCTAATAGTAATACACAACTACAGTGAATTCAGTAATTCATGTTCCAAGATTTATAAACTTTGATCATAAAATATGTACACATACACAGCAAAAATACATGCACATATAAATATTACTGTAACAGAAATGGTGTGATGTATGCTCATGTTTCAAAACGACACTTGATTAATTCTAAGAAGCTACAATTTGTCTGCAGTGCTTCAAAATTTACATTTGAAATATTGACATTCTAATTTACTCAAACAAACATTTTCAATGAAATTTTCACCGTATTAGTTGAAATCTTTGAGATCCTAAATAGCCTGCAGCCAGCACAGCTTTTGTAGGTGGGATAAAAACTCCTGTTCTTGGGAAGAATAAAACTTTCTATTATGCAGATGAAGTCTCATCTATGTGGGAAATGGTGCTTTCTTGAAGATCAGCATGAGACTAGAAAACTAATTTGGACACAAAACTCGATTATTAAAGAACTCACGATCATTATCTTTTAATTGGATGGCAGGCTCCTCAAATTTAGCTGTCTGTAGAAAGCTCAGAAAACATTATGGACATTTTATAGGACATAAAGGCTTAAGTCAAATGAATACTGAGCTGCACTAGACCATTTGTTTTGTATGAGGGGGGAGAGTATAAGGAAGGTATAACCAGTGCTTTTGCTGAATGCATTACTGTCATTTGCTGTGTGATTAATGGCAAGATCAGGACTTGTATTATACTGTACTGCAGAGGTAGAGGGGTTCAAACACATAACCTTATTCCAAGTTTGTGACAAAAACAACAAGCAGCTTAACATAAACCTATCTGCATTTGCTATTTTTTACAGAAAATCTGAAATGAACAAGTAAAAAAAATGATTGTAAAAAATTTATTGTAACAAATAAAGAATTTTATAAAATTTTAGTGGATTAGATGCCTAACAAAGATATTCTAGCTTACATTACAGTTCTCTTTCCACTTCCACAGAAGAAAGACTAAATCACTAGTGCAGCTCTTAAAAATAGAGTAAATAAAAATCTATATTAAATGTCTCCCCCAGTTTGATTTAAAAGAAGAAAATATTAAAGGCATAATAGGTCTGCCAGGTTCCTGAGCAGTTATGCAATATCAGTCCTCATTTTGGGTGTGAAACTACAACAATATTAGCACATTGGCTCATACTTTCTTCTCACATACAGGCACCAAGGAGAGTGCAGGAGGAACAAAGAAGTAATTTCATAAAGCTAGAATATGCCTTGTATTAAAAACATAGTTTTAATACTAGTTAATTACTGAGAAAGTAGGAGTTGCATAGGCAGGAAACTAAATTATCAATGAATTCAACTTCAATTTTAGTATTATCACATAGGGAGACAAGTAAAAACTCCCGTATACATAATAACATATTTGAGATTGATCTAAATTGACTGATCAGAAAATACCAAAAATTCAGGATACATGTGGAAACTTCAGGTAGATTGGATGATAAGTGAAATATGAATGCATTTGCACTGTAAGTGCACATTTATACTTAGGAAGAGTTACCTAAACTTATTGGTAGGACATTTAAATTTAGGACAAACACAGTAAATAATCAAATTAAAAAACTTCTGCAAAGTTTTATTCCTTAACTTCCATGTTAGAGGACCTTTTATTTTTCCCCAAAAAATCCTGATACGTTCACGATATTGCTTTTCAATTGCTACACCTAATCTTCTTAATATATAAGGGATTTTTCCTGAGACGAGTTACAAACAGGCAAATTTGAAGTTTATACCTGCAGCTACCTCTGATTTATATTACCTGTGTCTGTAACACTTTTCTTCTGAAGGCTCTGCAATGCACTGTGTAGGTAAGTGATTTAAAAATTTTTTTCTGAAACTTACTCAGCAATTATGGGAAGTAAGTAAACAACATATTTCAGTGCAGGGATTATTTTTTCTTAATTTATCAGGCATTTTATAGGATAGTTTGGACAAAGGATGTTTTGCAACCACTGAAAACTTGTCATCATCCTATCTTCACCTAATTTCACATTTCATTTATTGAATTCAAATTTATTGCTACCTTTTCAGAATTTCAGAATAAAATAACCTTGCAGACTTGCTACTGTTACAAAGAAATCTGGAACTTCCCACAATCTGAGCCACAGGCAGAGCTGACTTAGATTCTTAAGGCAATTCCTCAAATACAGGATAAGATCTGACAGATTCTTTCACATGAGGGAAAGGCCTGGAAAGAAAATGTTTGGCAAATGTTTAGTAAGCTACTCATTTAAGGAATACTCAAATCCTTTCCATCCCACTAGTAGAAGACTGCTTTGACTGTCTCTAGAGTACCAAGTCCCAAATAAATCTTACGTCTTATAAATAAATCTCCCTTTTAACTTTATGTGCTCTTTGTCCAAAGGCTGAGATCAACCTAAGAACTCTGGAATTTATATATATTTGATAACATTTGTTGAAGTCCAATTTAGCATGACTAATAAAACTTTAACAAAGTTAAACCAGCAGGAAATAAAATCAAGAGTGTCTCATCTGGGTGTGTATCACGGAACAGCTGCAACATTTGCAAGCTGTATGACCCCAACATGACAAAAAGTAAATCAAACATTACTCAGTAATACAGTTGCCCTTAGTGCTGATATATTATTTACTGCCCTCAGCCAGCCTTCTCAGGAATCCCATTCTGTTCAATTATGACTATGACAATCCCCTTTCTGCAGAGGCAGGCAACTGGCATGTATGCAGAGAGGTAAATAGAAGCCTCTTCTGCTCATGGATTAGTCTCAACATTGCCAATCTTGCTTACTGGGCATTTGACCTTGATAGGAGCAGTTGTCAGGTCAACCCCCAACAGAAAAAACTCCCAACAATTTAGGGCTTTTAATACCCAATTTTCTACAGGAATAATGTAATTGCAATTTCTTTCTTAATATATTTATTTCTTTATATATTTCTTCATATATATATATATATATATATATATATATAAAAATGACTTTTACTGCCATGAAATTAGACTGCTGTATAAGTCTGGCATGTTAGAGATCCCAAAGTGATATTGATCATCTGTATCAGCTCTGTTTGACCTTGGACTGCTAAGATATTGAAGAGAGACTCTTTCTCCTCTACAAGCTAAGAGGGTTCTTTCTATCAGAGAGGCACTGGGTTTGCCTGTCCTAACTGGAAAAATCTGAATGAACCTAAAGATAACTACCTGCAGGTGCAAAAAATGCATATACTAGACCTCAACAGATCTAGTCTGCTTTCTTGCACAAACTAAGTATGTTACAGAATTTACAGCATCTCACAAACAACTCTAAAACTTGATGCAACTGTGGTCCTAAAAGGTTAATTGTGGTTTTAATCCATCTCCCTGCACACAAATTGGCCATTTTTCTAGAGTTCTGAGACTCCATAAAAAGAAAAATTAACAAGGGGGAAATATGGTAACAGAAATTTGCAGAGTAAGAACCAGTACAATTGAACAATTTGCCCAGGTCTGGAAAGGAAGTCTTGTATTTGAAACAGATATTCAGGTGATTTCAGTGAGCATCCCGTGATTTTTCAACCTTTCGTGTCCCACCTTACCCAGTTAGATCTTTTATCCCAGACTGATCTGAGTCTGAATTAGCAATAAAACAATGTATAGATGTCTAGCATGAGCCTAAGTAAGAGTAACATCACACGTTTTGGAACGTGGCAGGTGAAAGTCCTAATCAGATTACTTTCTTCTTTTGTTCTCAAAAAGATATTTAGCTGTAATTTATTCAAGTATGTTAAAAACATTTAATTCACAGCAAGGATTTCATAGTCAGGAAGTTTTTCCTGAAGGTTATGTGACTAATAGATCTGGAGACTTAAACAGAATATTTATTCACAAACGTACACAGCATCATCCAGAGCTCCTGAAGTCACTCTGTCAGTAAAGCTTAAAGTTATTCTAGGGGGACACCAGAGTTAGAGTCTCCAGGACAGCTGAGTCATTTGCTTCACAGCTGACAGAGTACTGCAGTGCAGTCTGAAATCTCACAGTTAAGTCAGAATTGTTATGCATAATGAAAGCACTAACCCAGTTTGAAAAAAAGGACAGAACATAGTAGTTTTCAACTTTTTTACAGAATCACGGTAGAAATAAACAAAGGTTCTACAATGATGAAACCCCAAGCTTTGCAATACCCATGAATTTGACAGCATGATCTCTGTGAGATACTATGGCACTGCTCATCCAACCTAACCCCTATGATGTGCTAAAATGTAAGCCCACAAGTAACATCAGTTTGTATATAGTTTGATCCTCCTGATACCTGAGGTTTAGAATCCATCACCTAAATAATCCATAAAAATGACCTTTGAAAATACACACAATCTTGTTGTCCAGTGTGTGTCTCAAGTGTGTCTTTAGCAGAAATTAGATCTCTAAGTGAAAGACTGTCACACCTGAAATTCCTGCCTGAAGTCCTAAAACTGTAAAAGTTTTCATTTTAAGCTCCCCTCAGTACTTCAGGCCTTGCTCACATGCCCACACTCCAGACCTGCCCACACTAAACATCTCTGGACACTCCCTATATCTAAGTGGCGACATGATCTACTAATTATGAGTGTTCTGTGTCTTCTGCCACAATAATAGCACAATATATTAATGTCTTTGTTCAACTGACTTAAAAAAAACTTACTACAAGATAGCAAACTGGAGAAACCTGACCTAAAGTGTACTTTCTGAACTCAGTTCCATGGTTCAATGCTACAGAGAAACACAGTCTTTGGTATAGCTGTTTTTTCAACTGGAACAAAAAACTGAAATAACCACAGACAAAGAAATGAAAATTACAACCATGGCATCACCTAGTACAGTGCCATGGGGAAGTTTCCCTTACATCTATATGTATAGCATAAATTTAATTTCTAGTTTTAAGTGAGTGCTATGAGGAATCTCAGTCAAACTAATAAAATATTTTCAGTAGCAAAAGCAGACTTCTTGAAATTATACATAGTAATCAATTGGCCTCTACATGAGTTAAAATTACAGTTTTAAGTATAAGTAAATCTCACAAGTGTATGCCTCAGCCCTCATTAGAAAACAATGAATATCTTTAAAATAGTTCAAATAATTCAAAAAACATCCCAAATCTTTCAGGATACTACTGCTGAAAAGTCCTGTAATTATGCTAAACTTTTAAATTTTTTTATAACTGATTATTATAACTATATAAGTACTTGATCTGAAAGCCTGAGTAAAGGTTAAAGATGGAATATAAATTTCTGGTTTTGGCTAACCATGAGCTTTTCAAAGGGAAGCTTAAAACCAGTATCTTTATGGATCTTCCATCTACTGTTTATTTTTTGAATATATTTTGAAGGCAGTATCTTTAACACCAGTACAGCTAAAATGAATATCTATATTTAGCACTTAAATGGCTATATTTTCATCACCTTTTTTGAGGGCCACATTTGCATCAAGACATATAAATAATCAAAATCTTAAATCAGGTAGCACACATGTAGCTATCAGAAAACCTGCAACATTAATACAGAATATTTTATATCTTCCTGTGAGACAAATGTGAAAAGATAAACCTGAAAAAAAAAATGTAATTGGGATTTCTCGTTTTTGAGCTATTATTAAACCACTAAAAGCTAAATGCATTTTTTTCTGAGAAAACAATCTCTTGCCAAAAACAATTCAGTAGAATCCTAGGTACTAAATTGTTGAGGAAAGATAGTTCGTTTCCCATTAAATTCCTCTGAATCTATAGAAGGCTTTGGACAAACCCTTGCAGTGATTCACAGGCTGATATAAATTTCAGAAGTCTATGCAAGTCAATTGAATGGGAGGGTAGCAGAAAAAAATCAAGTTACATAAACAGGCTTATCATTTTTTAACTTCGGGGATTTTTTTTTCACTTTCTTCTGTCCATAAATTTTACATCTCCAGAAATCTGTCAGCTCATCCAGAGTAGAAACTTCACACACACTTGTGACTATTCACATCTCAGACATGCCCAAAACACAAGTATGTATCAAGCCTACGATGCACACACAGAAGAGACTTCTACTGTAAGACTTCCCTAGAACGTAAGAACTCTGCACATGATGGGAGTCCTTCAGGTTTGTTTGAAGTTCTTCTGAATTCTTTTAATGGGATTGCCATCAACTTGACCTTAAAGCATCTTTATGTGCCTAAAAGACACCAATTAATTGAAAAAGCTGTTCAGAAAATTAAAATGAAGTAAATAAATAAATATCCTGAAACAAATCTTAAGTGGCTGCTGTTGTAATTACTGCTGTAAACTTTCAGTTTGAATGGAATTACCATATCATACAAGAAAACACCCTGGTAAAGCTAGAATATGAGCATGAAAAAAATAAACCCCAGCATTAAATCTCTAAGATTTGCACTGAATCTTTATCTCTCCAACTCCTTTTAAAGGCTGCATTCAATTTTTGTATCCCAGCATTCTCACATGAAACTGTTGCATATGAAACAACAATGTTTTCAGAGTGACATTTCATTAATATTTTTAGCACTTCATAGCAAACAAAAATTGCAGTCAGTAAAAAGATTCTTATACCCTGGGTAAATTTCTTTCCCAACCACTGCCAGCATATCACTACTAGCTGTTTAGGACTGAGCTGGTGTATAATGGACCAAAGTTTCACTCTGAAGTTTACTTACATAAGTGTAGCTTAGAGCAGAATTTTATTATTAAATCACATTCAATATCCAGAAAGTGAAGATGTAACATTGATGAACAAAATTAAAACTAGAGACCACAATAAATGCTATTAGTTATTCAACTTCCACATGAAATCCCATTTTCTAGAAAATATCAGTATCTGAATTATACATACCTACTTCTATAGTTTTGAGTTTCTCTTACATACAACCAGAGTTTCAAAGTTGCTTAGCAGCTCCCATGGAGAAATGGAGAGCTCAGAAAAATAGAAAATGTTAAGAACTGCAATCTTAATATGAAAATGCAGTTAGTTAATTACCAGTATGGTGAAAAGAAAGGATTTTTGTTTTAAATTACTGTCACGCTGAGCCCTTCAGAATGCTAGTTAAATGATGAAGGTATTTAATTCTTTTTGCAGAGAAACCTTTTTTAAATTCAAAAGGAAAGGAAAAAGAATAGATGCAGGAATAAAAATTGTGTATAGGGCTAGGAAACAAATATGGATGGCCACCTTTCCTGCTTAGCATAGAAAACAACAGAACTGTGATCAGACATATTGCATAGAGCTAAACTAAAGAAGAATGGCAAAAGTGGTGGTGAGGTGCCAAGGCAAGGAAGCAGCATTTCAGACCCTCCTCCATGATTTACATGTTCTGAGGCCCTGTATGCACATTTTTTAAATTACAGTAATTAACTTTTTGATACATTGAACAGGAAGGAAGGCTGGGGGAGCACACAGACAAAGAGGGATTCAGCTGAGAGTGTAATAAACTGAACTAATCACTTGGAACCTGCTCATCTTTAATCTGCTTTGGTCTTCCCTCTTGGGACGAGAAAGCACCACCAGTCATACTGGAGGTCTCACTCATCCATAGCTCTCTCTGCTTCCTCATCTTACTCTCTTTTCAATTTACAGTTTTCCATACCCTACATGAAGTACTTCCCAGAATAACACTTCAGATTCAGTAAATGAGATGTCTGCAAGTATGGTTGACATCTTAATTTCCTGCAACATTGCTGAGAAAGCTCACACTTAAATAACTATTTTATGGCATATCCATGTTATAAGAATAAATCAAAAGCTATTTATTTTCTGGAAATTTATTCCAAATTTTTAGGTTTAAGAAAAAGATTCTAGTTCAGAAAAAAACCCAAAAAAGTAACAGCTTTGAAAAATTATGCCAGATTAAACCTTGGCAATACTTGTTACTTTTCTCCAAACTCTCAAGAGCTAAATTAAAAATACATCTAAGTCAGTTCAACAAGTTAACTTTCTTTTTGCACAAACTACATACTCCTTAGTCAAACAAGAATAAATGTTGAAAATGTGCTCCTTTCTACAACCCAGAGCTACACTGCTCTACTTCTTTTCGCTATTTTGTTTGAGAACACAGGGAGATCTGTGGGAAAGGGACCTTCCACATTGCTCAGGAGTCTGAGTGGTCCTTATTTTTCACTTCACAAATTGCAATAATAGTAATGTCTAGTAATAGTAATGGCAATTTAATAGAGAGATGGTATCTTGAGCTGTATTCAGAGGAACACTGCCAGCAGGTTGAGGGAGTTGATCCTTCCCCTCTACTGGTACTGTTGCCACACCTGGAGTGCTGTGTTTGGTTCTGGGTTCCCCAATACAAGAGACAGTGTTCAACACCAGGCCACAAACATTATTATAAGACTGAAGCATCTCACCTATTAGGAAAGGCTGAGAGAACTTGGACTATTTTGGTTTTAGAGAAAAGCAGGCTCAGGAAGTGCATCTCATTATTATATATAAGTAATTGAAAGGAGATTGCAGAGAAGATGGAGCCAGGCTTCAGCAGCGGTGCCCAGCGACAGGACTGGAGGCAATGGGCACCAAGTAAGACACAGGATGTTCCCTCTGAGCACCAGGAAACATTTTTTTACTGTGTGGGACTAAGCACTGGCAGGGGTCACTCAGAGAGGTTGTGGAGTAACTTTTAAATGTCCTTGAAGATGTTTAAAAGGCATCTGGGCATTGTCCTTGGCAACCTGCTCAGGGTGGCCTTGCTTGAGCAAGACGTTGGACAATATGATCTCTAGAGGTCCATTCCAACCTCGACCATTCTCTGATTCTATGGAATGTCTGTGTGGACTGGGAGATGAGCAGGACATCTGTAACTCACAGCTCCATCCCACACCCTTCCACATTTGAATGAATGTGCCTCAGACATTCCTAGTCACTAATACTTTTCCCCTTGTTTCCTTGTCTATTTGCTACTCTTCTCAATGCTAATATCTTCTGTTTTATTTTCCATTTCTTTTTCCTTCTCAGAACAATGCAATACAGAAGCAGCTGAAATGCCAACAGACTGAGCGCTGTACAAATTAGCTGTGTGAGTGCAGTCTAGACTCAATTTCCAATCTATGGATTGTGTCTTCCCCCTCCCAAATTCTCTAAATAGTTTTACTGTAATGCTGTCACTATGTTCACTGTGTCTTACCTACAAATGATATTACTTCTGCACTCCTATTTTTCTCCCCTCAATCCTTTTCCCATTTTTACAGGCCAATTGAAAAGAAGAGGCAGAGGACAAACTCTTTGTAAAGTACTATCTGACCTAATTGTATTTTTGTCCTGTCTACCAGAAGAGGAATGACTGCCTCCTCTGCTTCCTAAACCTAGGAGCTACAGTAATCAAATTTTATAAAATATAATTTGAAATTTCTAGAGAATTCACAAATAGTCTCACAACTTTTAATATATGCTTTAGTTATGAATTCCCAACAAAGAAAATTACTTAGATATTTTGGTTCTCTTTGGTGTTTCATAGTTATATAATTACAGGGGTATTATTTATATAATATTTTCCCCTTAAATATTTACTTATTGTATGGAATCATAAGGTTTGAGATTTATATCTCAATATCTGATATCAAGACAATAAAGATCCATGCTGTTCTCTTGCCTTCCATTCTCCCCACCTTCTCTTGAGCTGGGTGACTGCCACAACATACTAAGGATGCTAAAACCACAGTTTATTCCAATGTATGCCTGCAGACAGGGATTTTCAGATGTTCAGAAGCTGCAAACTACATTGGAAGCTCTAAGGAATCAGAAGGAGACAGGGAGATGTACTATAGAAGAATTGAATCTGAAGAATCTCTTAATTTAAGAATTCTAGGAATAGAAAGAACACAGATCAACCAGCAATTTCTAGATTGAATCTGCACCATGAATAACTGGAAAAACAAAACTGTTTTTTTTTTTTTTTTTTTTTTTTTTAAATACATGCAGATAACCTACGCTGGAAGTGACCAAAAATCAGCAGACAAAATTCTTTTAGAGCAAAGTAATTTTCAAAGAACAACAGTTTCGGTGCATGAGCAAAGTCTTCTTTTCATTCTTTTTTCTGAAGATTTCCAGATGTGGAAGCAGTTCATTTTTCCTTCTGAAATCCTTATAAATTTAGAAAAAAAACTTTGCAGTTTTCTTTTTATGGGCTTTTATTCTTCCTTTTGAACATTATTTATCCTTATTTCAGCCTTTTATGTATTTTAGAATGTCCCCTATTTAAAATAAAATTACACCAAATATCTCATATTACATACTGCCTTTCTCCAAAGGTGATTAAAAAAAAAAGAAATTTGTTAATTCTACCCAACATAATAAGCTACTGAATGGTGACACCACATGGACCCTATAAAATGTGCTAAATGCATACTCACCATCAGATTTGGCAAATAAGGAGAAAAATTACCAAAACAAAAAATATCACCTGTTTCCTGTATACTTCCACAGCTTCATCATTCACTGGGCATACTCTCACAAAATGTCCCGTGAAGAGACTATCATAATTTAAGCATTTTACATAGCTCCTGTTATCAGAAGGGAATCCTATGGACATGTTTTAAATCCATCACCAGATAGCAGTAAACTTCAAGAAGAGCCCAAATGAAAAAAAAAAATTGATTGGAATCGAGATCAAGATTAAGTTAATAGAAGTATTAAGTAGCAGTTGTAAACAGAAACTTACAAAGCTTCTGTATTTTTCAATCAGTTCTGTGTTTTGAGCTCTGCTCTCATACCATGAGATATTGTATTTCTATATTCTATAGTTAAGTCACACAGGAAAATAAGTGATCTTTTGCTCTGAATTTTTTAAATATTACTTACTAAATCAAAATTATTCACTCATCACCATCAGGCTGCAAAACTCAAAGTCAAGCTATATTAGTGAAGTGACCAGCAGACAGTGCAAAATATTTTCTGAAAAATATCAGTAAAGGAGCTACAGAAAAACAAGACACTTGTTGCTTTTCACTCAGAAGTTACCAGACCATATCTTAAGAATAAAATAATAACCAACTTTTAAATACAGGAATGCAAAGATTATTTATTCTGTCATTTAAAAATATAATCAGCATGTATAACCCAGCAAAGAGATAAAACCACACTCAGGCTTCTAAACATTCTTTTTCTTCACATGTACAGAGCAATACTAAATGATACAGGATTTGAGGTTTTGATGCAATAAAAGATACAGTCCATTTTTTATCAATCTGACAAGATATAGGGGCCTTTACTTGTTACAGAAATTGTATTTTTTCTTCACTGGTACCACATATCAATTATGATCACTGACTAGCATAGCAATTTGTCTGCAAAGTTAAAGCTGCAAACTGCAAAAAAAGAAGTGATCAAAACCTCACAGAATTTATACAGAGAGCTAATATTTTGCAGACAAAAAATATTTTGACTGATTTGGGCTGACATTATTAAAACACGTTTCTTTTTACACAGAACCCTATAAATACTTTCTTCTAAACCCCCACATCAACACACTTGATCAAATTGTAACTGTGCCGTGCTTCTAGTTTCATATGCATCTTGATTTTAGGTACTGGATGTTGAAAGATTTATTTATGTTGAGGTGTACCCTAAGGTAAATCAGTTTTCAAAAATCAGGATTCTACAACATTAACCATCTGAAAGACAGCAGCCTGACAATCAACCTCAGGTAGGAAGAATTATTTGGAACCCACAGACAGTAAAGTAGGTCCTAAGAAGTGACAATTTCCTATTTATTTTCCCTCTTTTATTTTGTTTTTGTTATTAGACCCTCAACTCACAAATGCTCAACTGTCACAAATGATCAGCGTTACTGAACCACCCACATTAATCTGTTGTTTGAAATCTATAAAGAAAGACAAATACAGGAGACATTGCAAAATGTCTTCCTCAAGTAGAACCAGATATTGAAATGATAAATAACATAGCCTATGAGCACTAGTTATAATGTTCTTGGGCAAAAAAGATTTCTAAATATCAAAGACTGTTGCTTCATTGTCAGATGGTCCATAAATAAACCATGGTCAATTCATGACATTGGACCTTTTCTTCTTGCTATGCTACTGTAAATAAGTGTGTTCCCCTTGCCTGTCTGAATTCTACATGCCTATTTCCAGAAATGCCGCAGCATGTAAGTAACACTGTCATGTCCGTTTTGTCAACTACATGCTGATTATCCTTTTCTATCTGCAGTTTGGGAACATTACCAAGGTCAGAAGCAATCGCTCAGAAAACTGATCCTGAAGCTCTTGTGTCGGATAATTTCTGTAAGGAATTTTCATAAATAAAATTCACAATGCAATTGGTGAAAGATCCACCCTTCTTATATACTACAGAAAAAAAAATTGTGCCAGTAACTTAGCAAGTACATAGTCAATGTGTTCATTACTTGCATGTAATCCTGTCTTATTCCAAAAAGACACAAGTCTAATTTACCATTACCACATATAACTTCCATGTGTGTCTGGGCAAATGCCCACCTCCTTCAACTCTCCTGACCTCCCCTCTTTTTTTTTCTTCTTCTTTTTTTTTTTTTTCTTTTTTGACAAATTGGTTATGAGGCATTTACAACTGATGCACATATCGCAGAATTATTTCTGCCGAGTTTCCTCCATGACCTGCCCGTGGGACATGACATGCTCTGAGATGCATCGCTCTATCAAACTGAATCTTTCCAGGACAATGCAAATTATGACAAATTCCATCATCCCGCATTATGCGCTTCATGCTAATCTTCCTAATTCGAGAAAATCAGAAGGGCTTGCTGTTCTGCTGAAGGGCACGTTGTCTGAATGAATGATGGTGAAAGAACATCCACAATCCCCTTCATCTTCTAATCCCAGCTGTGGCCACCTCTGTCCTAAAATCACTGAACTTTCTATGTCATTCTTGCATCAGAATTAACTCAGGATCAATCATATGACAAAGTATAGGGAATAAGAATGATTTTTGGTTTTGGGCTTCAATGGCAGTAGATCTTTAGAAAAGCATTTTTATTAAAAGTTTCATCACAGACTCTTCCTATTTCTTCTAGTCTGCCAGACTTTCACAGTAGGAGTGCAATCTCCAAGTTAAACTGCCTCCCAGAGTGGACTTTGAAACAATTTCAGCTATAGGTTTCAGGCAATCTCCAGTCTTGAGCACTTTTGTCTTTGGGACCTTAGGCTGCTGTCTCCAAGCAAAACATTAAGCAGCAGCAGATTCCTCAGAAAGTCCGCAAGACAGAAAACTGCTGCATCTCTGAATCATTCTTCACTGGCTCAGAAGGTGGCAGTATTACCACATGAAAGAAATTTGCCTTCTCCTAGTATTCAACATCCACATTGCTGAAATAAACATGTTTAATTCCCAAAGAAGCATATATTTTATCCTGTGGCATAATTTACTTATAACATTAAAACTCAAACATGGAGCAATTTGTAGCAATAACTATGATTATGCTGTTAGTGGCCCAAATGTCACTGTCTAGATTAGGCTAAATGATACCTAGCACCAAAGAGCTTCTGTGATTTATTTTTTATTATCACTGGTAGAACTTGTGTGCTTAAAAGGCTTCCCATTCAAATTATTCAGTCTTCTTTATGACTGAGGTAATCATAGAAAATCTTATTAAAAATTATAAAAGTCTTAAATCATCGCCATGCTTAAAACATATAAATGTTTTGGGTAGGCAGATATGGGACTTGGGATTTAAAAATAAAACTTTACAGTAAAAACAAAATGCATACTGCAGAAGTAGAATTAAAATCTATATAATTTTGACAATCTGCAAGACTGAAAATTAAAAGAGTTGAGAAACAAGAAAAGCTTTATGAAGTAAAATGTACATTTGTAAACATTCTCAGAAATATTAATAAATATGTTTATGAAACTATTTCATGGAAAAAGAAAGAGCATTAAGATTTTAGAATAGTTTTTGCCCTAATTTTCCTTACTTTAACATTTTAACTAATGGAATCCTTTTCCTATCTATTTCTATAGCCAGAACATTTCAATCAACAGAAACTGTCAATATTACAGATAATATTTCTTCTATATCGCTACTTCAAATAAACCTAGAATTTTTATTTATGAAAATTGTAGTGTAATCTATATTCTAGTTCAATGTGCTTTTCAGAAGGAGTAAACAAACACTCAGTAACCAAAATGCAGGCAAGTTTTGTTTTGCATTTACAGCCTGTGCTTTAATAGAATCTTGCATAATTGGCCTGATGTTACACTGAGTCTTCATACATGCCTAATAAGTACATAGCACAGATCCACATTAAAGTATTACTAAGAAGAGACAGGAAGATCTTTAGCTTTATACTTCATTCCCAGCGAGACCCAAACCCTCAGAGGTAAACGACTATGTGAGCATCATTTCAGCAAAAGGCACCGGGCACACCCTGTGCATGCTGTGGCTTGTTGACAAGAACCAGGGCAGGCAGACACCAATAATACATGAAGTGCGGTTCAGAGGCAATTAGGATCAGTTGTCAAGGCCAGGCCATTAATGAAAGAACATGTCAGAGGAGCTGGAGACTTCAATGGTTGAGGGCAAGAAGGCGATTTAGTGTGACAGATCGAGTCCTTCCAATGTCCTCAGTGGTACATGCTAATACCAGCCTTAACAACCTTTTGTGGCAGTGTATAATGCGACTAACATGGACTTTGATTCAGCAAAATGACTGCTGCCACTGTTAGTCTGTCTCATTCCAACAACAGTAAAAGCACTGCTACAAATAATTACCCACTTCCTTCTCCCCCCTTGTACACTTAGTGCAGCAGTCCTTTATGCATGCCATACTGTTTCTCACTGGAAGGTCACAACGTTTATCATGCTGCTTTCTTTTCTTTCTATCATGCTCTTTTTATCTGTTAATATAATCTGAAATTATCCTGTAAAACAGTTTTGTTCAAGTAAAAGGAAATTAACTATAAATGCAACATTACCTCATGTGACTAATAACACAGAAAGAGCAAACCAAACTGGTCTGAAGGATTCACTAACTATTCTGTCAATTATGCAAGGAATATGCTGCAACATGAGATAAATATTCATCTTACTTATCATCTACTGGATTAAATATATATGGTAACTTTTGCAACCATGAAAATAAAATCCTGAAGCTTTATATATAATTTGGCACTTGGTTGTTTTTCCCATTGTTACTAAATTAAAATTACTAGTCAGCACTACTTATTTTTATAAAAACTTACAGACTCTAAATTCCTAATACTCAATTACAGGATAAAAGGACACAAAAATTTAGAAAAAAGAACCTGAAATAGCAGTTGTATTGTAGTCACAATATTAAAGTTGGGGACATCACTGAAACAGGACATATTTTCTTTACAGAAGACCTGATCTGTTTCTCAAACAAGAGTTTTCAAATAAGGATTTCACAAACCATTTTCTTAATTACATTACCTAATTTCTTAAAGTATGGTCCTGGTATTAACTACCTCTTTCAAGATCAGTTTCTCTCTAAGGCTTCAACATTCTGTCCACATAAGAATATGCTATACCATGCATTTAGGTTTGAGAAATCTGACTTCAGAAATTGCAGGATTAAAAAAAGGTTAGTCATATTCACCAGAATTCCCCAAATATTTCAAGGGGGAATTCATTGATTTGTCAAAGTAAACACTGTCCTATCAATGATAAAAATGACTTCTTGAGCCCTATTTTATTCACCTTACATCAGATGATGTGGTTCTCCCCTATCACTTCTGTCATTTGGCTATGCCTGAACTGACCTTTCTAGAGGCAATACTTATCTGTGAGTGACAGGAGAAACTATCTCCAGCAGGATGAATTTCCTTCTCTCTCTTCATTTCTCTACACTTTGCCTACTTTCTGTCTGACTCATTTTAGTTTCTCCTTTTTTTTCTCCATTTCTTTTTTTATGATTGTACAGCTAACCTCTTCTTAACCGACCTTTGTAAACATTCCCTTTTCAACCCGTAGTTTTAACCTTTTCAGCATCTACGTATTTGGTTCCCTTTTTTTTTCTTTTCAACCTTCTCTCTGTAAATTTTATTCTTTGCTCTTTTCCATTTCATTCTCTCCTTCACTTTTTCACCTTTGCCAGCTCTTCCAACTGAAGTTAAGAGAAAAATTCCCCTGACTACAATATAAGTATGCTCTAATGCAAGTATTTAGCCCTGGATATACCACCAACCTCAGTGAATCCAGCATAAGCAGCAATTGTTGGTGTTTACATGTTCAGAATCAGTGGTATTTCTTTGATGGAATAATGTATAAATCATGGGACTGCACTGTACTACAATTACAGGTCCATGGTGCATTATGAGGAAGATGAAGCAGAAATATAATGGATAAAGCAGTGACTTCACACATTTTAACTACATATATTGATTATTTTAGATTGTGGTAAGTATGTACAAATGAGTTATATATAACTCTTGGCATATATACTAGGAATAAACATTAAATTAAAAAGTTATGTATGTGGGTAACCTAGATCATCTTTAAGATTTGGATTCAGATTGGCATTAAAATTCTATCCTTAAAATTGTGGTGTCCCTACAGATATGCCAATGATTATCCTAACCTTCTTTAGTAAGAGATTAGACATAGGAAAAAAACACGGAGAGTATTACCAGAGCAACATTTAAAAAAAATCATTACAGTATATTGCAGTATTTCATAAAGTAGAATCAAGAGATCAGGACTGACATTTAAATAATATTCTAATTGTTCTGTACCTTTTTGTACTTCTTTTTCTTTCATGTGACTACAATGACCTTCTATCAAAATTCTTTGTAAACAATTGCTTTGAGATTATTATTCTGTTTTGCAAATATTTATAAAATATTTCCTACACAATCAAACAGTATTTTTCATTTATAATCTCCAGTTATAATGATATGTTAGTGGATGGCTTGGAAATAATTACCATAAACATAGGAATGAAAGACACAAATATTTAATACCATGAAATTCTGAAATTTTACAGAATTTATAGATGTGAGACATCCTTTTGAGGAATTATAACAAATCCTTTCACAAAAATTAATTAGACTTTAACAAAAGTATATAGGAGCATTCTTAAAGCAATTTTAAGAACTGAAGACAAAACTACAAGATGTGCATATTAGAAACTGCAATATTTAATAATTAAGATGTTTCTAAACTGGAACTATTTTCAATATCCAGGAAGGAAGGAAGGAATTAAAGCATAGTGGTACAAAAAGCCTCCTAACCTTCCTTACCAAATCTAAGTACAAAAAATCACAGTGAAAGAAGTATGAAAAAAAATAATATACCTTCCTGCCTAATACAAACAAGTCATACTTCTCATCCCCTAGGACCACAAAATAAACCACAGTTTTTAGGATATTTAGGGGAAAATAAATTCAACACTGATATAAAGCTCTAGCTGCAAAGAGAAGAAACAGGTCACTAACACTATGTACTAAAAATATAAAAATATAATCTATGGAACTTTCTCTAAAAATGTGTATCTATTTATACAACACAAACTTGATCAGAACTTTGGAGCTAACGCTCTTATTTTTAACATTGATTGTACTGCAATTGCAAAATACAAAACCTCTCAACATTAGCTCAGCGTGCTTACTTACAACCAAGATATGTTTCAAGAAGCAATGCATGGCAACATGCAATATATGACATGATTTCACAGATTAACATGCCAGAATCCGTACAAATAAACTGCCACAAACTCAAAATACAAATACAATTATAATTTGGGGCTACAATAGAAGACTGATAACCAGAAAATAATTTCAAACAAGAAATAACCATGGAGGAAAAACATATAAACTTCTGAAAACACTTTGGTTGGCCTTGAAAACAAACAAAAAAAAAGGAAGGGATGTCAAAAATTGTTTTGTGGTGCAGAGATATCAAATCCTGGCTCTTTAAAAGAAGAATCTGGGCATAGGCATGCATTAAGTTTGGTTTTTCCATTTTCAACTACCCTAAAATGCAACAGTCAGGTTGACTAAGATATCTTCCCTTGTATTGAAAATGTTGTTCTGCATCATTACAAACAGCTACTAAGAGAATGTTCTGAAACAGGATTCTCCCACAGGATTTCAAGGCTGACTTTTTTTGTTAGGTTGAGAGTTTGTGGTCAGAAGCCGTACAATTGAATTCAGGGATAAAATGTGTTCAATCCCTGAAACATTACACAGAGTTGAGTTGAAAGCTGTTCCTCTCCAACAGCAGAAATGCTGGCTTAAAAGAATGACTTTTTTCCAAGTCTTTATGGTGGTAAAAAGAAGCTTAGTCAACTGAAACAGAAGGATGAAAACTATTTGTGATCCCTTGGATTCAAAAGGAAAGGGTGGGGAAATGAGAAAGCAGTTAATAATCTACCTTACAGGGTGGATGTCTCTTCAAAATCCATGGAAAAAAATCCCCTACTTTCAAGACAACTACTCTGCTTGCTTGCACTGCCTGTGGGAGATAGGTCCCATGTAGTTTATTTGAAATGAAGAAATTCAAGTAGGGGAACAGTATGAAGAGCACAGTGCTTCAATTCCCCAACTCAACAGTCTCTGGTTTCAGCAGTAAAAACAGCTAAAAGCATTGAGGTTTCACATTTAAAATAGATGACAGAACACAGACCAAAACCTGGTTGTAAAAAAAGAGCTTGACACATTTTTGAGGTTCAACAGTATTTCAGTGTGTAATGATGTGCAGGGCACTAATTTATCACAATCAGTTCACCTTGAACTTTCAGTTCTACAATAAAAATAAAGCTATGCTTATCTGAAGATGATGGTGTCTCAGTGAAAGAGAGTTTTTCCACAGAAGGTATGGAAATTACTAAATTGATGTCTTGAATCATCTAGTAAGTTTTGAATATCTTCTCATAGAACCATAAATCTGGATTAGAGTAGAATATATCTATTATGAACTGTAGGAATAAAGTGAGGAGGAAAGAAGGGTTGGTCCATGTGAGTGTCCAGTAGTACACAGCAACACAAGGCATCCTTACAAGTGGAATTTGGGCAAACCTAAGTCAGCAGAAATATCAGCTACACAAGGAACACCATCATTGTTTCTGTATATGTTAATGAATGCCTAGGGATGAATTATCCAGGGCATGGCATGGCTCACAAACAGTTAACCTAGTGAAAATTCTAAGGGAAGGAACATGAGCACTTCAAACCTGTCACAATAATCACATAACTGAACCTCTAGAGAAAGAGACAATGTTTCAGTTACTGAGCTCAACCCTCAGGCTCTCATGCATCAAATTCACAGACGAAAACAAACTGGGATGGGGGATGGAAAGATTTGTGGTGCCAAAATGCCAAGATAATGTAGTGGACTTAAAGAAATTTGCCAGTTGTGAATACATAATCTTAAAAAAGATGTCTGAAGTCCAACTAGGACCATTCCTGTAAAACATAGTGAAGCAGAACATGAGAAGGTATGAATAATGTGCATGTTGATAGGAATTAATGTGGGTGACTGGTCTGAAAAAATGCAACAGCTTTTGAAGCTAAATACGAGGTAAGTAGACCTACCAAGGTATCAGTTGTACTATCTTTATAGGAGCAGTGGAAACTATAGAGAATAGGACATTTTAGGAGAGGATGCAAAGGAGGAAAAGAGAAAATACCACTTAGGAGAGACACCAAAACCAGTAGGTTATAGCCTCTAAAGCATATAGAGGTTAAGAAAAATAATATTGTCAACAACAGCATGTTTATAGTAGAATTAATTTTTCAAAATTAGAGTACAATTACTGATTCGAGTCTTTATTCTCACCTTCTGAAGATATTTTTATGAATTTCCCTTAAGAGTCAATACTGAGAGATTACAGAATGATTGTATTATTAGAAATGCTTACCTGGGTAATTTTTGTTCTCTAAAGACTTCCAGTACTGTTCAATCTGGAGTATACTGGTGGCTCAGTAAAGTTACCATGAAAACATTTGCAATATATTACAATTCTGGAAGGGCTGGTATAGAATACAAAGACATTTAATAGGTCTGTTGCAGGGATTATTTACTTTAGAGATGTCTTGGCAAGTTTTTCATTTCATGCTCAGGCACACTCTTTACTCATTCAGCGTATTTGGTGTTGCACACCATTTGCTTCTGCTGACAAGCTCAGCAAGGCTTGAGGGCTGTTTGAACACCAGGGTGGATGGTTCTGAGGAGATTTTTCTAGAAAGAATTTTTTTTTTCCCCAAAGTAGGATCTTTTTTCTGTTATAGACTTTAAATGTGTAATGAAGATCTAAAAATTCAATGGACATATTTTGACAACAAATTATTTACTAATACTATATTTGTGTGGGTTTTTTTCCAGGAGAGGTTCTATTGATAATAAACTCATTTTAGATGACTGAGACAAGCGTGTCACATGTTCTGCTTAAAACAAATGTTTTATTTAAGGATCTGATTGTATATTGCATCTATTAACAGTTTGGCACAGATTTTTGTTTAATGGAAATAGGTGGGCTCATAGGTGGGTTTTTCTACATATATTGAAGTTTTTATGCAACAGTCAGGTAACTGATGATAACATCTAGGAAAGTAATATTTATGCAGAAACATTCCAGAGATGGCTTGGCAGGAAGTTGATAATTACTGAATTTGTGGTGGAAACCAATAAAGGAGTCTAAATTTCCAGTCAAGATAACTTTTGCATGTGTGTACCTCAGATTTGCCATGATATCATGGTACAGTTATTTAGAAACTATTTTTAAATGCAGCCAATTAAAGGGTTGGTTTATTTAGGGCAGGGCTCTATTCACGTTTATTGTTCTATAGAATCTGGTACAGTTGAGAGTAGTGACAACAACGTAGTTGTTCTAGTGGGAAAATAGAGATATGTATTTAAATTTTTCAACACTTTGGTCTTTTTCTTTTCAAGTTTCAAGCATTTCCCATCAAGAGGTGACATTTGGTCGTATAGACTGCTATAGTGCTTCTACAGAGGCACTGCAGAATACTATAAGGCTGTTCATCAATAGGCTCATTCTGCTATGGAATCTGTGGAGAAAGTCTCTTGTTCTCTGTGGAATTGTTTTTACATCAGTGTCAGACACATGGTTTATGATCACAACTGTGTCTTTTGCTGTTTCTGGCTTAACCACTACTTGGGCATTGAATCTAAAGCACTTCTCTCAGTGACAGTTTTTGACTGTGGTATTTATTGCTGGTTATTACAAAGCCATATCTAAGACAGTCAGTATAACAGTTGAAGGTGCAATTTGGTCTAATATAACATTTTTAAACCTATGCTTTTATGATACTGGTCATCTGGCACTTGTGAGATGAAACAATAAGACTAGAAATGCCTTAAAAATACATTTTTTAAAAGAAAGTGATGAAAAAAAAAAGCTCTCCTTCTCTTCATAACAATAATTATTCCTGTGTTTCTTAGGTCAGAAACACTCATCTCTGCCGAGGACAGAACTGATTACCTTGTTTAGGCTGCTAAGCTAGTAGAATAAAAAGAATGTAAATAAGATATCCAATGTAGAATAAGACATCTCAAATGAAAGTGGGATTAACTATGGCTATGGATATTTTTTATACAATTGCTTCCTTTTTATTCTTATTCCTTAAAACAGAATTTTAAATTGATTTTTGGCATCAGCTCCTCTTAAAGAAACTAGGAAATAAATCTGACTGGAGAAGAA